>NC_143553.1:69048214-69366428 GCF_054136105.1 Typopeltis vanoorti | reverse complement strand
TTTCCAATCCACTTCATTAATTTGATATCTGACTCCATGTGTTGCAACTTAAATATCATCTTATCATATGGCACCCTATCAAATATCTTTGCAAAAAAAAAAAAAAGCAGTATATGTCTTTCCCTCATCAAACTCTTGTCACCTTATTATAAAAGGCAAGAAAATTACTAAAACAAGAGCACATGTTAACAAATCCATGCTGACTTTCACAATTAATATTATCCTCCTCCTCTGCTCAGTTTTGTATATGATCCCTTACTAATTTCTCCAAAATCTTAACAATCAAAGAAGAAATACAAACTTGTCTATAGTTTGATGCCTGCATTCTACCTCCAACCACCCTTGTGTAGTGGCACTATTTTATCCTCCTTTTACTCATTTGAGCACTTCTCAGTAGCTAGGCTTTCATTGAACAGCCAGGTTAATGGAGCTATCAGTTCCTTAACACATTCTCTCAAAACATATGGTGAAATCCCATCCAGTCCTACAACCTTACTGACCTCCAGAGTACTTAGTATTTGAAACACATTCTCCTCGTGGACCACTAAGCTGTCAGTCTTTCCCATTCCTCCAGGAATAACACCTTCTTTTCCAGGATGAAATGCTCCAATAAACTGATCATTAAACAGTACCACTATATCATCTGCACTAGTCATGTTAACTCCTTTTCCTTCTAATAGAGTTATTCATCCACAATAATTTTTCTTCATACTGGCCATTCCTTAGACTGCAGAGCTAATCTCTCCTCATATTCCATGATTTGTTTTCCTTATTATACCAGTCACTTTCATGGCCTGAGTCTTACATTCTTCATGCAACTACTCACCACCTCTCTCTTTATACTTTTTTCCAAACCACTTTTTCACGTGCAGTTCTGTAATTTTGTTCTGCACTGAGAATTCTACAAACTTGTTGTAATCTTGGTGCCTTGCTTCTGAATCCTCATAATAGCTTGTGGTGGACAAGGATCCGAAGTTCAGAGGTCACATTGCACAAGTTGTGAAGACGTCACATTAGATTATGGCAGTGATGCACAGGACTTTAACTTGTAGAAATAAAGAGGTTCGGGTTCTGTTGTATAAGACTTTAATCAGGCCTTGTATTGGACTATTATGCACAGATTTGGTTACCTGGTTTTTGTGGTGATGAAGAAATATTGGAAAGGGTCCAGAGAAGACTGACTAAGATTGTAATCGGTCTTTGGGATGTGGGTTATGAAGATTCTTCCCCTTCTTGTTTCTAACAATTCCCATTATTTTAGATATATTTACTTGGCTGTTTACCTCTAGCTTCTCATAGCTTCTCACTTGCATTCTGTGATTTGGAGAGACCAGTTAATGAGGCAAAATCTTTATGCATGTTCAGAATTGCTCAAGCCACCATTTTGCAGTTCCATGTAGTGTGAGCATTATTATTATTATGATTATGATTCAGGCCTCCATGGAGTCAAAAGACTCATTGTGGGAAGCCCATCCTAGAAAAACACAAAGTCTGTCATACCACTCCTTGAACTCATTGACCGTTAGTGCTCTCACCACTCTATCAGATAATGCATTCCATTCCATTCCATTCCACGGTTCAACCACTCTCCATGCAAAGAAACTACTTCTCATCCTCTTGCTCACAGCTTTCTTTTGTAATCATAATCGTATACAATAACTTGTATAGGTAAATATGATCTCTCCATTGCTTTTGCCTTAATATCACCATGTCCGGGGTCTGCCTCCCACTGACGAGACCTCAATAAAGGTTGAAATCGGTCTGGGTAGTGGCCCTTCCCTTAATGCATAGCATTATACATGTCTGCAAGGAGATATGCTTTGCATTGTGGGAGATGCTGAGACAAGGAGTGATGAGAGCTTGGTCCACCTTTGCTATGAGTTGCCAGTGGGTTGTACCACCTTACCTTAGTACCACATGGATAAAGGATTAAACTAAATTTATTACAGATGGAGGATAGTGAATATATTTCCCTTATATGACAATGCAGATTGAGTGTCAGCAGAGCTGTTGAGATGAAGAGCAGCAATAATGAATGACATGATAGCAAGAATGTGTTGAAAGAGGTATCTGGAATGTGTGGCTGTCTGGAGTGCATTTGTTGATAGAAGTGTGTTGTATGTGAGAGATGGACTGCATCTGAACATGGAAGGACACAAGCATCCGGACAGATTGTTGTTCTTTGGATAAGTCAGTGTTAGGGCAGGGAAATTACAGTTGCCAGGGTGGATGGATGGCAGGGATGGCATCTTCTGGGAATTGTCACTTAGGAGATGGGAGAATGTGTGATATATTGTATAGTCAAATGGAGTCAGAGGGTAATGATAATAATAAGTATGGTACAGCATATCCAAAGATTGTTGGAATTAGTAAAGTGCAGATGACAGAAGAGGATGTTCTGAATATTTCATCAGCATAGGAAGGGTAAACAGTGGTGTTACTTATGATGAGTTGTGTTCTCTCGGAGTGCAGCATATGGAGGAAAATGGTACAAATGGTTTTGGGAGTGTATGGTGTGAGGTGGAGGTGGACAGGATAGTAGGATGTTGCTGTATCCCAGGGATGATAATACAAAGGGAAAAAGCAAGAGATATGTTTAGGCAATGAAGTTTGGCAAGTACAAAATTAGTAGTCATTAGGGAGATTTTATTATTAACACCAGAAGATCTCCATGGAGACAAAAGACTCATCATAAGTAGTACACACTGTTGCACACAAATTCCATCAAACCATGCTTTAAACTCATTCAGTGTATCTGCATTCATAACAATGTCAGGTAATGCATTTCACTCACCAACTACTCTCCATGCAAAGAAAATCTCCATGGAGGCAAAAGACTCATCATAAGTAGTACACACTGTCACACACAAATCCCATCAAACCATGCTTTAAACTCATTCAGTGTATCTGCATTCATAATAATGTCAGGTAATGCATTTCACTCACCAACTACTCTGCATGCAAAGAACCTATTCCTTATGTCCCTGCTCACACATTCCTTATACAACTTCTAGGAATATTCCCTTGTTCTACCTCCTTCCTCCATTCTATGAAAAATTTCTTCCATATTAACCCAGTAACAACCCTTTACCTACTTAAATGTCTTAATCATATTCCCTCTCTCCCTCCTATTTACTAGGGTTTGCAAACTGCATTCCCTCATTCTGTCTTCATATCCCACATCTCAAAGACCAATTACTACCAGCCTTCTCTGGATCTTTTCCAATATATCTTCATCACTGTGAAAAACAGGGGACCAAATCTGGCACAATAATCCATATGAGGCCTGATCAAGACCCTATACAATGGAACCAGAACCGCTTTATTTCTACATGTTAAGGTCCTCTACATGATTGCTATAATCTGATGTGTTGACTTTACAACTTATGCAATGTGACCTCTGAACTTCAGATCCTTAACCAACACCACTCCAATTCTCTTGCCTCCTTAACTTCCTCCAAAATTTCCCCACCAAGTGTATACTTTGCATTCCATTCTTGCCTACCAAATTTCAGTACCTTACACTTTGCAACATTGAAATGACAGTTCCATACTATTGCCCACTCATACAATCTATTCAAATTTTCCTACTATTGCCCACTCATACAATCTATTCAAATTTTCCTACTATTGCCCACTCATACAATCTATACAGTTCCATACTATTGCCCACTCATACAATCTATTCAAATAAAGCCACAACATCTGCCTGATTCCCTGTCACTATGTCCTGTTTTATTATTATTATTATTCGTGACACCTCCAAGGAGTCCAAAGACTCATCGTGGGAGGACACCTACTATTATACAACTGTCTCAACCACTACACCAAACCTCTACTACCAATCATCTCCATCAACGCTGTCCGCCACCCATCCCCACCACAACCAGTATTTTTTTTGTCTGTAAATTGCGTGTATTCTCAAGGGCCTATTTGTCTGTATGCAGGATGAAAAACCCGAGTTTCCAGGAGAAAAAACCCTGCTACCTCCGTATGAGATTGGCTAACTTACCTTCGATTAAAAATCGTCCACATAAAGATTCCTCCTGTCATGACGAGAATCGAACTTAGGCCTATTCCAATCGAAGGGCACAATGTACTGTCGTTCTTCCAATTATGCTACGGAGGTGCTTACATTTTGCATCATCTGCAAACAGTTGTATATCACAAGCTAAACCTACCCCCATATTATTAATATACAAATCAAATAACAATGATTCCAAACCCAACCCATGGGATACACCAGTAGTGACTTTCCTCTTTTGGGATGTTGCATCCCCATACACAATTTGATGATAACTATCTGAAAGCCAGTTACTTATCCAATGCAGAGTGAGAGGAAATCTATCATTCAATTCCCATCTCTTCCTATTTAGTTACCAACTTGTGATGTGGTAATCAACCAAAAGTCGTTTTGCACAATCTAAGTATCCTATTCCCTCAGTCATATGGCTGGTGGGGTACCTATATGCTACCCTCATAATAGGAAAATGATTATGAGCAAGGTGGTTTTCCATTGCCTTCCTTACTATAGTATATTTTATGACTGTAGCCGTGTGTGTTCATGGGATTGGTTTGCCTGTTTTGAGGGACAAAAAACCCGAATTACCATGGGGGGGAACCCTCCACCTCCATATGAGAACAGTTAACTCACCTTTAGTTGAAAGAGATACCAGATAAAGGTTCCTCATGTCATAGATGGGAATCAAACCCAGGTCTTTCCGACCAAAGGGCTTTATCTATACTGACTGAGCTATGGAGGCTCCAATCTAAGTGTACCACTGTATGTTTATCTCCCTTGTCCAGTATATTCATCACTTTATTATAGTACATAAGCAAGATGATAAAACATGACCTCCCTTTAAGAAACCAATGCTGACAAGCACAAAGAATACCACTGTTATCAGTTCCCTTTTGTATTCCTACCTCTCACCAACCTCTTTAATACCTTAACTGCAACTCCAGATATACAGATTGGCCTATAATTTGTAGATTTGGCCTTATGTGAAGTGGAATGGTTTAACCTTCCTTCTACTCCTTTTGGTCTTGTGCTGTTGCAAGACTTGTTAAACAGGTAGGCCAATGCCGATACTAACTTCCTGGAACATTCCCTTAAGACATGGTGATAACGTTAATGGTAAAAATTTTAACAATAGCAGTATAAGTTGGAAGAAGAAATCATATGTAGTAAGTAAGGGAATGGACTTTCTGAAATTCAGCCTCCCTTTCCTAGACACACTAGTCATTCGCCAACCTGATGGAACCTTGTCTTTCTCAGTTTATAGAAAATCTACCCATACAGGCAGGTACATTCACCAACAATTCCCCCCCCCAACAATATGGAGTTATTAAGACACTATACAACAGGGCTAAACTAATCTGTTCAAATGACAATGCCCTAACCACTGAACTAAATCACATCCTAAACACTTTCTCAGCCAATGGCTACAAACCCCAAAAATCCAAAAAATACTAAAACCAGTAAACCACAACCCCCCTTCCCCCCCTTCACAATAAAGATTACTCTAAATCCATCACCATTTCCTACATCCGGGGGTACCTCAAAAAAAATTACCAAAATCCTAAAAAACATGACTTGACCTCTTGTTACAGACCATATAGAAAATTGGCAGCCCTTATATGCTCCACTAAAGACCAACCACTTCCCCTAGACCTACCTGGTGTATACCAGGTCCCTTGCAGTTCCTGTTTGATTTCATTAGTTCTCCAATTTACACCAAAGCATGTTATCTTGATCACTTGAAGTATGTAACTTATCATTGCTGCTTATAAATATTTTTTCATTAGTTCTCATGTGCTGGTGATATCTCCCTTACAAATCTTCCATCCATGGAACTGCCCATAGCTGATTCCTAAGATTATAATCACCTGCCTTTTATAATTCACATAAATTATAAAAGGCAAGTTTCCTTGCTTCGACCTCATTTGCTGTTTCTAGTGCTGCATGCATGTGTCTTAATCTTATGTTCCCATAAAGATGGCAATGTGACGTTGCCGAAATATAGGAAGTATATATTAAAGTTTATTTTAATTTATATTCCAGTATACGTTGTGAATTCCTTAAATTATTTAGTAATTAATAGAGTAGAGGTAACATGAATAAGAGTTTTGGATTTGGTCCTCACATCAAAAGATCTGATTCTAACTGAGATATCATCATTGCAATTGGTGGGAGACATTTGCCATGTAGTTTTGATTTGACAGATGAATAGACTCACCAAAGTATCAAGAAGAAAAGAACTTATGTGAATTATAAAAGGCAGGTGATTATAATCTTAGAAATCAGCTATGGGCAGTTCCATGGATGGAAGAATTGTAAGGGAGATATCACCAGCACATGAGAACCAATGAAAAAATATTTATAAGCAGCAATACATGCTTTGGTGATAACATGCTTTGGTGTAAATTGGAGAACTAATGAAATCAAACAGGAACTGCAGATGAAAAAGAGATTATGGAAAAAGTATAAAGAGAGAGGTAGGGAACTGGTGCATGGGAAGAAATGATATCGTTAGATGAAAATGAGTGACTAATGATATAGTGAAGTTTTTTTAATGATAACTTTATTTGGGGTATTTTTTCCAGGGAAAAAAATAGGCTTTATTGCTAGAGTGATGGAGAGGGTTCAAGGCTTAGAACTGCATCAGGAGAATGTGTTTCAAATATTAAGCACGCTGGATATTAATAAGACAGGGGAACTGAATGGGATTTTGCCATGTGTTTTAAGAGAATATTCTGTGGAACTTGCATTATCATTGACCTGGATTTTCAATGCAAGCCTGACTACAAGATGTCCCAAGGGAGATTGGATTGATAGTGCCATTGCATGAGATTACTAGTAGAATGGGAGCATCAAACTATAGACCATTTATTCTGTAATTGTTCAGATTTTGGAGAAATTTGTGATATTTCATATACAACATTGGGCGAACAAAAGTAATGTTATCTGTGATGATTATTATAGATTTGTTAAGGAGTAAAGTACAGTCATTTCTCGACTTCACGTTGGGGATTCCTTTCCATCCAGCAGGACCTAAGTTGATACATTAAATCAACAGAGTTATAGGGGTTAGGGACTTACTGTAATAAGTATACTGTCATTTTAATTTTTTTAAGCCTTATTATAAAACAGTACTGTGCGTTACTGCCACTATAAAACAGGAGAATAATGATCCAAATCTTCCTCCATAATCACATCTTCTTTACCTTCCCTATGCGAAGGGCCAGGCTGCGGCTCTTTTGGTGTAACAAGTTTAGTTTAATCCTTTATCCAAGTGTGAGCAAACAAAGTTTGCGCCTGAAAGTATCTTCAGGACTGAGGTAAGGTAGTGCAACACCAGGAAACTCATTGCAAAGGTGGAGAAATATCTCATCACTCCTATCTCAGTATCTCCCATAATGCAAAGCATATCTCCTTGCGGATATGTGTAATGCTATACATTAAGGCAAGGGCCACTACCCATACCAGTTTCGACCTTTATTGAGGTGTCGCCAGTGGGAGCCAGGCCCAGTAGAAGAGATACAAAGGCAGAAGCAATGAGAGGTCATCCTTACCCATAGGAGTTGCCAAAGGGTGTGCAGCCTTATTATTAAATTACTCCGGATTCAGAGAAAGATGTTGAGAGTTTATTTTTCACTTGGTTAGACTATAATAAGTTTAGTTTAATCCTTTATCCAAGTGTGAGCAAACAAAGTTTGCGCCTGAAAGTATCTTCAGGATGTCTTCCTGGTGTTGCACTACCTTACCCCAGTCCTGAAGATACTTTCAGGCACAAACTTTGTTTGCTCACACTTGGATAAAGGATTAAACTAAACTTATTATAGTCTAACCAAGTGAAAAATAAACTCTCAACATCTTTCTCTGAATCCGGAGTAATTTAATAATAAGGTTGCACACCCTTTGGCAACTCCTATCGGTTAGGATGACCTCTCATTGCTTCTGCCTGTATCTACCTTACCCCAGTCCTGAAGATACTTTCAGGTGCAAACTTTGTTTGCTCACACTTGGATAAAGGATTAAACTAAACTTATTATAGTCTAACCAAGTGAAAAATAAACTCTCTCATCAACTTTTGGTGTAACCTTTATTTTTTTGATGAAAATGTCCAATGTGCTTTGCTTATTCCTCTTCTTTTCATCATAAATTTCTTTATAGTAAGCAAATGCATCATGTACTTTCCTTTCTACTAATAAGTAGTGTTTAGAATTGGGGTCCATGTCTTCAGCCATTTTGAGAACATCGCTAACTGCAGAGAACATTTTTGCAAGACCCTTCACTGTGAATTATTTAACTACCTCTTCTTATTTCTGTTTTCCCTCTTCCTTTTCTCATTCTTCCTCTTATGCAACATGTTGCTCCTCCAGTTCAACCAATTCTTCGTTAGTCAACTCTTCAGGGGCACTTTCTATGAGTTGAACTATATCACCATCATTCACTCAGGATTCTGATTGTTTGCTAGGCTCACTATTTCTTCACTCAATTTACAAAGGTCTTCATTTTTTTCAAAACTTCCAAAATCTGCACAAGCCCTTTTAATGTCTTTTTCTGTACACTCATACATGAAGAGGTCACATCGTCCCAAGCTACAGCAATATTTTTAATAGCATGATAAATATTGAATGCTTTTCAGAATTGCATGAGAGTCTGGTCATTTCCTTCAGTAGCAGAAATGGCTTGTGAAAAAAGTTCTCCATAGATAATAAGCCTTAAACACTGCAAGAACTCTCTGATCCATCAGTTGGATCAATGAAGTAGTGTTTGGAGGGAGAAACATGAACATTAACTTGGTGAAGATCACCAGTATAAGATGGATGACCTGGAGCATTATCTAGAATTAATGAAATTTTAAATTCTACATTATCTTTCACACAACAGCTTTCCATTCCACTCTCATTATTGATTAAGGCATCCGCAAACAATTTTTGAGTCATCCAATGCCTCTCATATCTGCACTAATGAACTGGAAGAAAATGCTTCCTAATGTTTTGAAAGCTCATTGATTCTCACTGTGCCATATCACAAATGGTTTTGGTTTATATCCAGCCACATTACCTCCTAACAGAATCATAACACGGTCTTTAAGAGCTTTGAAACTAGGCATAGATTTTAGCTTTTTGTGGATGAATTGTCTGCTTGGGCATTTTTTTCTAAAACAAGGAGGTCTCATCCATATTAAATATTTGCTGTGGCAAATAATTTTCCTCCTTAATAATTTTATCCAATTTCTCCACAAACCCCTTGGCAGCCTTCTCATCGGAACTTGCAGATTCATCATACATTTTCACATTATGCAGTGCAAAACACTGCTTGAATCATATGAATCCAACCGGAAGAAGCATTGAATTTATAGTCAAAATCGGGGCCTGCTTTCTCTTCAGCATGTTGAAGAGACTTAGTGCCTTAGCGGTTATGATCATAGTGCTAAGAGGTATGTGTTTTTGGTTCAGGTCCTCTATGCATGATGCAAGTAGCTTTTCCAATCAACGATGGGACCTTGTCGTTGCTTCGTCACTATCATTGAACTTGCAACTTCGTTTCAAGATCAATTGCGTGCCTCTTTTTTTCTTCACTAGGTTTCTTAATTGGGGATGCCATGTTGCACAAAATATTGCAAAATATTTAACAATAAATACACAAATAACCTATTTTTTAAACACAAAATCAACAGAGGAACTGTTGAAGTCACATGCCAACTGCTGAGGGAGGTCGCCACTGAATGCGCTGTTGCCACTGCATTGTTGCTAAATAAAAACCTTTTTACTTTACGCTTGCTTGCATCTTGTTCGAAAGAATAGTCAAAAATGTTATTTATTTCATTATGGGATCACGGATGTATCTTCAAATGGACGTAACTCGGACGTAAGTTGAGGGATGACTGTATCCTTGTTTCAGTAATTTAATTGCCTTTTATAATAAAGTAACAAGAAAGGTTTAGATATCAAGTTGGTTAGTGAATTGGATTGGATATTGGCTGTCTGATAGATACTAGAGAGTTGTGTATGAGGGAGCAATGACAAGGTAGCAGAAGGTAACAATTGGGATTCCATGGGACACAGGAGAATTTCAAATAGCTGGCCATGTTGGCAGATAAATGGGGATGTCAGGTTTTATGTAACAAAATGTAATGTCTTAGATTCAGTCTGGGGTACATCATTGAAAACTTACATACACTATTGGTGGAACAATACTAGAAAAAATGGAAGAGGCAAGGGATCTTGCAGTGATGATCAATACAAATTTGAGGTTTAGGAAATATATTGCAAAGGTATGCCTGAGGATTGCTGCAATATTGAAAAGAACATTGCCAAGCAGAGATGAAAGAGTGGTGATTCCATTATATAATGTCCTGGTCAGACCACATCTGGATTATTGTGCTCACATCTGGTCACAAGAATTTGAAAGGGATAAACTTACCTTGGAGAGGGTACAGAGGCTGATGATAAAAATGGTATCAGGACTGTACAATGTAGTCATGAGGAGAGACTAAAGGCATAGACTGCCGAGTCTGATGGATAGAAGATTAAGATGTGATATGATTGAGACATTTAAACTGTTGAGATAGTTATAGAGGATTGACACTGGGGGAGATCTTCTGCATATATAGTCAGTTTCTATAGTAGATGGCTTGAGATCTGGATAGATAATTTAAAAAAAAAATAAAACTTTGGGGCACTCAGAGTAATATTCTTGCACATTTGTTCTAAATTACAAAACTGCATTATTAAAGCAAATGGAATTGATAAAAAAATTTAAAAAAATACATATTGTGGCACATACCTTAACTCAGAAATTTATATAGGGAATTGGTTTTTAATTTTGGCAGCTCATCAGTGGCTATAGCTATACATAAAGTATACATTTTTATATGAAAAGATATGCCTTTAAGATATATAAGTAATACTTAATAATTAATTCTGAAAGAGTAAACTAAAGACCTTACTTTTAGAAGAGGAAATGCTATCAATGTACTATTATATTTTCTACACTAATAATCTACAATATATAATACCATGATTATTACTGTTTTTTTATTTCAGTTTAAATAAGAATTATCTAGGCATTTTTTTAAATAATGATGCATGTATATTTGCTTTTCCTATTAAAAATTTTATTTCTATTATCATAACAAATATCTTCTTTCATTGAAGGGTGATTCTGGTGGACCACTGCAGTGTCAAATAGATGATAAATGGTATCTGTTTGGTATCACTTCTTGGGGAGTTGGATGTGCATGGCCTGGTTATCCTGGAGTATATACTCGATTTACTGCATATCAGAACTGGGTTCAAAGTGTTATATCTTCTGAATGAAATTCAGTTGAGTGCAGTTTGATTTCTGCCTTCGCCATAATTCATCTTATAATTCTGGTGCTGTTATTATATGGTCTCTATTTCATCCAAAAATACTAAAATAACCAATTCCATAACAGCTGTTACTTTTGCTTAACTTTTTTTATGGCTTTCCATTTAAATATTTAAAAAATATTTAAATGGAAATAATTTTAAATTTAAACATTGAAATAATTAAAAAATACTTTAAATATTTATTTTCAATTTATATTTCAGATTCAAATCTTGTTTAAATGTGAGAAGCTTTTGACAAATAAAATAAATAATACATGGTTTATATTTTATTCAACATGCAACTCATGCATATTTTCCATTATAATTTTAAAACCACCTCTTCTTTTTCTTTTTGAGAAGAAAATTAAAGAAAAAAAAAAGTCCAATACACTTTCCTAATGGTAATTAGTGACATTTCACAGCTAGAAAATTTAGTGCATAAAGTGTGCATTATTCACTTTAATCCTTTTCACGATAAAAACAATGGACCTCAGAAAAGTGAAATCATGTTTAAGGCATTATTAAGGCATAATTTAGCTTTTGTTACAATACAATTATATCTTTTGAGAGTGATTTTTATTCCTGACCACATAATTGTAAATAATGTTAATATGAGAAGGGGGTGAGCAGAAAAGTTCTGATAAACACCTAGAATAAAAATGATATTAAAGCAACTGATATACAGGAAAACTTCACTTAATACGAATTCGATATGCGCAATAATCAGTTAGTGTGATCGAGTGAAATGATACTATTTCCTGCTTTAAGTGAGTGATTAATCAGTTAACATGATTTTTTATGTTAAGCAAAATTTTTTGTCGCCAATTTGCAGTGAGCGGAAAAGTTGGAAGTCATTAAGAGACATAAAAGTTATACAAAGTAATACAATGCTTGTGCAAGATCTGGGATACAGTGAGTCTACAGTTTGGACTATATTAAATAAGAGCAAAGAATACAATGAACAAGGAAAAGTTGCTACTGCTTCTTTAAGCATGCAGATCACCCAAAATAGAAGCCATTTAATGATCCAGATGGGAGCATCTTCTATCACTCTGGATTGAGGATTATAACCAAAAAATAATACCTCTTAATACAGGGAATATTGGCAAAAGTTCTCAATATTTTTACCTCATAGAAAGAACAAATTTCAAGAGGAATGTGAAAACTTTACTGTGAGTTTAGAATTTTTAAAAATTCTAAATTTTTAATAATGTAATAATGTATATAAATAATGTAAGAATAACTGGGAATCTGCTAGTGCTGATAAAGATTCTGTGGCTAAGTTTTCTGAAGGAGTTCTTTCACTTGGTTGAACAGCGGGAAGGAGTGCTGACAAGAGGCCATCCCTGGAAGTTACGAAAGGAAACTGTGAGCAAGAGGGTGAGGAGTGGTTTCTTTGCATGGAGGGTGGTTGAGCCAT
Source organism: Typopeltis vanoorti (assembly GCF_054136105.1). NCBI lineage: Eukaryota > Metazoa > Arthropoda > Arachnida > Uropygi > Thelyphonidae > Typopeltis > Typopeltis vanoorti. Next base: position 69,353,644 of record NC_143553.1, on the reverse strand, counting down.
GGAATGTATTGCCTGATAGAGTGGTGAGGGTGAGAACGGTCAATGAGTTTAAGGAGTGGTATGATAGACTTTGTGTTTCTTAGGGTGGGGGGCCTCCCCTCGATGAGTCGTGGCAGACTTTATGTTCTTAGGAAGGACCTCCCATGATGAGTCTTTTGACTCCATGGAGGCCTGAATAATAATAATAATAATAATAATAATAATAATAATAATAATAATTCAAGAGACTGATTATGACAACTGGCAAATATTCAACGTCTACAAAATTGGTCTCTTTTGGAAGCATATGCCAACAAAAACTTTCCTAGCTAAAACTGAAGCATCTCAACTACGATACAAAGTATCTAAAGATTGTCTTATGCTTTTATTAGAAAGCAATGCAGAAGGCAACTTTAAACTCGAGCCTATGTTAGTTAATCGTGCACAAAATCCAAGTTCTAACATTGTTGAAGAAATCAGCACAGTTGAAAAAGAACTTGGATTTAATAAACTAGATAATTTTTTAGCTATGTGGCCAGTAGGAGAGGAAATGACTGTGGAAGAATGATATTGTGAGCTAAAAATGGGAACAGAGTGACTGATGCAGAGGACATAGTGGAATTGTTCAATGAACACTTTATTGGAGTATTTCATCCTGGAGGAGTCAGTTTTAATGCTAGAGGGATAGGGCAGGTTCGAGGTTTAGAGGTATACAGGAGGAGGTGTGTTTCAGATACTGAGTATTCTGGAAATAAGTAAAGCTTTGGGACTGGATGGTATTTCACCATGAGTTTTGAGAAAATGTGCTAGGGAACTGACAGTGCCTTTAACCTGACTTTTTAATGAAAGTCTGGCTGTGGGAAAGGTGCCCAGGGAATGGAAGGAAGGTAAGATAGTGCCATTGCATAAGGGTGATAACAGACTGGAAGTGTCTAATTATAGGCCAGTTTGTGTGTCATCAGTAGTTGTTAAGATCTTGGAGAAAGTAGTGCGGGACCGTATACAGCACTGGGCAGATGAGGGTAATGTTTATCTGTGAGAGTCAACATGGATTTGTGAAAGAGCACTCTTGTTTTAGCAATATGCTAGCCTTTATAATAAAGTTACAAGAACATTAGCTGAGGGAAAGGCATATACTGCAATTTTCTTAGACTTAGCAAAGGCATTTGACAGGGTGCCACATGATTAGCTGATATTTAAGTTGCAGCACATGGGTCTGGATGTCAGATTGGTCAATTGGATTCAGGATTGGCTGTCTGATAGGTATCAGAGAGTTGTGTATGGTGGAGCAGTTTCAAGGAGGCAGAGGGGTTACAAGTGAGGTCCCCCAGGGCTCAGTACTAGGACCTATATTGTTTAAGCTTTATATCAATGACATTGCCAGTGGATTACGGATGATACGAAGCTGGGAAGGATTATTAGTAATAGTGCAGATGTGGTAGCATTGCAAGAGGATTTGAATAAGCTAGATAGATGGGCAAATGAATAGTGGTATCAGTTTAATGCAGTAAAATGTAAGGTCTTGAGGTTTGGGAAACATCGATGGCATGCTGCATACTCTATGGTTGGAGTTATACTGGAGGAAGTAGGGGAGACAAGAGATCTGGGGCTTGATGATTGATAGAAACCTGAAATTTAGGGAACATATTGCAAAGGTGGTGAAGGTAACACAGAGGATTGCTGCAATTATGAGAAGGACACTGACCTGCAGATATAAAAGGGTTATCATTCTGTTGTATAAGTCTCTGATCAGACCACACTTGGACTATTGTTCTCATTTGGTCCCCAGGATTTGAAGGGGATAAATTAACTGTGGAAAGGGTACAAAGATGGATGACAAAGATGGTTTCAATACTGCACAATTTTGGTTATGAGGATCAGCTGAGAGAATGTGGACTGCAGAGTTTGGTGGATAGAAGAAATAGAGGTGATATGATTGAGACATTTGAAGTGTTGAGAGGTGGTTACAGGGTTGACACTGGGGAGTTCTTTCACTTGGTTGAACAGCGGGAAGGAGTGATGATAAGAGGCCATCCCTGGAAGTTACGAAAGGAAACTGTGAGCAAGAGGGTGAGGAGTGGTTTCTTTGCAAGGAGGGTGGTTGAACCGTGGAATGCATTGCCTGATGGAGTGGTGAGAGCGAGAACGGTCAATGAGTTTAAGGAGTGGTATGATAGACTTTGTGTTTCTTAGGGGAGACCTCCCCTCGATGAGTCTTGACAGACTTTATGTTCTTAGAAATAACCTCCCATGATGAGTCTTTTGACTTCATGGAGGCCTGAATAATAATAACAATAATAATAATAATGAAGATGTGGGAAACTTGCTCGATTCCCATTCAGAAAAGTTAAGCGAGAATGATCTCCAACTCTCCTTCAACATGCATATGAAGAAGATAAGGAGTGCAAACAAGAAGAGAATGTTACGAATAAGAAGCTAACTGTCAAAGAATTTGAGTTAGTTTTCAATCACATTGAGTATGCTAAGGAAATTTTACTTGATGCTGATCCTAATATGGAACGAAGCTTCAAAGTCTGCCAAAATCTTGATAAAGCAATTGTGCTATCGCAAATTGCATGACAAGATGAAAAAGTTCAGCACTATTCAAACATTTTTACTTAATTTTTTTGTAAAAAAAAGTAACTCAATCACATGTTGACACATTAAATAAAAATTTAAGCAGCTGATTTTTATTGATTTTATCCTCTAATATAGCTTATATTGTAATTTTTTTCCAAATTTATGCTAACTGATGAATGAATTATAATTATTCGTATTGTTTATTGTATTCACTTAACGCGATTTCGCTTTGCGCGCATTAATTCATGGATTAATTAATCATATTAGGTGAGGTTTTCCTGTAACAAAAAGAATGTATGAGGCTATAAGAACATAAATTACCTTTATAACTCTGCTACTAATATGTTCTTTCTTGTGATTATATCAGTTGCTTTAATATCAGTTTTGTTCAGCCCCTCCCCCATATACATGTAGTATTGTTCGACAGCAATGTACTGTAAATTGGCAATATTTACAATGGGCAAGTTTGTTATACACTGGTGTCCAAAAGCTAAGGATGAACTACATTTTTACCTGTTGGAAGTTTTTTCCCACTTGGTTAGACTATGATAAATTTAGTTTAATCCTTTATCCAAGTGTAAGCAAACAAAGTTTGCATCTGAAGTATCTTCAGGACTCAGGCAACTCATGGTAAAGGTGGACCAAGATCTCATCACTCCTTGTTTTAATATCTCCCATAATGCAAAGCATATCTCCTTGCGGACATGTATAATGCTATGCATTAAGGGAAGGGCCACTACCCAGACCGGTTTCGACCTTTATTGAGGTCTTGTCAGTGGGGGTCAGAATCAGAGGTGGTGATACCAAGGTGAAAGCAATGGAGAAGTCTTCTATACCTATATGAGTTGTCTCACCTTATTATTAAATTACTCTGGATTTAGAGAAAGATGTTGAAATTTTTTTCCACTTGGTTAGACTATAATAAATTTAGTTTAATTCTTTATTCAAGAGTAAGCAAACAAAGTTTGCACCTGAAGTATCTTCAGGACAATTTATTATAGTCTAACCAAGTGGAAAAACTTGCAACTTCTTTCTCTAAATCCAGAGTAATTTTATAATAAGGTGAGACACCTTTTGGCAATTCGTATAGGTAAAGAAGACTTCTCCATTGCTTCCACCTTGGTATCACCACCTCTGGGTCTGGCTCCCACTGACGAGACCTCAATAAAGGTCGAAACCGGTCTGGTAGTGGTCCTTCTCTTAATGCAAAGCATTATACATGTCTGCAAGGAGATGTGCTTTACATTATAGGAGATGCTAAGACAAGGAATGATGAGAGCTTGGTCCACCTTTACCACGAGTTGCCTCAGTCCTTAAGATACTTCAGGTGCAAACTTTGTTTGCTTACACTTGGAAAAGGATTAAACTAAATTTTTTTTTACCTGTATATGAAAATATTTTCGTGACTACAGACAGATGTGGACACAAATTTATTGCCAGCATACTAACAAATTATATTACACAAAAAATATGTTATAAATTTCATACAAATTAAATTGCAATACATTTTTGGCAAAAGTTACAAATTTCATTAAGAACGTAGTTAAGCAATTAATGGACAGTGCTTACAGAAAACTATGCAGAAAGACATTTCAGTATGGAATATATCCACCCTGAACACGGTACAACTCTCACAATGTCGTACCATGCTTAGCACCAAGAGTTCTTGAGGCAAACTGGCCCACTCCTCCTCTAAAGCAAGGATAAAGTCGTCTTTGTTTTCTGGAGTCTAATTTTTAGCAGCAACACATCTTCCTATTGCATCCCAAAAGTGTTCTAAGGGGTTGACATCTGGGGAGCATGCTAGCCACTCAATTTGATTAAATAGCCTCAGTCTCCAGAAGTATCTTCAGTGCTTGTGTATGATGTGGTGTGGCATTGTCATCCATAAAAATGAATTCTTAGCCTGCAACAGCATGGAACAATTGAACATGATATTGAAGAACTTTGTTGCATTATTGTTCACCAGTCATAGTCCCTTTTTCCAGCCCTTGAGGCTCAGTGCATCTATTAAGTATAATGCCTCCCCACACCATAATCCCAGCACCACCATATCTATCTCTTTCAAGAATGTTCTCACAATGTAAGCAATACCACTTTCATGTGAGATCAAGTATCATCTAGAATCAGAGGAAAGACTAAAAAAATTCTCATCTGTAAAGTGTAGCCAATTGGTGTTTTGACTAATTTTTAATGGATACAGAACCACTGAAAATGTGCTCTACAATGAGATGCAGATAATGGGACACAGACTACAGGCCTTTGTGCATATAGGCCTACCTGTCATAGGTCTTGCCTCAGTTTGTCGAGATATCTGCATACCTGTGCTTGAATGGAGCTGACCTGCTGTGGCATGTCAATTACATTTTGCTATTATAACCAAAAATCTGTCTTTCTGTTACATGGTAGAGTGAGGGCTACCACTTAGCAAACATCTGGAACACATTCCATTGATTTGAAATGCTGCCCAGAGCCTGGATACAATGCCATGTGAGATTCCAAACTCTTTGACAATATCAGTAATTCTGTGGACTTCTTCAGGCTTTCCTATAATTCTTCTCCACATGAAATCATCTAAATGATGTCAAGACATTAGAAGATATCCAAGTTTTCAACTTTATTCTTTAATAAAAAGAGTTTCCTTCACACAGTTTGCTTAGTGCAGCCTTTTGCATTTTATCCTGTTGAGTGCTACCACACAACCCCTTTGTGCACAATTCAAATATCTAAATGTGTACCTGCTTTCTACTCGAAATCATCAGTTACATAAATTTCCACAAACTAATTCACCTGAATTTGTAGTTGTAATCTTTAGAAATAGTGTTCATCCTTAGGTTTTGGACACCAGTATACATCAGTATTTTTCAAACTGTGAGGCTTGTCCCCTAGGTAAGGGCACAGCTTCCTTTCAAGGCAACATGATGTAATGTTTAAGTTGTAACTTCAGTTACACTGCCGCTTAGTATGTGGCAATGTAACTGAAGTTATATCTATCTATTTGCAAGCTCAGAACAACATATTATAAGAATCTTTGTACTGAAAAAAAAAGGTCATCATGACACTAAATATTAATACAGATAAAATATTGGTTAATTCAGCAGTAATAGAAGCAACATGGTGATTAATGAAAATCAACTGCTTTTTAGCTGTATGAGTCTGATTAACAAGGAAAAACTTGAATGCCAAAAGATGTAATGTGCTTGAGGAGAATGAACAATCTCTTTGATTTTACAGAAAGTTGGAATCAACTGTACTCTCCTACATGCAATTCTTTTTTACACATGAAGTCATGAAGCTCTTTTCACTAATTATTTTCCCAAAATAAATGTTTAAAAAATGTTCTCTCCATATAGCATATGAATAGATCTCAATATCGAAACATCAACAGATGACATAATGATAAAATTATTATACAGTAACAAAATGGCTTCTTATAAGCTATCTATTTGGTACAGATTTGTTGATGATGTTTTTGCTGTATGGAACTCTTCCTTGTGTGAACTTCATGAATATCTTGGGAAAATTTAATGCAATAAACTCAAGAATTTAATTTACACTCAAAGCAGAAGATAACAATCTCCCCTTTTTGGATGTTTATTATTATTATTATTATTATTAAAACAAGACCTCATGGAGTCAAAGACATTAACATTAACATTTCTGGCTAGATGGGTGAAGCAAAATTGCTTTTCATATTCCCCTTTGTCTTGTAATGGTAGGACTTTAAATGGAATGTTTGTGAGCTTTATGCTCGCCCATTGAGGGCAGTGAAGTTAGTTGTGTTCAGCTGAACTTAAGATAGACTTTGGTCTTTTATATTTGTTAATTTCTTCTTCATTATATTCCGAGGCTTCCTTGATTAAAGGGTTTGGGTGGTTACTTGTCTTGGTAAAGAACTTCTCAGCTAGATTTTTGAGAAGGGAAGAGATATAAGGGATATTAACTTCTCTATGGATCTGGGTGTTTCTTATGTACCAGGGGGCATCCAGAATCATCCTCAGGCTCTTATTCTGTAATCTCTGAAGTTTTAGAATGTTTGAATTTGCGGTGTGGCTCCAAGCTGGGGATGCGTAAGTGATAACCGGTCTAATTGCCATCTTGTAGATTGTTAATTTTGTTTGCATATCCAGTTTACTTTTTCTGTTGATCATAGGGAAGAGCTGTGCTAAGACGTTGGATGTCTTAGAGGTAATGTAACTAATATGTTTGCTGAATAGGAGTTTACTATCAAGAATCACTCCAAGATATTTAACTTCAGTCTGCCATGGAATCTTTACTCCCAATAAATAAATATCCTCCATGGTGGAGTCAAAGACTCATCTAGGAGGTCCTTTTATCTTACACACACATCTCATCATACCGTGTCTATTCTAAGTCAACCTATCAGAAGTATGCAGGAATAGAAGCAACATGGTGATACTTGCAAATATATTTATGCTGTATCTCATCATCACACCTATCAAAAATATGGTGGGATTAAAACTTTAGTTTGCCATGTGCATAAGCTATGTTCACCTGACTCTCTTTTGAATAATGAACTGTCATTTATCAGAACTACTTTCATGTCTAATGACTATAATACTAAAATAATTGATAATATAATTAATATTAAGGCCTTCATCCTAATCCTCCATTTCCAAAGGTCTGTCAGAGAAAATTACAAGACTCTTTTGCCAGATTGACCTACAAGTCCCATCCAGTTCGTAAACTAAATCCCTTCCTATCCTTTCCAAAAGACAAATATTCTAATGTTTCTTATCCTGTAATTTGTTTACAAGATCCTTTGTTCATTCTCTTGTTTTTATGAGCAGACTGGCCATTCTGCTCAGATTCATCTAGAGTTCATCAAGAGTATAATTTACTTCAAGAGTCTGATTTAGCTAGCCACACCTCATCCAACAGACACAGAATTCATTGAAACAAAACTAAAGTCCTACCTAAAAGTTATTTTCTTATTGAAAGACAATAAATGAATAAGTAAATAATTTACATTTGAAGTAGAAGATAACACTGCCTTCCATTTCTGGACATTCTCATTCTGCATCAACCTAATGACAGTTTTAATTTCACTGTATACAAAAAATGAACTCATACTGGTAAATACATTAATGCTGCTTCAAATCATCACCCCCCATCAGATTTTTTTTTTTGAAAGTGCATTGCTCCACATTTACTTAAGAATGGCTTATTATTATTATTATTATTAATAATTCTCTATCTCTTTCAAGAATGTTCTCACGATGGTAAGCAGTACCACTTTCATGCGAGATTTCATGCAGTACCACTTTCATTTTAATAGGGTCTCATCCAGGGAGGCCACATACTACATGCACCAGCTTACATATTCTTAGCTGCATTCATTCTCAGCTTCCAAGGACCTCTGTAAATTGAAAAATTTCATCAACTGAAATCCTGTATGACCCTTTCAGGAGTTTGTAAGTCTCAATCATATCACCTCTTTTTCTTTTGTTTGCTAGTGTCTGCAGTCTACAAATTCTCAATCTGTCTTCATAATCAGTATTCCACAATCCTGATATCAAGTTTAACACTCTCCTTTGCACTCTCTCCAATATATCAGAATCTCAGAAACCAGGAGACCAGACTTGCGCACAGTAGTCCAAGTGAGGTCTTATCAACGCCTTTTAAAGAGGCAAAATGACATCCTTATCTTTCAAGTGAATGTTCGTTTCAGCATTGCAATTATCTTTTGAGTTGTATTTGCAATCTTTGCTACATGGCCCCTGAACTTCGACTTCCTATCTACTAACACTCCAAAATCCCTAGCCTCATCAGTTTCTTCAAGCATAATCCCACCAATATAATACGACAGTGGATATCTAATCACGCTGAAGTGAATGACTTTACATTTACTGACATTCATTTTCCGATGCCCACAGTTCCAGCCTATTGAAATCATTCTGCAAGTGTTGCATATCAGCAGCATTCCTGATTACCCTACCTATCTTTGCATCATCAGCAAATAGCTGTATCTTGTTTGTCAAATCCTTCCCACTATCATTAATGTACAGATTGAATAACAGTGGACCAAGCACCGATCCTTGTGGTACACCACTTGTTACCTTAAATCTTGCAGACTCACATCTCCCATATACCACTTTTTGAAATCTGTCATTCAGCCATCCTCTTATCCATGCTGATATTCTATAATCCAAACCCATATTCTTCAATTTATGCAACAGTCTACCATGCTGTATTCTGTCAAAAGCCTTAGCAAATTCCAAAAGTATCATGGTGTATCCATTCCTCTTGTCTAGTTCAATGGTAACATTGCTATAGAATCTTTGCAGTTTGTGCATGTGAGCAAGTTGCTAAAACATGACCTTCCCTTAGTAAACCCATGTTGCTCATTGCAAAGTAAAGATTCACTGTAAATCCATTTCTGAATGCTAGCCCTAACTAATTTTTCCAAAATCTTCACCACCATTCCTGAGATACTAATTGGTCGATAGTTGGATACATCAGTCTCTGCATCACCCCTGTGCAATGGAATTACCATACGTTCTTTCCATTCCTGTGGAATCTTCCCTATTTTGAGACTCATATTAAACAGCCTGGTCAAAGGAATAGCTAGTTCAGCTGAACACTCTTTTAGCATATGTGCTGATATCCCATCAGTCCCTATTGCTGAATTCTTATTTAATTTGTGCAACAGCTCATCTTTATAACACTTCAATTTCTTCATCCAGCGAAGAGGTAGCAGTGAGCTCAATGTCACATACACCAGGTTGATAACTTTTAACAAAAATGGGCACTCATTAGTTGAACAACCTCTTCTGCATCTGTAACCCTCACACCATCTGCATTTAGAAGAGTTCTTTCATAGTCATTCTTTCTTTTACTTGCAGCATATCGATAAAATTCTTGTGGATTGTCTTTAGCGTGCAGAGCCAGTTTCTTTTCACACTCAGACTTTGCTTTCCATACAGTTATGTTACCTAATGTTAGTAAATGCTTAGAGTGACTTGTAACAAAGTGAGCTACAAGAGAACCTTCAGTGTTATCATGTGGAAATTTATTATTATTGACTCCCACAATGAGTCTTAGAACTCATTGTGGGAGACTCAAATTATCAACGCAATATCTATCGTACCTCTCCTTGAAACCATCAACAGACAAAGCATTAACAACTGACTCGGGCAACCCATTCCGTTCATTTACCACTTTCCAAGCAAAAAATCTAGTCTTCACACTCTTGCTAACCACACTCCTACCCAACTTCCAGGAATGACCTCTTGTTCTCGCCCACTAGCCAAGTGCTGAAATATTTCCTTTGTATTAATCCTAAAATCCTTTAAGTAACTTAAATGTTTCTATCATCCCCCCCCTTTTTTTTTCACCTGTCTACCAACTTTTGCAACCCACAAACCTTCAAGCTATCCTAATAGGGAGCATTCCATAGACCACTTACCATATTGGTCACTTGCCTCTGTATCTTCTCCACCACCTCATCCCCAAGAAAACCAGGTGACCAGACCTGAACACAGTAATCCAGATGTAGTCTTATCAAAGCTTAATAAAGAGGAATAATAACATCCTTACCTCTGCATGTTAGTGTGTTCTTTAATAACCAAGTAATTTTGTGAGGTTCCCTGGCTAGGCTAACTTGAAAAAATTACTTGAAAAAATTTGAAAAAATTCAAAAAAATATATAAAATGGATAAAAATGAAAAAAAAAAGGTCCTTAGCCTACCCATGGTACAAATGTACTGTAGGCTTATTAATAACCTTACATGGGTTGGAACTAGATTAAAAAAAAAAAAAACTTGAGTAACTATTACTCTAATCAACTTTGCATTATCAGCAAAGACCTGAATATCTCCCTTCAGATTATTTCCTATATCATTTATGTACAAACAGCAGCCGTCCAAACACACAGAGCCCTATGGCACATTACTAGTAATTTGCCTTCTCCTGGATTTTGCTCTGCTATACACTACTTTTTTGGTATTAGTCCATCAGCCACCCTTTTATCCATATCACCAGTATCATATCCATCATGTAGCTCAGCAGTCACAGTTGAGTGGTTAAGGTGACGGTATAGAAATCTGTTGGGGGTTTCCTTGCACGGGTTTGAATCCTGCCAGCTGCAAGAATTTATTTTTAACAGAAGATGATAGTTAGTGGAATAGAATGTGAAAGGTATAGTGTGTTCAGGGAGAATAGAGAGAAATGAATGGTGGAGAAGTGTTATTAATGATATTAATAACATGAAGTTATTAATGATGAACTGCAACCAAATTAGAAATTCAACTGCTGGCCAGTGAAAATAGTACATTTGAGGTTATCTGGTATGAGATAGAGGCCAGCAGAACAAAATATACAGTTGGATGCTTCTATAGGCCAGGTGATGGAAGAGATGATGGGAATAGTATGCATCAGCAAATAAGCTCAATGAGTTTGAGGGGTGGGTAATTATTTGTGGGGGGGGGTTTCAACTATGGGAACTTAGATTGGAAGGAGGAGAGGATACATGGGAGGAAAAAAATGGAATTTAGGCAGCATGTAGTAGAATGTACTAGGAGTTAGAGAGTGCTCGATCTACTAATTGCATCTGAGAATTTGTCAGTAATCGACATGACCATGTTGCCACTGACTGGGGGGAATGATCTTAACCTGGGAGGTAGCTAATTGTGTGGAAGTTTCAGTTAAGAAGGGGTATATGTGGAATTACAGGGCTGATAAGTTTGACAAGCTTAAGAGATTGCTTGGATCAGTGCCATGGCAGGTGAAACTGCAAGAGCTGATGTTGATAGTGCATGGGAAGTGGTAAAGGGAAGTAATAGCAGACTGCATACTTGGAGTCAGAAGGATAAATCAAGTGGGAGTTAAATGGATGAGTACCATCATTAAGCAGGAGCTACAAAAAAAAAAAAAAAAAGAAAAGAAAAGAAAAATTTGTTAAGGGAATTCAAGGAAAAAGGTGACCAGCAGGTATATGAGCAGTACAAACCACAGGTGCCAGAAGGATAATCAGTATGGTAAGAAAGGCAAAATCAGAGTATGAAAGGAAATTAGCAATGTAGTCCAAAGACAATCCCAAACAAATCTTTCAATATGTTGCAAGTAAAAGGAAGAATGGTTATGGCAGAATGATTTTAATGAATACCGATGGTAAGGAGGTAACTGAATCAGTCAAAATAGTAGAATTACTAAGTGAAGACTTTTCAAGAGTATATCATCCAGGTGAAAATTTGTTGTAACGAGAGAGAGAGAGACAAAGGCTTATATGGGGACTGAGGTAAATGAAATGGAGGTGCATAGCATCTTACAGAACCTTAATGTGAATACATCTGTGGAATTGGATGGTATACCAGCTTGAGTTTTATGTGAAGGTGCTAGGGAATTGCTGGTGCCTTTAACCACATTGTTGAATCTAAATCTCAGCTCAGGGTTAGTCCCAAGGGGGGGGGGGGAAGAGTGGGAAATAGTTCCATTGCATAAAGAAAGCTCCAAGATTGATGTAGCAAATTACTGTACCAATCAGCATATCAGGAATTGTTGTCAAGCTACTAGAGAAGTTGGTCAAGAGCAAAATACAGGCACATGGATAAATGGAAATGGGATATCGTATGGAGGACAACATGGTCTTGCAAAGGGTAGGCCTCATATCTGTAACTTGCTCATATTTTATAGTACAGTGACAGCTGAGCTGGATACTGCTGGACTTTGCAAAAGCCTTTCACGGGTTACCACATGAAATTCTAATCAATAAACTACAGCACATTGGGATGGATATAGGGGACAGTGGTTGATGGAAAGATATCAGAAAGTAGTTTATTCAGGAGTAAGGTGCAGAAGAAGGCCAGTGAGTAGTGTAGTGCGATTGGCTCTGTTCTTGGGCTGCTACTGTTTAACTTGTACATTAATGATATAGGAAAAGATCTGAGAGGAACTATTCATTTTTTTGCGATGATGCAAAATTAGGTATAGTGAATACAGATAATGTCAAAATTTTGCAGGATGATTTGGATAGACTGGCAGTCTGGGCAAAGGAGAATGGATATCAGTTTAATATGAAAACGTGTAAGGTTATGCATTTTGGGGGTAAAAAAGTTACCAGCTGTATACTACATTGATGGAACTGTACTTCAGGAAATTGACAAAGCCAGAGATTTGGGAAGGTTGGTGGATAGGGAGTTGAAGTTTAAAGGGCACAAAGCAAAAGGCTAAAGCAGCTCATTGGATTACTTGGTTACTGAAGAATACTTTGATGAGCAGAGACAAGCAGGTTATTATTCCTCATTATCAAGCCTTGATAAGACCTTATCTTATCAAGGAGGGGCCCTAAACATCATACTAAGCATTATCCAACATTTGTGCACTATTTGTCATACTTTGCTTTGAACTCAATCACAGCCATGGCAATTACAACAGACCCCAGCAACCTATTCCACTCATTTACCACTCTCCTAGAAAAAATCTAGTTCTAACACCCTTGCTAACTACAATCTTGCTCAGTTTCCATAGATGGTCCCTAGTTCTCCCACTACCAGACCTTTTTTGAAAAATTTCCTCTGTATTAATCTTGTAAAATCCCTTCAGTAATTTGTATGTCTCAATCATATCATCCCTTTTCTGCCTATCAACCAGTTTCTGTAACCCGCAAATATTCAACCTGTTCTTCTAAGGTTCATTCCATAGACCTTCTACCATCTTGGTCACTTATCTCTGGATCTTCTCTGCCTCTTCCTCATTGTCAAGAAATCCTAGTGACCAGATCTGAGTATAGTAGTCAAGATGGAGTCTTGATATCTATGTAAAGTATAATTTTCTGTCTCTATCATAAATATAGATGACCCTATGAAACCCGAAAGAAACATATCTGAAATCACATTCTTATCTTTGCAAACCACAGACTATCTTACTACTAATAATAATATTAATTTTTATTATAATGATTGTTATGAATGCCCCTCCAGGGAGTGCTCATTAAAGGAGAGCCAGTTTATTAACTCATACTTCTCCCTGAACAGATTTGCCAACAATGCACCACTCTCAACATCTAATGGAGCATGCTAGGAGCATCTGGAATAAAGAAAGGGAATTAGTGGCATTGAGAGCTGCAGCCAGTTCAAAGATTATCAAAATCAGTGAAACGTGGATAATGTACTGACAGAAATAGAAGTAGAAGGGTATAGCATATTTCAGCAGGATAGAAAGAGCAAACAGGGTGGTGGAGTTACTTAAGAACAAGTAGATGAGTTGAATCCTCTCAGAATGAAGAATTTGGAAGGAAATGACACTCATAGTTTTGAAAGTGTGTGTTGTGTGGTGGAAACAGGCAGGACTAGATATTTAGTAGCAAGGTGATAGAGGCCAAGAAGCACAGAGGGTGATGAGCAAGAAATGTTCAAGCAGATTGGTCTGATGAATGATCATTATGGGCAATTTTAATGATAGCAGTATAAATTGGGCAGAGGAAACAACATATGGCAGTAAGGGAATGAAATTTCTGGAATTCTTGAGGAACACATGTTTCAGGTAATGTGCAGTAAAGAGAACATGAAGCTCAAGAGTTTTGGATTTGGTCCTTGCATCAGAGAATCTGATTGCAAGGGAGATGTTTATCTTGTCCCCATAAGAACCATGCAGTCTTGACTAGGAGGCTGAATAGACATGCAGAAGTATCAAGAAGAAGGGAATTTATGTGAACTACAGGTGACTATAATAATCTTAGAAATCAGCTAGGAGCTGTGTTTCATAAACTGGCAAACTGCAAGGGAGAGATATCGGCAATGCATGGGGACTAGTGTTCAAAGCAATGACAGATTGCATTCATCAAGTGAAAACGTTGATGTGATTTTGTGTAAAGTGGATTATTAATAAAATCGAATATGAACTGCAGATGAAAAAGAGCATATAGAAAAAGTATATATGGAGAGGTGAAGAGCAGTTGCATGAGGAATATAAGACTCAAGCTAGACAAGTGACTAGTATAGTTAAGAATACAAGAAGGGATTAGCACTACACTAAAAGGATAATCCTAAATAATTCTTTCATTATGTGGTCAGTAGGAGGAGAAATGATTGTGGATGAATGACCCTGTTCAATGGAAAAGGAGGTCGAGTGATTGAGTCAGATGGCATAGTAGAACTGTTTAATGATCACTTTATTGGGATATGTCATCCTAGAAAAGCAGGTTTTATTCATGGAAGGATGGAAGGGGTTGATTAAATATCTAGTCCTGCCTGCTTCCACCTCACACCATACACTTTCAAAATCAGTGAAACATGGGTAATGTACTGACATCAGTATGGATTTGCTGAAGAGGTACTTTTGTTTCAGTAACTTGCTTGCCTTTTATAATAATGTGACCAGAACAGCTGATGAGGGAAAATCTTTTCAAATGCCTTTACAAAATTGGGATTTTGTAAAGGCATTTGATACCACATGATAAGTTGATATTTAAGTTACAATGTATGGGGTTGGATATCATGTTAGTGGATTAGAAATTGGCTGTCTTGATAGATATCAGAGAGGTGCATATAGGGGAGAAGTATCAAGAAAAAGGAGGGCCACAAATATAGTTCTACATGGATCAGTATTGGGACCTTTTTCTTTTACCCTTTATGTCAATAAATTTACCACTGGGTTGCAGGGATATATTCGGTGATTAGCAAATGATGAGAAGCTTGGATGGGTTATTAGGCATAGTGTCAATGTGTGTGTGTGTGTGTATCACTTCAGGTGGAGTTAAATATGCTGGAACAGAAGGATAAATAAATGAGGATATCAGTTTAATGCAACTAAATGCAAGTTCTTGAAATTTGGGATCCACTGATGGGAGACTTATCTTTATTTATGTTGTATCATGTCTTCTATTTCTATACTATTTATGAATTAACGGTCACATAAGGTGGGAATACCCTATAGCTCTCAGGAATCATGGCCGGCCACTGTGAACGCAAGGCAAACGAAGTAGTACTTGGGCGAACTGAGCGCTATTCATTTGCTGGAGCCGGGCCAGAGGAGATCACGGGTATCGTGTATTGGCGATCCACTGCAGATGCTCAGTCATAGGTCATATGCAATGTGTAGTGTGTATTCTCAAATCATCTACTCAATTCAACCCCCCCCAATTAAATCCTGAGTGTGCCACTGACCTGCACCACGTACTCAAAAATTTAATATCTCCCAGAATGCTTCTTTCTAAGAACAAAAATTGTCATAAAATTTCCGCAGTACAATATTATAAAGCATTTGGATGTCATATTTCTGGTTTACAAATTCGTATTTCTTTCTAACCTTCCATAAATGATATTTAATTCATTAATTATAAAAATCAAGATTCTCTTTCCATTGTTGACAGGTGGTGGGTACTGCAAAAAAAAACTTGTTCTGTTGTAAGTAATGGAATGCCCAACACATTACATAATCTGTTCCAAATATGCAGTGCAAGAGGGCTGCTGTATAATGCATGTTCTACTGTTTCCAATCAGTAACAGGTGTCACAGATTGGATCTCCAATGTTAAAGTACCTCCATTTGATAGTATTGACTGGAAGGTGGCCATATGCAATTCTCCAAGCAAGATCCCTCCTGTTAAGGGTATCCTTGGAACTTCAATAAGTTATGAAACAAAGTCTTGTTGTCAGTACCCAACTGTGGAAGTTTGTGGTGAAAGAGATTAAATTTTTCTTTATACTACCAAATTTTGCTTTTTTTAATGAAAAGAATGTCAATGCCGGAGTGTTGTAGCAGTCTTAGAGTTAAACAAAGAGTGTTGTAGTATTCAGGAATGGTCTCAGATTTTGGACCTTTATAATCATTTACTCCAAACTGGGAAAGATGAAAACCCGGGTAGTACCGAAGAAGGTGTGCACATATGTGATTGGTCTGCAATATGTTATGGATTTTTGAAACTATATTGCTTAAACAGCAGAATTTTAAGATGGAAGCCCAAATCCTCCATGCTTCTTTGATAGTTGAAGAAATTCCATTTTAACTTCTTGGTATTGGCTGGATAAAAAATTGCACAGGCTTACTATATAATTGCTTTTCTTAAGCTTCTGTGATATTTATTATATACAGCTGAGCAGGAAAGATTATAGTTTTGAGTACTATGGCTTTAGAAGTGGCCCTATTTTCCAATCTTCTAAAGTTTTCAAATTCTTGAGCTGGTAATATTGAATATTACCAGTTCAAAAGGAATGCCTCCAAAAGGAAAGCCTCCAAGATCCCACTTTCCAAAAACTTTGAATTTTGTCTTGTCTGCATTAGTAGTTAATCCACTGATTGCTAATTTCCAAAATACCAAAAAAAAAAAGAAAAAAAAAAAAGAGATATATATAAAATCATTATCCATGAAAGTGCCCACTACATCATTGGCATATGCTAATACCTTATTTTCCTTCATTGTTCAAGGAACTGTTATTCCTCACACAACATGTGTGTTGTTGACTTTAAGAACCTTCAAGAACAGCAGAAAGAGTAATGGACTAAGAGGGAAGCCTTGCTTGACTCCTTTTTTGAATTTTAAATGGGTCTGACAGGAACCCATTAACTAGGAGGCGGATAGTTGAATTGGCATAGGCTCCTTTCATAACAGATAGCAGCTTTTTACTTACACCAATTTGCTGGAGGATGTGGTACAGAAAGGGATGCCAGACATTATTACATGCTTGAGTAAGGTCTACTGATAGAACTGCCATCGACTGCTTTTTTCATATTAACTAAGCAGATTAGATCACAATAGCAGAAGTACGTGAGGGTTACTAGTTCAATGTTGCAAAGCATAAGCCTTAAAATTTGGGAACCACAATTGGAATGTAGATTATACAATTGATGAGATGTCTTAGAGGAGATGAAGGAGATTATTATTATTATTATTCAGGCCTCCATGGAGTCAAAAGACTCATCGTGGGAGGTCCTTCCAAAGAAACATCAAGACTCATTGAGGGGAGGTCCCCTCCTAAGAAACACAAAGTCTATCATACCACTCCTTAAACTCATTGACCGTTTTCACTCTCACCACTCCATCAGGCAATGCATTCCATGGTTCAACCACCCTCCATGCAAAGAAACCACTCCTCACCCTCTTGCTCACAGTTTCCTTTCGTAACTTCCATGACTCCTTCCCGCTGTTCAACCAAGCGAAAGACCTCCCCAGTGTCAACCCTGTAACCACCTCTCAAAAGCTTAAAAGTCCCAATCATATCACCTCTCCTTCTTCTATCCACCAAACTTTGTGGTCCATATTCCCTCAGCTGATCCTCATAACTATCATTTACAGTCCTGAAACCATCTTTGTTATCTGCCTTTGTACCCTTTCCATAGTTAATTTATCCCCTTCAAATCCTGGGGACCAAATCTGAGAACAATAGTCCAAGTGTGGTCTGATCAGGGTCTTATACAATGGAATGATAACTGTTTTATCTCTGCAGGTTAGCATCCTTCTCATTATTGTAGCAATCCTCTGTGTTACCTTCACCACCTTTGCAATATGTCCCCTAAATTTCATGTTTCTATCAATCATCAACCCAAGATCTCTTGTCTCCCTACTTCCTCCAGTATAACTCCTCCCATAGAGTATGCAGTGTTCCATCGATGTTTCCCAAACTTCAAGACCTTACATTTTGCTGCATTAAACCGACACGGCCATTCATTTTCCGAATTCATCAAGTAGAATTATAGCTAGGAATTCTTGAAGCAGACAACATTTGGCGTGCAGAAGTCGAAAAAGGAAATAGGCTCTGAATAATTTAAAAGAGACAGAAAAATTTTTAAAGTCAAAACTGAACCGTGACACACTGTAACAACAATGAATA
Organism: Typopeltis vanoorti; assembly: GCF_054136105.1. Taxonomy (NCBI): domain Eukaryota; kingdom Metazoa; phylum Arthropoda; class Arachnida; order Uropygi; family Thelyphonidae; genus Typopeltis; species Typopeltis vanoorti. Next base: position 69,335,298 of record NC_143553.1, on the reverse strand, counting down.
CATGAGCTATCCATGTAATCAGATACAAACTAGGGATAACTGATGCCTATCGAAACATTAAAATCGACGACTCTTTCTTTTAAGGTTACATGGTGATCAGCATTCATATTTATGAATGACTTTGAGCAACGAGCTCTAGAGTTGGCATGCCTAAAACCCAAAATTTGGCTCAGATACGTCGACGATATTTTCGCCATTTGACTCCATGGCCACGAAGCATTAAATACATTCCTTAGCCACCCGAACAAACAACACAAACACATCCAATTCACCATTGAAATAGAAAAAATAAGAGATCTGGGGATGATGGTGGATAAGGACCTAAAATTTAGGTGGTATGTTGCTAAAATTTTGAGGACAGCACAATAAATTATAGAAATGATGCAAAAACTGGCATATAGAAGTAAGGAGATTATGGTTGCATTGTGGATTATGGATTACTATGGATAGATTCGGTTGCCTGGTTTCGAAAAGGGTGAAGAAATATTGGAAAGAGTCCAGAACCAATTTATTATGGAGGTTTCTGGTTTCTGGGATATTTAATAAAGAAAAATTGAAGAAATGCAGTTTGCAGAGTCTAATGGATAGAAGAAGGAGGAGGGGGATATGACTGAGACGTATAAGCTGGTAAATAGTTATTACCAAATTAATGTGGATGAGATTTTCCATGGCAGTAAAAAAAAGAATCCATCCCTGGGTGAGGAGTAGGTTTTTGCATAGAGAATGGTGAGTGATTGCAATGCATTACCTGAGAGTATATAGAGGTCTTATGATGATGATGATGATATATAGAGGTCTTATGATGATGATGATGACTTATGGTGACTATATAGAGGTCTTATGATGATGGTGATAATCAGTTTCGCACCCGGGAGGGGGGGATATGGGACCCTGCTTCCCCAAAAAAAGAAAAAAGGAAAAACTATTAAAAATTTTCCAAAAATCTTATCCTAATTAAAATCATTTTTTTCTTTACTTATGTTGTGTCATGTCTTCTATTTCTATACTATTTATGAATTAGCAGTCACATAAGGTGGGAATACCCTATAGCTCTCAGGAATCATGGCCGGCCACTGTGAATGCAAGGCAAATGAAATAGTGCTCGGGGAAACTGAGCACTACTTCGTTTGCTGGAGCCGGTCCAGAGGAGATCACGGGTATCGTGTATTGGCGATCCACTGCAGATCATTAGTCATAGGTTACATGCAATGCATTGTGTGTATTCACAAATTGTCTACTCAACTTGACCCCCCCACCCCATGATTAAATCATGAGTGCGTCACGGATGATAATAACCAGGGTCATCACCAGATTAGATCGGGCCCTGAGGCAAACAATTAAATATCCCATGATGGATTATAAGACAAAAATATAAGAAAATCTCCGATTGCTATTTTGTTTTTATTACAAGATAAACATTAATGCAAAATGATTACATAATAATATTAATTAAATCTTTGCTGTACATATCGCACAATAAAACTGTTTGTAAACTTCTAAATTTAAATTATAAGCTATTCTGCCTCCATGATATAGCTGCTAGACCAACCAATCTTTCTTGGGTCATTGCTGTTTGCAAATAATTTTTAATCAGTTTAAACTTGGAAAAACTTCTTTCTGCACTTGCTAAGCTGCTAACAGGAATTTAGAGTAGCGATGCGCTTACCACAACATGGCTGAACAAGTGTCCTTATTAAGTTGCCGTGAGGCAGGCTGCCCATATGCTACACCCTGTCAATGGTACTGATAATAACAATAGTTTTAAATGAAGTTTTTGCAGGATTAAAATTTATCTGTTATTGCTAATGAAAATCTAAATATTTATACTGCAGTGCCAGTCCAGTGCACTCTAGCTTCCACTACACTGCTGCTTATAGCTTAAGATATTCTTCGATAATTTACTAATAATTAGGAGCAATCTCTTTCAAAGAAAATGTCCACTACTTCCTCCAATAAGAGGTTAATTCCAACTGTCTGTAGACTATTAATAGGTGAAATATTTTGTATCATTATTTTGAATGAAAGAGTTTCATCCAGACGTAAAATCCTAGTAGGTTTGCCACAGGGCTTGCTACTGGCCCCTCTACTATTCTCAATCTATGTAGCAGACATCCCACAAAACCCAAGAACAACCATCATAGCCCTATATGTGGATGATACTGCAATTCTAGCAAGGTCTCTCTCTCTCTCTCTCAGCTACCATCTGGCAATCAGAAGACTTCAGGGCAGTATTACTATACTGGAGAAGTGGCTCGTGGACTGGAGGATCCAAGTAAACCCCTACAAAAGCTCAGCCATACTATTCTCCAGAAGGAAGGTCCTCAGCAAAGAAGACATCCAGTTCTTTGGAGAAAAGATTCCATGCCAGACAGAAACCAAATATCTCAGAATACAACTAGATAAAAAAACTCCAATTTAACAGCCACATCAAACTCATAGGTTTGAAGACATTCAAAGTAATAGCTCCACTGTACCTTATGATTAACCACAGCAGCAAACTAAACATACAGAGGGCTACATGGTGTGTAGTGTTTTAAGAGAGCTCCCAAAAGCTAAGTATAATTTTGAGTGAAAATTGGAATATTGGTTTAAATTTTAACGTAGTATTGTTTATTTTTGATAGCTGTGATTTTGGAGTGAATTCCGTTTTATTTAACTTAGTATTTTAACAATACCTTTCAGAGAATAGCATATGGCACCAATGCGACATAAGGTAATGGTGTCCAAAAATACGACGCCTTTGTTCAAAAACTGTAATATGAGGGAGTCTGTCCAGTGTGATGTGTGTGGGATGTATGCATTCCCAAAGGAGGCTGGAGTTTGGATGGAAAGTGATAGTGGTGGGAGAATGTGCAGAAAGTGTAAGCAAAGTGAGGAATTGAAGTATGTGTCAGGTCGTGAGATAGTTATGGTTGAAGAAAGCCAGAATGTGAGTGAAAATAGTGGCTTGATAGGGAATTGCGATGTTGTACAAGATGGCAATGAGAGCGGTGATGAAAGAGAGAGTGAAAGCAACTCTACAGAGAGAGAAAATGGTTTTAATGATAAAAAAAATAAGAAATTATTTGTAGGAAGTGAGATCGCTAGGTTGTGCGCAGCGAGAGTTGGAGCACCTGCAAAACTCTTTCCAGAGTGCCTCGGTTAACGATAATAAACAAGTGTGTGAAATGAAAAATAAGCACAAAAGTGGGACAGTTTCTGAAATGAAGGAAAGAGTGTTGTATGGTGACTTGTTATTAAGAGGAGTGATAGATGGGAGTTTAATTAAATCGTACTTACTGGGTGCGAAATTTAAGGCGGTAAGTGAGAGTATTAGAGCGCAAAAACAGAGGGTGAAAGAATTGATAGTTGTGGCAGGTATGAATGAATTGAAAAGAGATAAATTTTTTATGGGAGAGGACCTTTAAAGTATTGTTAAAGGTAGCAAAAGAAAAGAGTGACAGAGTTAGGATGGTGAGTCTGTTGCCGCGGTACGACAGAGAGGAGTTTAGAAGGAAGGCCATAATCACAAATGACTTTATGTGCAGATTATGCAGACGGTGTGGTGTGGAATTCGTGGATGTGTGGAATGAGTTTGATGGGCGAAAGGATTTATACAAGATGGATGGCCTGCATTTGAATGGATTTGGTGTGCAGAGACTGGAAAAAGTGTTGCTGAATGAAGTGAAAATGGATGTGCAAAACCAGGGAAACTAGAACTACCAAGGAGGGGGGGAAGTGGATATACGGACATCAATGAGACAGTTGAGTGTAAGAATGTATATAATGTACCCGAGCCAGTACAAAGGACAAAAAATTGGAATAGGATAGTTAGAATAACGCATCAAGATAGGGGTGGGACAAAGGGACCTCTGCATTTCATGTATACTAATGCCAGGAGTATTAGGAACAAGAAGGAAGAATTTTTGGGCTTGATTGACTCTTCCTGGCCACAAGTTATTGGCATTAGTGAAACATGGCTGATGGAAGATGATATACAGGGTGTTCGGGATAAATTTGACATATTTATAATTAATTATATTTTTCCGTAAGTTACATGTATTAGCACACACTTCTCTTCATTTAAAAGTTTGGACCCTTCTTCATTCATATACAAGATGTCAGAAAGGATGGATAGCTGGAACCCACCTGAATCATGGAAGAGAATAACTTGTATCATGATGATTCGTGCCCGCCATCAAAATAAGGATATTACGACTGCTGCCCAATGCTCCCTGAATACAGTAAAAACAATCAGGCATGAACTAGAGACTTGCAATGGTGACTACGAGGATGTAGCAAGAAGAAAGATCAATAGCAGACGATCTGATTGCGTTCGTACAGCAGAATTCCTCGCAAATCTGCAGGAACAGGTGTTGAAGAACCCTGGCATTGGAATTCGGGCTTTGTTCGTGGAGTTGCTAACTGTAGTCAAGCCCTGGATAACAAGGGTAGCCAATGGTAGGCCGTATGTATGGCAGCAGGATTCGGCCCCTTGCCACACCTCTGGGAAAAGTCAAAAATGGTTGTCTGAAAATTTCTACGACTTCACCAGTCCAAATGTTTGGCCTCCAAACTCCCCAGACCTTAACCCCATGGATTATTTTGTATGGGGCGCAGTTGAAAAAGACACCAATCGCACTTCCAGTAATACAAAAGCCCAGTTAATGGATAAAATTAAAACAGTTTTTGCGGCCCTTCCCAGGGAGACTGTAGCATCAGCTTGTTCGAGGTTCCGAAGCAGAATTGAGCTGTGATCGATGCTAATGGTGGTTATTTTGAGTAAATCTTGTTGATAGTATTGTAATTAACTCTGCCTGTAATGTTTTTTTGTCAATTCATTAAATTTAATAGATACAAAGAAGATTTTCTTTTTCCTTACGAAACTGTCAAATTTATCCCAAACACCCTGTAGGTAGTGGGATAGAATGTGTAGGTTATAGTGTGTGTGTGTATTGGAGGGACAGAGAGAATAAAATGTGGGGAGGAGTGTTATTGATGATAGCTGATGAACTGCAGCCAAGGAGAATTGAAGTTGTATTGCAGGATAGTGAAAAGAGCTCATTTGAGGCTATTTGGTGTGAGATTGAGACCGGCAGAACAAAATATATGGTCAGGTGCTGCTATAGGCCAGGTGATGGAATAGATGATGGAGATAGTATGCAGAAATAAATTGATGAAATGAATGGAAGGAGGGTAATTATTATTATGTGGGATTTCAACTATGGTAACATATTTTGAATTTGAGACAGCATGTAATTGAAAATACTAGGAGTTTGATAGAGCTTGACCTTGTAATAGCATCTGAGAATTTGACTGTAACGAATATGACCATGTTACCACCTATTGGTGAGAGTGATCATAAGTGATCAAATTCCACACCTTTAGCCACCTGAGAGGTGGCTAAAGGTGTGAAATTTTCGATTAAGACAGGGTATATGTGGAATTACCATGCTGGCAAGTATGACAAGCTTAGGAGATTGCTTGGATCAGTTCCATGGCATCTAAAACTGCAAGGGCTGGATGTTGATAGAGCATGGGAAGTGGTCAAGGAGCATTTACAGGAGGTTATGGCTGATTGTATACCTAGGGTCTGAATAGTAAAACAAGTAGAGGTTAAATGGATGAATAATACCATTAAGCTTGAGCTGCAAAAAAAAAAAAAAAAAAGAAACAACTGTGGAGAGAATTTAAAGAGAAAGGTGGCCTGCAGGCACATGCACAGAATAAAGTGCAGGCCAGAAGGGTAACGAGTATGGTAAAAAAAGCAAAAGCAGATTATGAAAGGAAACTAGCTATGCAAGCTAAAGAGAATCCCAAACAGTTCTTTCAATATGCTGCAAGCAAAAAAAAAAAAAAAAAAACTGTACATGGCAGAATGATTTTAAGGAATGACGATGGTAAAGAGGTCACAGAATCAGTCGATATAGTGGAGTTACTGAGTGAGCACTTTGCAAAAGTATACCATCCAGGTGGTGAAATTGAAAAAATGAAGGAACCATTAGTTTATATGGGAATTGTGATGAATGAGGTGGAGATGAATAGTCTATTACAGAACCTTAATGTGAATACATCTGTGGGATTGGATGGTATACCGGCACAGGTCTTACCTGAAGCGGCTAAAGAATTATCAGTGCCCTTGACCATGTTGTTTAATCTGAGTCTCGGGTCTGGTTTAGTCTTGAAGATGTGGAAAGAGGGGAAAATAGTTCCACTGCATAAAGGAGAATCCAAGACTACTGTTGCAAATTTCCGACCGATCAGCATATAAGGATTCGTTGGCAAGGCCTTGGAGAAAGTAGTCAAGGGAAAAATACAGGAATGGATTGATGAAAATGAGATACTGTACGGGGGGACAGCATGGCTTTATGAAGGGTAGATCATGCCTCAGTAACTTGCTCAAGTTTTATAACACAGTAATCGCTGAACTGGATAAGGGTAATGGGTTTGCAGTGATACTGCTGGACCTGGCTAACGCATTTGACAGAATACCACATGGAATTCTAATCCGTAAACTACAACATATGGGAATGGATATAGGGTTGGTGAGATGGATAGTTGGGTGGTTGATGGAGGGATATCAAAGAGTAGTTTATTCAGGAGTAGAGTCCAAAAGATGGCCTGTGACTAGTGGTGTGCTGCAGGGTTCAGTTCTTGGACCACTGCTGTTTAATTTCTTCATTAACGATATAGGGAAGGATCTAAGAGGAACAGTTCATTTGTTCGCTGATGATGCAAAGTTGGGTAGGGCAATAGTGAATGCAGAAGATGTCAAAATCTTGCAGGACGACTTGGATCGATTGGAGTTCTGGGCTAAGGAGAATGGATGTCAATTTAATGTGACAAATTGACATCCATTATGTAAGGTTATGCATTTTGGGGTGAAAAGATTAGCAGCAGTATACCACATTGGTGGAACTGTACTCCAGGAGAATGATGAGGCCAGGGACTTGGGAGTGTTGGTGGATAGGGAGATTAAGTTTAGGGGGGCACATTGCAAAAGTGGCTAAATCAGCTCATCAACTCACTTGGTTGTTGAAAAATACTTTGACGAGCAGAGACAAGCAAGTTATTGTACCTCTGTACCGAGCCTTGATAAGACCTCATCTCGACTACTGTGCCCAGATTTGGTCACCTCGGTTCCTTCTTGATGGGGAGGAGGTGGAGAGGATCCAGAGGCGAGTGACTAAGATGATAGCAGGTCTATGGAATGAACCTTATGAGAACAGGTTGAAGATTTGTGGGTTGCAGAAATTAGTTGATAGGCGGAAAAAGGGAGATATGATTGAGACATTGAAATTGCTAAAGGGTTTCTATAAGATTAATTCAGAGGATATTTTTGAGATCAGGACTGGTGGTGGGAGAACTAGGGGACACCTATGGAAGCTGGCCAAGAGTGTGGTTAGCAGGGGTGTTAGAGCTGGGTTCTTTACTTTTGGAGTGGTAAATGAGTGGAATAAGCTGCCAGAGTCTGTTGTGGGTGCTATCACGGTGAGTGAGGTCAAGGCAAGGTATGATAGATACTGTGAGAATGACGTATAGTTGTGTGGACATGATGTTTAGGGCCTCCCTCGATGAGTCTAAGGACTCTCTGGAGTAGCCCGTAATAATAATAATAATAATAACACAAAACAAACTGCTAATTTACTGGATGGAATACATCCAGTTATTACTTATGCTTCCCCAGCATGGTGTCATATATTTTAAAACTGCAGAGAATTCAAAACAAGTGCTTGCGGATGATTCTAGGTGCCCCATGGTTTATCAGAAACACCCAAACCATTGAGAAGTCAGCATTCCATACATTTCTTCCCTTCTTCATGATCTAACAGAAAAGTTCTTCACCAAGACACGTATGCACTCTAACCCACCGATCAAACAAGCTGTCAACTACAATGAAGCAGAGTACTGCAAATATACAGTAAAAGACCCAAGTCAATTATACTCCCAACTGAACACAGCCAATCCCACTACCCCCAGAGGGCAAGCATACAGCTCAAAAAACACCCAATCTACAAACCTTCTTTTACAGACAAAGGGAAATATGAAAAGCATGTTTTCTTCACCCATCCAGCCATAACGTTGTGCGATCATTATTTTGTATCTTATTTGTATCTGTAACATCATTTATTAAACTTATACCTAAATATCATCTACCTGGTCTATGCACGCAAATGTTGTTGTTGCCTCTAATGTCAGACAAAACTGTTTCATTATATAAACCCGTGGTAACCATAAAGGACGTAACTGCGTCTATTAGAGAGCAAAAGGAAAGGGTGAAAGAAATGATTGTTGTGGCAGGTACGAATGATTTGAAAGGAGATAAAATGGAAATGATAGAAGACCTGAATGAATTGTTTGAGGTAGCAAAAGAAAAGAGTGAGAGAGTTAGAATGATTAGTCTTTTGCCACGGTATGACAGTGAAATGTTTAAAAGGAGGGCTATAATTGCAAATGACTTTATGCGTGGGTTATGTATGACGAGTGGTGTGGAATTTGTGGATGTGTGGAGTGAGTTTGATGGGCGAAAGGATCTATATAAGATGGATGGCTTGCATTTGAATGGTTACGGTGTAAGAAGACTTGAGAAAGTGTTGCTGAATGTAGTGGATGTGCAAATTCAGGGAAACTAGATTTGTTAGGGGGGGGGGGGGAGTAGAGATACAGTCCTTATGGAGGCAGTTGAATGTAAGAATGAATATAATATGCCAGAGCAAATAAGGACAACAAATCTGAGTGGGATAGTTAATATAAGGCATCAAGGTAGGGTTGGGGCTAATGGGGGTCTTAAATTCATGTACACTAATACTAGGAGTATTAGGAACAAGAAGGAAGAGTTTTTGGCCATGGTTGGCACTTCCAGACCACAGGTTATAGGTATTAGTGAAACATGGCTGACTGTAGATGATATAACTAGTGGGATTGAATGTGATGGGTATAGTGTGTTCAGGAATGACAGAGAGAATAAAATGGGGGGAGGAGTATTGTTGATGACAGCTGATGAGCTCCAGCCAAGGAGAATAGAAGTTGAATTGCAGGATAGAGAAAAGAGCACATTTGAGGCCATTTGGTGTGAGATTGTGGCTAGCAGAACTAAATATACAATTGGGTGCTGCTATAGACCAGGTGATGGAAAAGATGGTGGTGACAGTATGCACAAGCAAATAGAAGAAATGGGTGGAAGGAGGGTGATTATTATGGGAGATTTCAACTATGGTCGCATTGATTGGAGTGAGGAGAGGACACATGGGAGGAAGGAACTGGATTTTATGCGGTTATTAAGGGATAACTATCTGCGACAGCATGTAATGGAAAATACTAGGGGTCAGAGAGTACTTGACCTAGTAATTACATCTGAGGATTTGGCTGTAACAAATATGACCACATTGCCACCAATCGGTGAGAGTGATCATAGGGTCTTAACTTGGGAGGTGGCTAAAGGTGTAGAATTTTCAATTAAGACAGGGTACATGTGGAATTATCGGGCTGGAAAGTATGACAAGCTTAGGAATTTGATTGGTTCAGTGCCATGGCATGTACAACTGCAAGGACTAGAAGTTGATAGTGCATGGGAGGTAGTTAAGAAGTGCTTGCAAGAAGCAACGGCTGACTGTATACCTAGAGTCCGAATAATAAATCAAGTAGGGGTTAAATGGATGAATAACACCATTAAGCTTGAGTTGCAAAAAAAGAAACAACTATGGAGGGAATTTAAGGAGAAGGGTGACCGGCAGGCACATGAACGGTATAAAGCACAGGCCAGAAGGGTGACGAGTGTGGTAAGAAAAGCAAAAAAGGATTACGAAAGAACATTGGCCATGCAGGCTAAAGAGAATCCTAAACAGTTTTTTAGATATGTAGCAAGTAAAAGGAAAAATGTACATGGCAGATTGATTTTAAAGAATGCCGATGGTAGGGAGGTAACTGAATCAGTTGAGATAGTTGAGTTACTGAGTGAGCACTTTGCAAAAGTATATCATCCAGGTGGTGACATTGCAGAAACGAATAAACCAGTAGATTATACGGGAATTGTGGTTAATGAAGTGGAGGTGAGTAGTCTATTGCATAACCCCAATGTCAATACATCTGTGGGATTGGATGGTATACCAGCTCGTGTTGTACGAGACGCAGCTAAAGAATTGTCAGTACCCTTGACCATTTTGTTTAATTTGAGTCTCGGGTCTGGGTTAGTCCCGAGCGGGTGGAAAGAGGGGAAAATAGTTCCACTGCATAAAGGTGGTTCCAAGACTGCTGTAGTAAATTACCGACCGATTAGCATATCAGGAATCATTGTCAAGGTTTTAGAGAAAATAGTCAAGAGGAAAATACAAGATTGGATAGAAGAAAATGGGATACTGTATCGGGGACAGCATGGTTTTGTGAAGGGTAGGTCATGCCTCAGTAACTTGCTCACGTATTATAACACAGTGACGGCTGAACTGGATAAGGGTAATGGGTTTACGGTGATTCTACTGGACCTTGCCAAGGCCTTTGACAGGATTCCACATGGAATTCTAATCAGTAAATTGCAGCATATGGGAATGGACATAGGGTTGGTGAGATGGGTAGGAGGGTGGTTGACGGAGAGATATCAGAGAGTGGTTTACTCGGGAGTAGAGTCCACAAGACGGCCTGTGACTAGTGGTGTGCCACAACGATCTGTTCTTGGACCACTGCTGTTTAATTTGTTCATAAATGATATAGGAAATGATCTGAGAGGAACAGTTCATTTGTTTGCAGATGATGCGAAGTTGGGTAGGGCAATAGTGAATGCAGATGACGTCAAAATTTTGCAGGATGATTTGGATAGACTGGAGGTCTGGGCTAAGGAGAATGGATGTCAGTTTAATGTGGCAAAATGTAAGGTTATGCATTTTGGGGTGAAAAGATTGGCGGCAGTTTACTGCATTGGTGGAACCGTGCTCCAGGAAATTGATGAGGCACGAGATTTAGGAGTGTTGGTAGATAAGGAATTGAAATTTAGGGGACACATTGCAAAAGTGACCAAAACAGCTCATCAAATCACTTGGTTGCTGAAGAATACGATGACAAGCAGAGACAAGCAGGTTATTGTTCCTCTGTATCGAGCCTTGATAAGACCCCATCTAGACTACTGTGCTCAGATTTGGTCACCTAGGTTTCTTCTTGATGGGGAGGAGGTGGAGAGGATCCAGAGGCGAGTGACCAAGATGATAGCAGGTCTGTGGAATGAACCGTATGAGAACAGGTTGAGGATTTGTGGGTTGCAAAAATTGGTTGATAGGCGGAGGAGGGGAGATATGATTGAGACATTCAAATTACTGAAGGGTTTCTATAAAATTGATTCAGAAGATATTTTTGAGAACAGGGCTGGTTGTGGGAGGACTAGGGGACATCCATGGAAACTGGGCAAAAGTGTGGTTAGTAAAGGTGTTAGAGCTGGGTTCTTTACTTTTAGAGTAGTGAATGAGTGGAATGCGCTCCCTGAGTCTGTGGTGGATGCTGTGACAGTGAATGAGTTTAAGGCGAGGTATGATAGATACTGTATGAATGTCAAATAGTTGTGATGAATATGATTTGGGGCCTCCCTCGATGAGTCCAATGACTCCCTGGAGTTGCCCGTAATAATAGTAATAGTAACTCGTACATAAGCACTGCAACGCTGCATGTGTCGCAGTGTCTCACTTTTTCCTTGTCTCACCACAAGGAAAAAAACGAAAAAATTAAATTTTGTTTATGTTTATAAATAATAACAATGCTTACAACATTATGTAAATACAATACAACATGTTAAAGGTTGCAGCTTATGTTTCGACATTGATTGAATAGTTAATAATTGGAATTATTCAATTAACGCTTAAATGTAACGCAATATCGGAATTATCACGTTCTGTCAGTTCCGCTGACATTCGCTTGCACTGGTCACTGCACGTACCAAGTAAATCTGACACCGCTCGTTGAGCAGTGTCACTACAGGTAAATTGTATGCTAGCGCGCGTTATTTCTGTGAGATACGAAACTTTTATTATTGGTGTGTGTGTTTATGGTGAGGGTGAAATATTTTTGGTAAATCTTATTTTATGCTGTTAAAATAGCATATAATTATTAATTTATTTATTATAAACACAAGGATGAATTATTACGAATCACTGTTGAAAATATGAAAAGAATAATATTTTCTCAATTATCATTATTATTATTATTCCTGATACTTCCAAGGAGTCTGAAGCCTCATTGCGGAGAACACCTACAACTGTCTCAACCACTACACCGAACCTACGAAACATCTCCATCAGCGCCATCTACTGCCCACCTCCACAACCACAACAACTAGTATCTTTTGTCTGTAAGTTGCGTGTGTTCTGAAGGGCCGATTTCTCTGTATGAGGGATGAAAAATCCTGCCACCTTCGTATGAGATCGGCTAACTCACCTTCGATTGAAATCGTCCAGATAAAGATTCCTCCCCTCACGACGAGAATCGAACTTAGGCCTATTCCAATCGAAGGGTGCAATGTACCGTCGTTCTTCCAAATGGGCTACGGAGGTGCTATGTACTGCGATCTAACACAGTGTCGGAATGTCCGCCGCTACAGATCAGTGGCACACCCAGAGGTGAGGATCAAGGGGAACTCTTCCCCCGAAAGAAAACGAAAAAAAAAAAAAAAAAAAAAAACACTAAAAAATTTTTCAAAATTTTTTCCCTTATTAAAATTCTTTTTTTTTTTTTTTTAAATTTATTTTGTGTCGTGTCTTCTATTTCTATACTACTTATGAATTAGCGCAGAACGCAGGACGTTACTGTCTACAAGGGTGAAGCATAATGATTTTAATCCCTGCAATCTGATAGGTTACTGTGTAGGGAAAAATTTATGAGCTACGTGCTCAGCCCGAGTTGGGCAAGTTATAGATCTTGAAAGGGAACTAGGATGCCTTAAGTCGTCAATATTTGCATAATTCCGATTCATCATAATTTGCTGCTTGTTGGACTAATTCATTTGGATGTGAGGACGATTTTGAGAAGTACTTTACTGCGAAAGATTGCAGGAAAGAGTAAATATAAGGGATATTTGTGTCTCGATGAAGAATATTTCTAATGTATCATGGTGCATTTAAGATCATGCGTAAGCATTTGTTTTGCAGTCTTTGCAGTTTAAGGATATTTGAGCTTGAAGTATGGCTCCATTATCACTTATGCGGGGGACGCATAAGTGATAATGGGACGAATCATCAACTGGTAGAGGAGCAATTTGATTTTAATATCTAGTTTGCTGTTCCTATTGATAAGAGGATAGAGCTGAGTGATAACTTTTGATGCCTTTGCACATAAGGATTTTGTATTGGGATTGAAGGTTAGTTTTCTCTCTAGAAGTACGCCGAGATATTTGGCTTCTGTTTTCCAGGGAATCTTGATGTTAAATAGAAAGATGTCTTCTTTGGGAGATGTTGAATTTTTTGTGAACAGAAGAGCATTGGTTTTTTTTGAGGATTTACTTGCAGTCTCCAAATGGAGAACCAGTGTTCAGCAGGTTATCTTTTAGTTTCTTTGTAACAAGATGCGGTTTAAGAGCTCTGGCCAGTATTGCTGTATCGTCAGCATAGAGAGCAATGATAGATGACATTGGGTTATGCAGGATGTCCGCGATGTGAACCGAGAAAAGTATCGGCGCCAGGAGGGATCCTTGAGGCACTCCAGCCAAGATCTGCCGCTGGGTAGATACTGCCCCATTTAGTTTAACTTGCATGCGTCTTCCAGAAAGAAAGGACTTAATGAGGTGAATCAGATCCAGTGGAATGCCGGCTAAAATCGGCTTGTATAGGAGTCCAAAGTGCCATAATTTGTCGAAGGCCTTTTCTAAGTCAAGAAAGACTGCTCTGGTGTATTGATGACAGTCCAAACTGGTGGTAATGTATTCAACTAGTCTAGGGATCTGTTGAGTAGTACTGTGGAGTTTGCGAAAACCAAACTGCTCTGTAGGTAGGATATTTAGCTTGTTAACAGAAACTTGAATTTTCGAGAGGATGACTTTTTCAGCGATTTTTCCCAAATTGGAAATCAGACTGATGGGCCGATAACTTTGTGGCAGCTGTGGGTCCTTACCAGGCTTATAAATAGGGACAACATCTGCCAACTTCTAAGCATAGGGAAAGTATTTTAATCTAAGCATGACATTTATTGTTATTGTAAGATGTACAATGGCCTTTCGGGGTAGCAGATTAATAACTTTATTAGGGATGCCTTCAGATCCAGGAGCTTTTTTTTTTTTTTTTTTAATTTTGTATGATGTAGTAGATTTCGGCTGGAGAAGGAGGTGTGAGTTGGCTGGCACAAGTATCACACTGTTTTAGTACGTATCTGACGTGGCGGTGGATTTTATAAATATGATTGAAGTTCAGGTTATCATAAGATGGGCTGCACTGATTTTCTACGTTTTTGACTATAGTTTCGGCTTTGTCAGCATTTGAGTGAACTATGCCTAAATCTGATTTGAGAGGAAGAAGAGTTTTATTTTTATTTTTGATATTTCTTAACAGTTTCCAAACGGTTTGATCACCGGGTGAAATGGAAGCTAATTTATCTTCCCATAGTTTGTTTCTGTGGGCCTTCAGTGTATCTCTCACTGCGCTATTCAACCGGTTGAGTAACTTTCTATCCTGGGGAGCCCTTGTATTAAAGTATCTTTTTCTTGCCTTATTTTTTTCCCTGATTAAGTTCATAATATCTTCTGGAAGTCTTTTAGGCTTAGAAGTAGGCGTATTTGAGGTGATAGATGATAAGACTGCATTGACTTGTTGAGTAAATTTATTGATTGCAGAATCAATTTCTTCTTTAGAGTTAATATGAGGAACAGGACCAAAGTAGTTTGGGAACACACTGGATAATTTTTCCCAAGGTATGAAGGTGTGAGGCAGGGGGAACAGTCCCTTCTGATTGACTAATTGGAGCAGAATATGGTTGTGGTCAGATGTTAATTCGTCAAGTGAATCCAAGTTGTACTACAATTTGATATTTTGGAGGACAACACAACTATACCTAGGACGTTGGAGGAGCCAATTGGACATGAGTTGGTATTGAATGACCAGCCACAGCTATGCAATTGGAACTTGAGCAGTTAAACAGTATGTGACCATTTTTGTTGGTTGAGTTACTGTTCCAGGCAGGATGTTTTGCAATGAAGTCTCCAGCGATGATGATCGGTCCTCTTACTCCAAGGATGGCATCCAGATTTGAGGTCAACAATGTTTTTGATGGAGGGTTGTAAGCAGCAAAAATTTTTAAGTTTCCAATTGAGTTTGTGAGGACATTAATGCCTGTAATTTCGAGTTGGTGGTTGTAGGGTTGGTCATTGAATGATGGTTGATATAGTTTTTGATAAGGGTGGCTGTACCTCCACCTCTATACCCAAATCTGTCGTTTCTGTAAATCTGATACCCTCTGATTTTTAGGTTGTCAGCAGGCCTCAGGTGAGTTTCATTGATTAGAAATATATCTGGGTTATATCTATTATTGAATTCCTGGATTTCCAACACTTTGTTTTTGATACCGTTGGCGTTCCAAGCGATAATCCTAAGCGAATTTGGGGTGATTTTTTTCGTATGCATCAGAGAGTGTTTGCTGTAAGAATCTTTTTGTAACACTTAGTGATGGATTTGAGTTGCTGAAATCCTGCAGCATATTTGCAAGAAAAGAGGTGATAATAGCTGATAGATTTGAATGTGGATTAGCCAGGTTCTGGTTTTGTACTATCTGTTTAGAGCGAGCCACATCAGCATATGTTCTCGCTTGATGTTGAAGATTCATTTTCTTAAGGGGGCTCAGTTAATGGTGGGCGAGCAGCTGTTGTCATGCTCTTACTCTTGGAGGACTGCAGAGTTTGAATTTCAGGAACTCTCGCAATAGATGACGAGGTAGCTTGATTATTTGGATCGTTCCATCTGTTTTTGGGGTGATGTATACACCCTCTATAATTAGCGGGGTGAGGACCGCCACAATTAGCGCACTTAGCCAGATTGGATATTGGCTTGGTGCAGGTGTCTGTGAGGTGATTCTCACCACATTTTAAGCATCTATATCGGGCTCTGCATTCTGGGCATGGCCAAATTTTTGACATCTTCTGTGGCACTGCCCAGAAGATGCTCTCTTCCTCAGTGGTTCTGGGATGATTATAAGTCTGCAGATTGATTTTAGATTGTATATGTCTTTGTAAATATTATGAATCTCTACTAAAACTAGAGGCATGTGTCTTATTTGATCTGAACATTCTACTGACCTTTATAGGAGGTAGATCCTGTAAGTTCAGGTCAGTGACTATTTCATCCCTGTCAATATCCTCGGAGACGCCTCGTAGGACTACTTTCAGATTTTTTTCGGAGGCAAGTGAAAATGTGTGATATTGTGTTCCTCTTGCGTCCAGCTCCTTTGTAAGATTTCTATAATCAGCCACCGTGGCTGGCTGAATTTGTATGCCCTCATCTGCATTTTTAGTCGATCTATAACTTATTTGTAAGTTAGCCATGGTGGTTCTTAGTGTTGTCCATCTCTACTTTTCCCTTAGGATAATCGGTGGCACCTTTTCAATGGGGGAGGCAGAGGGGTCTGAAATCCATACCAACATCATTTGTTGGCTCAGCAGCGAGAGTTTTTCGCTTCTTACGAGCGTGGATCTCTCCTTGATCAGAAGGATTAGAGGCAGAGACAACTAGATAGAGTTTTTCCTCCATTTGAGGAGAGTCATCATTTTCCTCAATGTCGACTTCGGGTAAAGAATATAAGTTTAAGTAGCCGGGTCATTCTCGTTCAAATTTTTTGAGAAGCTTTTTAACAAAAGTGAGTGCTAGCCCTTTGTCGAGTGACTCGATAATGATGTCGGGGTCGATCATGCTAGTAGGCTATTTCAGCTTGAACTTCTTTTGAAGTTTATTAATGAGTATAAGAGCCGGTTCTTCATCGAGCAAATCAGTGACGGCGTCTAGTTTAGGCACGCTCATATTGATTTAATTGCGTGTGAGCGCAAGTAGAAATCCCGCAGGTCTAGAGACCTGCCAGCAGAAATTCTGTAGAAAATCCAGCAGAGGACTGTCAGCAATACCAAGCGTTGGCTAAATACTCAAGGCAAAGAAAAGTTGGTCGATTGGTAGAGCCTCTGCTACTAATGGCTCAGTTAAGTAAGTTTGAGCGAGATTAGTAGTTGGAAGGGGCCCAATCGTTCGATGCTGTTGGAACACTCTCCGTCGATGAGTCATTGGACTCCCCGGAGGTGTCAAATAATAATAATAATAATAAATTGCATAAAAAATCAAAGTCTTACCTTGTACTTCACTATCAGCGATCAGATGAGTCTTTTCATCTTCAATCAATCACAAATTTACAACACCAATCACTCTGATAATCCTGAAGAAAACTACCATATATGAATTAGCGATCATCGCAGATGCTCAGTTATAGGTCGTATGCGATGCGTATTGTGTATTCTCAAATCGTCAACTCAACTCGCCCCCCCCCCCTCCCCCAAGATACCCTGAGTGCGCTACTGCTAGATATATTGCATGCTCGCGCTCGTTATTTCTGTGTACCAAACTTTTATTATTGGTGTGTATTCGTAGTGAGGGTGAAATATTTTCAATAAACAATTTTTGTAATGTGAACATATACTTATTAATCAATTGGTTACTGATTAGGAAAAAATGAATTATTTTATCTTTTGTATATGCAGCACTCCCACTTGAAATTTTCACCGCCGCCACCGATATAAACATACGAAGTCTAATGATGCAAGACAGAGAGTCTAACTGGATTTACATTGTATTTAGAAATGAATGTAATAAAGAGATGAAATGAATAACGCCTGCTATATCCAAATTATCTTTAAAATTTCATTTACACAATCGCAACGTCACCTATGTCGGGTGTCATCAAAATAGATCGCACTACGTCACCTACAAAGTACACCTGTATTACAGAATAGCGCTGTAAATGATTGAATTATAAAGACAAAGACTTGGACTCACTGCTGTTGACTTTTAGTATAAACATACATTCAAAGATTCCATTTTGCAAATATGTTTAATATTATGGTAATAAACGTGAAATTTTTTTTTTCGAAAAATTTCCACGTGCAGTGCGATTTCTCTTAGCTCACAAATAAGCTACGCATACATCTGTTCTTTTATTTCCTAATTTTTCCAACTTCAAAACTCGATAATGCAATTTTCTCTGAGCTCACATATATAAACTATATATTCACCTGTTCCTCTGTGTCGCAATTACGCTATAGAAAAAAATAAAATAAAATAAAATAAAAAATAAAAAATAAAATATAAAAATAACTTCACCTGCCAGTGATTGAAAATGCCGGAGTACACAAAGAGCTCACGTCACACGTGGCTAGAGTCAAAATCTTTCTGATACATACATCTACAGCAGGCTTTTGCTTCATCATCCTCATCGTATAGTTGGCGCATGTTGAGTCACTATCTCCGAAATTAGGAAGGATCGCACTAAAATGCAAAAAAACATTACATTTATCATAGGCAGGAATAATCCAATCCAGTCCAGTGATTGTTTTTTTACTTTTGCGTTTACTTGAAACACGCAGGTCAGTATCAAATATATATATATATATATATATGTGTGTGTAGAAAGATTTTTTACCTTGGGTATAATATATGTTAAAGATGCCAAGCTATTTTAAACCTGGTTTTACTCAATTTCCCCCAAGTAAGCAAACAGACAAATAAGTCAAGTTTGCACCTGCATGTATTGCAAGTATGTATATATATATATATATATATATATATATATATATATATATTAGATAATTAACTTCTTATTAGATAATTAACTTCTTATTAGATAATTAACTTCTTAATAGTTATTAGATAATTAACTTCTTACGTAATTTTAGATAAAGAATTAGATAATTAACTTTTTGCACTATTATTACTGTTCAACTATTCTGTACATTATCAACAACAACCAAAAGATTATGCGTAAAGAGGGAATCTTCCAAAATAACCGATAATTAGAGCATCATCCATAATTTTGATAGTTCGCTCTTTTTTTTTTTTTTTTTTGGAGACGGGGAAGAAACGATAGAAACGCAAATGTAAAATATCCCATGGATTCCTGTGGCTGTGTACGCTACTAATATATATCTGCAAAGCAAGCTGAAACGTATTTTTTTTTTAACATTTCAATCATTCAGAAGCAATTCAATTCCAAAAGCTAGAGGGGGTTAAAAAGAGACCTCGCCCACTCTCTATAAAGAATAAAAGGCGATGATTTATTTTAAGTAAATTAACTCTTATCCATAGATATTAGAAGGTAGTAGTTGCCTACATCCAATTTTATTTTGTTCACATTAGTTGAATACATTTTAACGAACGTTGAACCCAGACTTGGGAAATATGTATTGTCATAACTTTTGAACTGGTTTTTGATTTATTATTTATGTATTTTTTAAAATTCCTCATCATATGTTTGTATTTATTTTTATGTGAACTGCACTCACAAAGGGTTGTAAACTTTATAAACTTATCATTCATTCATAGGTGGGTAGACTAAGAATTAGATAATCAAGATTTTTCAAGCCAGTTCAGGCCTCCAATAAGAGGAACAGTGGTCCCACACTGGGAGTCGAATTCATCCACCAACTTAAAGCTATTAATAAACATCCATGCGTGCAGTAAGATTCGCATTTATGATGCCCATTAGTTGAATTGAAGTGCTGTCCACTCTTTTCACTTAAGAATTAACATGTTGGATATGATATCATTTTGTAATGAAACATAAAAATTTAGTGTAGTGCCTTCCCATGATGAGTCATTGAACTCATTGGAGGTATTACTTAATAATAATAATAATAATAATAATAATAATAATAATAATAATAATAATAATAATAATAATAATAATAATAATAATAATAATATTACTTCATGCTGATCACACATTCATACTTTACGAATTAGAAACACACTAAAAAATTCGATGTAGGGTTTTGTTTCGTTTTTTTTTAAGAAAAATAAAACTCTCATAATACAAATGGCCAAATACGTTTCTATAACTTTAATCAGTTAAAATATCTACATTATTTAGGCTGCTCTCTTCTAAAGTATATTCTGTTATTCTTCATATCAATCCTTTATACCGTGAATAATTTGAACAGTGACGTTTTGCTCCCGATTTGACTTAACGAATTAAAGCGTTTGGTTTTTAATTCGTAAAGTGTGTGTGTGTGTGTGTGTGTGTGTGTGTGTGTGTGTGTGTGTGTGTGTGTGTGTGTGTGTGTGTGTGTGTGTGTGTGTGTGTCTTCAATTATTACGACCACACACACACACACACACGTGCATGTGCGTGTGTATATATATTCGTACTAATTGAACAAAGAAATTTAGATGATATATTGTTGGGTTTCGTTCAGTACAGACGTGTTCCTCAGCGCTCTAGTTATTACAGCAGTGATTAAAGTTTTTTGAGATTTAATACTGATAATTAGTTCACAGTTCCTTTCAACATTAAAATAGTGATTGTTTGATGTTTCTCCTGTAGCGTCAACAGAGTAGGTAAGACTTTTATTTTCATCTTCAAATATTTTTCAGGCCCACTCCTGTTCCCTGCCCTGTGCAGAGAACAGGAGAGGGCCGTCGAAGGGACAAGGCAGGTCCTCCCCCACTTCAAGTCTAGATTTAATTATGGATTCACCATATAAGGATCTCCCTTTCAAGGAACTTGTAGCTATTTTTCGGGACATCGGTAACATTTTACACACGAAATGGCCATGAAAGGTTGAAGTCCATCAGATTATGGAGGTCGAGACAGAAGACCCTCAAACCTCCGAACTTTCTCCTAACCTTACACATGATAATGTCATTTCACCCGCTACAACAACTGACATTGATTCTAATGATTACCAGGAGGTCAGCAGAAAGAAGAGAAAGAAAGAGTCTCTTGCTGCAGAACCTGAATTTGCACCTCAAATGGACACCTCAGCACTATCTGGTGCAAGAACAGAGACAGATATATTGACACAGCCCAAAGAGAGGATTCCACCATTAATCTTGAGATCTAAGGAAAAATGGTCGTCACTTGCAGCGACAACGAAGAACAATAACATCAAGTTCTCATCAGCCAAAAACACAGATGAAGGAGTCCGCATACAGCCCGAAGGAACAACGGACTACCGCCAGCTCACCAGACTTATGGATGAACAGAAATTCCCATATCACACATACCAACTGAAAAGTGAAAAAAACCTTAAGGTAGTGATCAGAGGGTTGGTAGAAAACATAACATCAGAAGATATTGCTACTGACCTCAGATCACAAGGCTTGCAGCCGATCAAGATTTCTCGCATGTCTCGAGCAGACAAGAGCCCCATGCCTCTGGTCTTAGTGGAGATCAGTAAAGATCAGAGAGAAATTTACGATCTTAGAATAGTCTGCAACTTGGTCATCAAGACCGAGCCACTGAGAAGAAAGGCATCGGCTGGTCAATGCCATCGCTGCCAAAATATGGGCATGCGCAAATGTTCTGCAGAGCAGATTACAAGTGCGTAAAGTGCGGTGGCAACCATTCGTCGCATACTTGCGTCAAGCCAAAGACCACACCTGCTAAATGTGCGAACTGCAGTGGCCCACATCCTGACAATTACAAGGGTTGTTCTCTCCACCCATCCAACCTTGAAAGCCTAGACAGGAGTTAGTCCAGCCCATTCAGAAAAATATCGTGAGATCTGTGCCTGAAATCAAAGCGCGAAAAGTTACACCAGATAAATCTTATGCTTCTGGGGCTTCCTCGCGTAACACCGAGGTACTCCCTGCAACTAGCAGTCAAAACTCCTCAGCAATTCTTGCTGCCTCACTAAGGGAGATGCTAATGGCCTTCAGCAAAACAAATCCAAGCCAGGCCGACACCAACAAATTCCTTAGGAATACTCAAGTCATCTTCTCCATGATTAATGACTAATCCGGCTTCAACGTCAAATTCTATACAGATAGTATTCTGGAATGCAAATGGTCTCAACAACAAAATTTTGGAATTACAGGAACTTACAGATCAGTTACAAATTGATATTCTCCTCATTAACGAGACTCACCTACGTCCCTGCAATAATCCCAAACTCAGAAACTATTCGTTACTTAGAAATGACAGACTCAATGCCAGAGGTGGAGGCACTGCCATCTTTGTCAGAAGAAACATCCGCTATAATGAGATTAAGAAGACTAATACATCTAACCTTGAGGAGACAGGCATAGAAATTCATACCAACAATGCAGGCAGCTTAAAGATTTATTCTGTATACAACCCCCCCCCCTGGCAAACCTCTTCTTCCCTCTGATCTCTCTCAGCTACTAGATACAAATGAAGCAACAATTGTTGCTTCATTTGTATCTAGTAGCAGGAGATCTCAATTCCAAGCATCCTTTATGGAACAGCAAGAGTTTTAACAACAACGGAATGATTCTCTACAATTTTGCCTTGAAGAGAAATATTGTTATTGCAGGCCCGATCGAGCCAACACATTACGGAGCGATCGGCAGGCCTGATGTTTTGGATATTGCTATATTTAACAACATTTCTCATCAATTCCAACTTCAAATCCGAGCTCAGCTCAGATCACAATCCAGTACTTTTAAGTTTAGGAGGGGAGCCTGAGCTCATTCCCAGCCAATCCCACACTAATTTTGCAAAATTCAAGGCTAAAATGAACACTATCATAGACTCAGTTTCTACCATCTCCTCCCGTGAAGAAATTGACGTGGCAGTCAGCAATCTTGAATGTAAAATACACTCTGGCTTATCCGCAGCTTGTTCTATTTCCACTGCAGCTCAAGTAAACTTACTTCCTGAAGAAATCCTTGCTCTGATCAGGAACAAAAATAGACTCAGACGCCGCTATCACAACACGCTATCTCCGCAAGACCGTTGAGAACTAAATAGAGCGTCCAACCTTGTCCGTTATGCATTAAAAGATTACAGAAACCAGCAATGGGAAAGAAAACTCTGTTCTCTCAAAACTGAAGATAATTCTCTGTGGAAATTGACTAAAGCTCTACGGATCGCTCTAACATCCAGCCCATTCACGGAGAAAGAGGTCTTGTTTACAGAGATAATGAAAAAGCAGAAACTTTCGCTGACGCTCTACAACTTCAGTGCCGTCCTAATTATGCTCATGCGGATCTGGTCTTCATAGAGAAAATACACCGTCGAGTACGCTCCGTGCTTCGGCAACCTTGTAGCCATGAAAATATCTGTCCCATCTCACCTAAAGAGGTCTATTCAATCATTAGGAAGCTTAAAAACAAAAACGCCCCTGGTCCAGATGAAATTACCAACAAAACAATTAAAGCCCACACAAAGCTGTCATGCATTTAGTAGCCATTATTAATGCAATGCTGAGATTAATTATTTCCCCTCAAGATGGAAACAAGCTGATATATTCCTTATTCTCAAGCCTGGTAAGGCACCTCAAATGCCACAAAGCTATAGACCTATCAGTCTTTTATCATGCCTAGGAAAAATCGCAGAAAGAGTCATTCTCAACCGACTTAATGAGGAGGTGAATAAAAACAACATAATTCCGAAAGAACAATTTGGTTTCCGTACTGGACATAGCACTACACAGCAAATTCACAGACTGACTGAATTCATCACTACAGGCTTTAACTGGAAACAACACACAGGAGCTATCTTTTTAGATGTTGCAAAAGCTTTCGATAAGGTGTGGCACAAAGGTCTCATCTATAAATTAATTTCAGCCAACATCCCTCTTTTCCTTACTAAAATTAATGACTCCTTTCTAAAGGACCGTAAAATTCAGGTCAAGTTGCGCGGAATTCGATCCTCACTGAAAAAAGTCACTGCTAATGTCCATCAAGGCTCGCTGCTCTCACCGCTGCTTTTTAACACGTTTCTGATGTTCCTAGCACATCACTAACCACTATAGCTAGTTATGCGGATGATATGGCAATTCTTAGCAGATCTCTCAGGCCGAATATAGCTATGCAGCACTTACGAACTGCAGCAACAAATTTGGAGGACTGGTTCAGAAAATGGAGAATATCTGTAAATGCCGATAAAAGCACTGCCATTCTCTTCACGAGAAGACGAGCATCTCACTTTGGAGAAGTTAAACTTTTCAACACAGCCATCCCATGGAGATCTAGCACCAAATATCTAGGCATTCAACTTGATAACCATTTAAACTTTAACTCCCACATAGTTTATGCATGCAAAAAAGCAAACTCTGCAATTGTGCAACTCTATTCTCTCCTCAATAGAAGAAGTCAAGTCAGCACTGAAAACAAACTACGGATCTACAAAACAATTATCAGACCATTGTTAACTTACGGATCGCCGGCCTGGGGTCACACTTCCCCCACCAACATCAAAAAGCTACAAGTTATTCAAACAAGTGCCTCCGTATGATTTTCAACGCTCCGTGGTTTGTCAGAAATGCTCTCTTACATCGTGATGCCGATATTCCAGATATTCCCACGTTTCTCCATAACAGTGCCACTGCTTATTTTGTCAAAGCAGCTGTTCATCCAAATCAACTCATTCAAGAGTCATCTATGACGAACACGATAGGTGGAAACATAAACGCCTGAAAGCAGCTCTACTTATCGGTTCAGGTGCCTCCGTACAGCCCTAAATATGGTGAGCCAGGTGCTCGCTAACCTTTAATATAAGACTATTTCATAAGCGATGAAGGGATCGGAGTCCATGGGACTGATATCCATCAAGCCACATCAGTTATCAGTTATCAGAGAAATTTAAACGTAAGTTTTAAAAGAGGTATACCGTGAGTAGACATATCGATACAAAATTAATAACGGAAAAAACTCACGTACAGAGATTATTTAATAGTATAATTTTCGCCCGTGTGTCACAGGCATCTTCCATTTGACCATTGACGTTACTGACAGGATGGGTGAAGCACAAGTGCTTTTCTTATTCCCCTTTATCTGTAATGAGAGTTATTTGGGAATGGGAGATTTGTGAGCAATTAAGCTCGCCCTCTGAGGGCAGTAGTGTTAGCTATGATCGGTTGAGAGAAGAATAGCCTTCGGTCTTTTGTGTTTGTAGTAATCAGTCTCATTGTAATTGATAGCTTGCACGATTAGTGGGTTTGAATGTGAACTTGACTTCACGAAGAATTTTTCTGCAAGATCACGAAGAGATGTATGGAGTGCCGGTTTCTCGGTGAATTTGTGAATTTCTGATGAACCACGGTGCATCCAGGATCATCCTAAGGCATTTGTTTTGGATTCTCTATAATTTTGAAATGTTTGATCTTGAAGTGTGACTCCATGCTGGTGAGGCGTAGGTGATGACTGGACGTATTACCATCCGGTAAAGAAGCAATTTATTATGTAGGTTCAATTTGCTCTTGCGGTTGATCAATGGGTAGAGCTGAGCTATGACTTTAGATTTGGAGCAATGAGATTGATGTGTTTGTTGAAAAGGAGTTTCTTGTCCATCAATACTCCAAGATATTTGGTCTCTGAATGCCATGGGATCTTTTGGCCAGAGAGCAGGATATCTTCTTTGTTGCAGATCTTTCTTCTTGAAAACATCATGGCTGAGCTTTTGAGGGGGTTCACTTGAATCCTCCAGTTGGTGAACCAGTTTGCTAGCTCATTGATACTTCCTTGGAGACTAGTGATTGCTAGGCGAGGGCTGAGTGATCTAGCTAGAATAGCGGTGTCAACGGAATTGAAAAAACAATTCCGTTGAGTTGTACTTGCATGTATCTTTCATTGATATATGAATATATGAGTTTCACAAGTTTAATTGGGATATTGTTTTCAATTAGTTTGAAGATAAGTCCTTGATGCCAGACCTTATCAAAGGCCTTGGCAACATCCAAAAACACAGCAGCAGTGTGAAGGTGCCAGTTAAAACCATGAGTGATATGTTCTGTTAGTCGGTGAATTTGTTGCACCGTGTTGTGAGCTTTGCGAAACCCAAATTGCTCATTTGGGATTATTTTCTGTTGGTCCACTGCTGATTGTAGTCTTGATAGGATGACCTTTTCTATTACTTTGCCAAGACAGGAAAGAAGACTGATGGGCCTGTAGCTTTGGGGAAGTTGTCGGTTATTACCAGGTTTTTTCAGAGGTATAATGTCCGCGATTTTCCAATCTGTGGGAAAGTACTGGAACCTAAAAATGGAATTGGTAATATTAACTAGATGAATTATGGCTTTCCGTGGGAGTAGCTTTATTATTCTATTGGTAATGCCGTCCGGGCCGGGGGCCTTTTTATTCTTCAGATGGGAAATGACATTTATTATTTCTGTTGGAGATGTGGGGGTGATGGTTTCTGAATCATCTTTAGGCTGACTTAGTGCATATCTAACTTTACGATGAACTTTGTAAATAAGATTGATATTTAAGTTTGCATAAGATGGGCTGCATTGATTTTCCAGATTGTCAATTAGGGCTTCTACTTTTTCTTCATCTGTGTGTGCAACTCCAAGATTGGTTTTTAAAGGGGGAAGTGGTTGTCTTTTGGTACGAAGAGAATTTACAAACTTCCACATGGAGTTATCTTCTGGGTTGATTTCCTTCAGTTTGGTTTCCCATTTGGAGTTCCTGTGGCCATGGAGGGCTTCTCGAACCTGTCTGTTCAAAGTGTTTAAGGTTGCTTTGTCCTGCGGGGCTCTGGTGTTGTGATATCGCTTTCTGGCCTTGTTTTTGGCTCTAATCTGGTCCATTATCTCTTCTGGGATCCAGTTAGGAGCGTGAAAGACAATGGTTTGAGTGACTGATGCTATTGCTGCGTTGATTTGCCTAGTTAAATTGTTTACAGCATGATCTATTTCTTCTTTTTTATGAATGACAGGGGGAGGACCGATGTGGATTGGAAGAACCTTGGAGAGCTTATCCCATGGTATGAAAGAATGATGGGGAGAGAGCTGGTCTTGAAGTCCTAACCTGAGTAGGATGGGATTATGATCTGAGTTAAGCTCTTCTACTGTCTCCAGCTGGTATTGATATTTGATGTTTCTGAGGATAACTATGTCTAATACATCAGAACTTCCTGATGGGCTGTAGTGGGTGGGCTCAGTAGGTCCAGCTACTATTGATGAGTTGAGTAATGTGTAGTTGTATAAGGTACGGCCTTTGGTGTTGATTGACGAACTGAACCAAGCCGTATGTTTGGAGTTAAGGTCTCCAGCTATAATTATGGAGTCCATGGAGCCGAGGATGGAGTCTAAGTCTGCTGTCAGTAGTGGAATACTGGGAGGATTGTACGCTGCGTAGATTTTGAGTTTGCCAGCGTTACTAGTGTGCGCTTCCACACCCGTCACCTCAAGGTTTAGAGTTTGGGGGTTGGTCAGCGAGTTGTGGCTTAAATAATTTTTAATAAAAATAGCTGTGCAGCCTCCACTAGAGTTAAGTCTGTCTGTCCTATATAAAATATAACCTCTTAGTTTTGGGTTGTTTGATGGTCTGAGGTGGGATTCACTGATCAAGATTATGTCTGGATTGTATCTTTTTGCAAATTCTTGCAGCTTGAGAATTTTGTTTGTTAGGCCATTGGCATTCCATGCTGTTATCATGAGAGAATTTGGTTTAAATTTTTTAAACATTATAGACAGCTGTTAATATGGATTGGGTTTCTAGGTAGAATCTTTTTCTGGAGAATGGTGAGGTGCTTGCTTTGCTGAATTCATGCAGCATTGTTGCAAGTGACGAGGTTAAAACTGATGTGAGATTAGAGCTTGTTCGCTCTTGAGATGGTGAAGTCTGGGTTCTTACCGCTTCCGCATATGATTTGGACATGGTTGAGGGTCGAGTGCCTTCCTGTGTTGTCGAATGTGAGGTAATATGATCTGGAGGGCGAACTGCTTGCATGTGCATTGTGTCATTTCTTGGAGAAGCGTGGTTACTTCTTAATGATCCACGTTTTTTTGGATGGAAAAGGCAACCCTTGAAATTAGAGGGATGTGGTTCTCTACAGTTGGCACAACAGGCAGGTGTCGACCTGAGTTGGTTTGATGACCCTCACCGCATTTTAGGCATCTATATGCAGCTCTGCACGGTTTTTGGGCATGCCCGAACCTCTGGCATCTGTGGCACTGCCCTGCCGATGCCTTCTTCCTTTGAGGTTCGGTTGTGATTTTGAGCTTACAGATGTCTGTTACTTCATAGATGCTTTTTTGTGTGTTGGAGATTTCCACCAACACCAGTGGCATTGGTGTTTTATCTGACCTCAACATTCAACTGACTTTGGTTGGAGTCAGTTCTTGATTGATGAGGTCAGCTGTGATCTCATCAGTTGTGATGCCTTCAGCCACTCCTCTTAGAACTACCTTTAAGTTCTTCTCGCTTGCTAGCGCAAAGGTGTGGAAGGGCAGTTTTGAGTTGTCAAACATTTTCGTCATCAAGCGATAATCAGTGACAGTGGATCTTTACACCCTCTTCAGTATTTTTTGCCCAGGAAAAATTGATATTATGTTCTCCTAGGGATCTTGAGACTGAGGTCCATTTGTCTTTATCTCGAAGGATAACTGGAGGGACCTTTTCTTTTCTGTCTTGGGAGATCTGATTTTGTTGAGTTGTTACATTATCTTCCAATTCACCTCGCGATGTTCTTCGTCTTTTATTAGATTGTTCCTCATGAGAACAATCGAACTGTCGGAGAATCTTTGTAGGTAGAACAGGTGTAATGTCCTCTTCTATGTCCAAATCATCATCTTCAGTGTCATTTACTTGAGTGAAGAGATTCAAGCAACCAGGATAATCTGTATCAAATTTCTTAAGGATGAATTTGAGAATGTCAAGTGACATATCTTTGTTTAGCTGTTGAATGGCGTCCTTGATATCGTTTACATTCTCCATTCTTGTGAACGAAATGTTAAGCTATATTTCGGATAGGTATGATGGCGAATAGAACGGGCTAGGGCCAGAAAATTGTATCAAAAGTTAAATTCTTACCTTCTATTCCGCAAACAAAGCAGATTCACAATATCTAAAACTCACTAATCACCACTGAAATCAAAAAAACATTCTTCACAACAACAACCATCATGCAAGACTACTATGCGAGCAGCCATCTTTTTTTTGCACAGGCATCTTCAGTACATTAAGCTCAAATTAAACAATAACTGACAATTCCAAAAAGCGCCACCTAAGTAGCTGGTGTAAGATAACTAAAAAGGTAAATAAATTTCCTTAAAAAAAATCAATACAATAAAAAGTTAGGAAAGATTAGCTGATTTTTAAAGTATTATCTCCCATAAAGGAGATAGACATAAGCCGTCGGATCTGTTTAAGTTAGGAGAATGAAGTAGAGTTTCACATGTTTCTTTATAAAGGCGTTCCATGAGAAACTGACTTTTGTGAAGAACTCTTGTCTTTCTCCAATGAAATCTGTGTCTAGTGAAGATGACATGTTCTGCAAGTCCAGACTTTTCAGGTTTAAAGTATTCAACATAAGATTGGTGTTCTTCTAGCCGAATAGAGGCCGATCTTCCCGTTTGTCAGAAATAAGATAATCCACAAGAGCACGGAATCTGGTAGACACCTGGATGATTAAGATGTGGAAGCTTGTCCTTAGGAGAAGTGAGAAAGGTGGAGATTTTTCTAAACGGTCGAGAGACAACAAAAATATTCATTGGTTTTAAAACTTTTGCTATACGTTCACTGATGCCTTGTACATAAGGGATAGTATAGTAATGCGCGTTATTTCTTCTGTGTTTGAAGAGGAAGACATATTAAAACTACTCAAAGTTCTTTGAATGAAGCAATTCTTATAACCATTAGATAGAAAGGAAGAAGTTATATATTGTAGTTCTTTCTGTAAAAGATCTACAATATATAATCGTCAATAATCGTCTGAAGAACAAAAGGAGTGGGCCCGATGAACCAGTGTTTTAATAGTTCCTGCCTTTTGACTGGGATGGTGATGAGATTCCGCATGGATATAATGGCCTGTATGAGTCTTCTTTCTAAAAACTGAGAAATCTAGGTTACCATCTGGTTGGCGAAGGACTAGAAGATCTAAAAAGGCTAACTGCTTATTTGATTCCACTTCTAGGGTAAACTTGATTCTTGGATGAAATGCGTTTAACTTAGTGAGAAATTGTTGAAGTTCATCCGAAGAGCCATCAGAATTTTTTGAATATTCGTATTTTTAACGATTATCCTGCCTAGTTAATACTATTAATACTACCGGTTCGTTACATTTAGCGAACCAACGTGTGGCTGTTCTGTCAAAATTTATTTAATAAATTTCAAATAATTAAAATTTTTATTATCGTAAAAGAACCACACACGCCCGGATCGTTACAGGGGCGCTTAGATAGAAATTGCATGCGGGCGACAAAGACCCTAGCGCCGGTTCTGGTCATAAGCATCCGTGTGAAATTGCAAGTCATTCCATCAAGTAGTTTGTTTTATACAGCTGTCTGAAGCAATAGTGTTATCTGTATCCCTTGAAAAGGATAAAATTGAGTATCGTACGATTATAAAATTCTTTGTAAAAGAAGGCTTTACGCCAAAAGAAATTCATTCGAAGTTCATAAAAGTTTATGGGCACTCTTCTTTTTCGTTTTAGATAATTAAGAAATGGGCTCCCGAGTTTAAACGTGGCCGTACTAGCCTTGAAGATGACCCACGTGAAGGACATCCAAAAAGTGTAACAACACCAGATATCATCATCCAATCAATCATTGGATCAATGATTCATTGGATGACCGGCAAGTCAAAGTGCGTGAAATTGCTGATTATATGCATTTCAAAAGAACGTCTAGGATATATTTTGCATGAAGAATTGCAAATGAAAAAGCTTTGCAGAAGATGGATGCCACTCTTGCTCCCAGCAGATCAAACACGCACTCGCATGAAAATCTCTGAACGGTGCTTGGAGCGTTTTAACAAGAATAAAACGGATTTTGTACGTCGATTTATTACTATGGATGAGACTTTGATTCACCATTACACACCAGAATCCAAACATCAGTCAAAACAGTGGACAGAAGCCGATTGTTCAGCGACAAAGAAGGCAAAGTCAATTCCATCAGCAGGAAAGGTCATAGCATCGGCGTTTTGGGAATGTTAAAGACATTTTGTTCAGGTGTGTGTTCCTAAAAGAAATAGTACCAGGGCACTACCTTGGAAACAAAAATCCAGAGCAGGAAGTACGGCATTATTATTATTATTATTATTATTATTATTATTATTATTGCGACGGCCATTAGGCAGAGAGCTTGCCTTTTTCTGAAACAAAAATGACAAGCGCGCAAGCTGCTGTTTTTTGACCGAAAGCTGGAAATGCATTTTAAGTCTCATTATTATAATTTATTATAATGAATTTAAAAATGCTGATAGTTTAAAAAAGTACCAGGGCGTTGTCCTGGTGTGCCCTGGCCCAACTACACCCCTTTGTTTATTATTTATCTCAGAAAGGGTAAAACAATAATCGGAGAATATTATTCCGATCTTTTAACCAGACTAGACGAAAAAATTCGTGAGAAAAGTCCCGGTTTGCAGAAGAAAAAAGTCATCTTTCATCAGCACAATGTACATGCCCACAAAGGTATTTTGGCAATGGGAAAATTAAGGGATCTGCATTATCAATTGTTGGAACATCCACCATATTCCTCAGATTTAGCTCCCTCTGACTTCTATTTCTTCTCAAAATTAAACCTCTTCCTGCTGGTCAGCGTTTTTTCTTCGAATCAAGAGGTGATTGCAACTGTAGAGGGATATTTTGTAGATCTCACTGAGAACCACTACAGGAACGGGATAATGTTGCTGGAGCATCGCTGGAATAATTGTATTAGTCTTAAGGGAGATTATGTTGAAAAAATAATCATAATTTTGAAATTATAAATTCGTTTTTTCATTGGTAGTCCGAGAACTTGTCAGACCATCCTCGCAGAATTTGTTGCAAATATTTTTTTTTTTTTTTTTTTTTTTTGTTGAAGCCCGTTATGTTTGCCACTCATGTTCGCGCTATTGTCATAAATTAGCCATGAATTTATTTTAAATGATTTAAAATAAATTCATATAATCCCTGACCAGTAGTGTCCTCAACAGCACAAAATTTCAAAAAATGTTCATGAATTTCTGTTATGTTTTTATTTTTGTTATGATATACAAATCTAATAACAAGAGTTAATTGTTTCGTATGAGTTATGTTTGAAGATGTATATCAGGAATTAATGAGTAATATTTTGCATTTTGAACTAGGATTATATTCGTAGGCTTCTCTCGAAAAACAATCAATTCAAATGTACGCAAGATGCCATACCTAAATGACAATACCACACAAGTGCAAGACCAGATACATCATACGGACATTGTATATAAAATTTTGTAATTCTTATTGAACTCATTTACAGACGAAGCACTCACAACTGAGTCAGGAATGCATTCCATTCATTTACCACTCTCCAAGCATAAAATATAGTTCTCCCACCCTTGTTAACCACACTTTTCCTTAATTTCCAGGGATGACTTCTTGTTCTTCACATCCTATCACACAACTGAAATATTTCCCTTGCATCAATCTTATAATTACCTTTAAGTAAATTATGTATATTATTTCTAGGAAATGTTTCTATTATATCTCCTCTTCTCCGCCTATCAACCAACCGCTGTAATCCAGATGTTCTCAATCTATCAATGTAGGGAGCATTTTTTACACCACTCACCAACTTAGTCACTCTCCTCTCAGCCCTCTCCACCAGTTCCTCATCTTCAAGGAATCCAGGCGACCAGACTTGAGCACAGTAATCCAAATGTGGAAGTATCAACGCCTTATAAAAAGGAATAACAACTTCTTTATCTCTGGGTGTTAGTGTGTTTCTTTAATAACCAAGTAATCCTATGTGCATTCTTGGCCACCTTAGCAATGTGCCCTCTGAACTTCAACTCCCTATCCACTCATACCCACAAGTACCTAGACTCATCAATCTCTTGGAGCACCGTTCCATCAATGTGGTACACAGCTGGTAATATTTTAACCCCAAAATGCAGAACTTCACACTTTTCCACATTGAACTGACATCCATTACCATTTGCCCATTTTGCCAGCTTATTTAAATCATACTGCAAACTCTCAACATCGGCTTGATTTCTTATTGCGCTTCCCAACTTTGCATCGTCAGCAAACAACTGAACATCGCCCTTCAAGTCATTTCCTATATCATTTATGTACAAATTAAACAATAACAGCCCAAGCACAGGGCCCTGAGGCACACCACTGGTTACCTGCTTCATCCTGGACTCTGCTCCTCCATATAATCAATCAAAATGCTGTCCCTCTGATTAGTCGCCCTTGTGCAGTGAACAACCTGCACACCTACACGCGGCGGCCCTGATAGTAACGTTTTTTGTATAATCTTTTTGTATAAACACCGTCCTCCTTTCTCATACCAGTTGTAGCTAATTAACACGCTCTTTAGATTTAATTCAACAGGTTAGAAATTTCATTAAAATAAAATAAACGCAGTCAATTATCTTATTATATAGAATATAGAATTTATAACAAAAAAGAATAAAAATAATTAATAAATAAGTTATTAAATGTTTAAACCTCTTCGTGACTTATGGACCAACCTGTATTTGGACGCACGTTCGGCAGAGGAACTAATCGATAAAAATTATGTAAATATTGAGATGATACTTTCTGACTAATGCTCATGCCTGTGTGTGCGTGTGTTTGCTTAAGTGATTGTTAGTTTGTCTGCAATACTAATTTACAACATTGAACCTATGCCATCAAAAATTTCCTCTTTGACTTTGACTCTCCCCCCACCCCTCTCTCTCTGTAATTCCCTAGTAAATCATAAAATTAGTTTACTTAAATTAAGGGGATATTGAATCCCACATAGTTTTAAAACCGAATAAGAAACTCAAAGATTGGAATCAGAGAGTTTGTTGCCGAATATAGTAAACTATAAAGTATCGGCGGACACTAGCGTTAGCCAATGCAAGTGATCCTAGTACATAGTACATTACTGGGCAACTCGTTGCAAAGGTGGAGGAAGAAGTTCAGATCGCTATTCTTAGGTATTTTCCATAATGTAAAAACACATTTCTTAGGAAATGTATGCTGTTATTACATTATGGAGGGAGGTCACTACCCAGACCGGTTTCAGCCTTTTTTGAGGCTTCATCAGTGAGCAAGAATGGGAGTTCATGTCTTTCATCATCGGCCTTTGGAGTATAAAGATTGCTGAGGGTCAGCAGGTAGTAATAGGGGAGGTTAAAGAAAGGTAGAGTAGGATAGTAGGAGGTAAAAAGAGGCCTCAGTCAACCTGTTTAGCTGTGTAACCCAGAGGTTGTGGCTAAAAGGTCTGTAAAACATAATCTCCTTACCCCTGTTCTAAAAAAAAAACTTAAAATTTATACTTCACTTTATACGAAAAAGATAACTTTAGGTTACATTAATCCAGGTGTCTGGAGACGTTCTCTCGTAACCCCTAAAAAAATGAAAAACGTTTGTTAAAATTTGGAACTTAGATTATTCTTAAACTATGCCTTACAACTGAAAAAGAAAAAAAAGAAAAAAAAAAAAACTGCGATAGCGGGATCCGTATTGAGGTGGACTTTTTCAACCAGAGAACCGAGAGTTGGGGGAAGAACCCGGCCCGAGTGATGCAGCCCACAAGGAGCTGCACCGCCTCGACGTAAGCCTTCGCAGCCCGGGTTCTCAGGTCTACCCCCTCCTTAGTGAGCTAGAGAAACCAATAAGTTGTACAATAGAATTAAGTATTTAGTTGGTCCTGAAAGGAGGACAAGTTTTTAGTTTGCCCTTAACTCTTTTTTTGTTGTATTTTTCTGTAAGATTTGAGAAGCTACTATTTTTTCCCGGCCATTTATTATTTGGTGAAGGGCTTTATACAGACTCCTTTCCGTTTCTTCGTTTAATTCAGGGATTCCTTTTAACTGTGCTGGGTTTAGTTCACTTAATCTTTCTATATAGAGGTCTCCCCATTCTAAGCTTATGGTCTCAGGACCTGTGAGGAGGAGTATAGGTGCTCCTATTTTGTCTATTGCCCTTTGGAGGATTATCTCAGAGTCTTCTGGGATTAAACGCATTAGAACCCTTTGGGCGTCCACGGCGGGGATGGATTCTTCCTCCGATTCCTCGGCTGAGGTAATATTGCCTTTTCTTGATTTTTCAGTCTCTTCTTGATTTTCTATTCTGATCTCCCTTTCTTCCTCTTCCTCAGAGTCAGATACTTCTTCTGAGCATGTAT
The DNA here is from genome assembly GCF_054136105.1 of Typopeltis vanoorti. Classification (NCBI taxonomy): domain Eukaryota; kingdom Metazoa; phylum Arthropoda; class Arachnida; order Uropygi; family Thelyphonidae; genus Typopeltis; species Typopeltis vanoorti. The sequence goes on along the minus strand of NC_143553.1, from coordinate 69,300,116 downwards.
TATCTGGTTTTGTTCTCTTCGCTTCTCCTTCTTCAGGGCTGATTGGTCTTTTTTCTGTGTTGTTGCTGGCTTCCATTTCTTCTACTTCTGTGGTCTCTTCTGTCTCGATGCGAGTTTTCCTTGCGTTACGTTTCTTTTTTTTCTTTATTTTCCATTCTGAGTTTTTCGTGGCGGCGGCTTGATTTCCTGTTGTCACTGTCATGATAGCTGAAGGTTGAATGACTGGAAAGTCTTCCGGCTCCGTTGTTTTAGGCTCCTCTGCTGTTTTGCCTATAATTAGAATGTCGTCCTTTTTTTCGGGTTCAGGTTTATTTACTGGAGTGGCTGCTGGGGTTGGCGATATAGCACCTCCTATTCGTTCTGCTTGTGTCCTGTTGGGACAAACGTCTACCTTGTGGGTTGTATTTCCACATTTCAAGCAAGGTGCCTCACATTGACCTAGGGCATGTCCTACCGCCATGCAGTTCCTGCATTTGTTCTTCGGGCAGTCTGCACCTAGATGTTCGAGTGATCCGCACCGAAAACATTGCTTTCTTACACCAGGGTAGTTGACTACTACCCTGGCAGAGCCTAGAAATACAAAGTTGGGGACCTCAGCCTTCATCTCCATAAGGAAGGTCACCTCGCCAGTCTTCCAGTCGGCATCGTTGGTGATTTTGACGTCCCGTACATCTCCCCATTTTGAGAAAACCTTTTTGATTATCTCACTCCCTTCCTCGAGATATTCTACAGGGAACTTTTCTATTCGTAGTGTCTTCAGTAGACTTCCTACTACGAAGGGATAGATCATTTTCCCTTCACATTCTACACCTGCCATTAACTTATTCCTGGTTTCTATATCTTTCACAACTACCTGGTATCTACCTGCTCCATAAGGGGTAAAACCAAATATCTTTTGTGCCCCTACTATGTCGGCGAGAGCTCTCGCTAAAGTCCTCTTCGGTATGTTGACGCCTGCCTCTATACCGAGGGTTTTCACTCGCGGCAGGAATGAAGTCATTTGGAAGAGAGAAAAATATCTCACTATGAATTAAGTCCCGGAAAAATGGATAGACCTTTAAACCAGGGCCAAGCGTTCCCCATTTGCAGAAATCTCCTGCTACGCTACATAGAGGCGGAAGACTACAAGCAGGCACAAGGCAAAAAGAGAGGAAAAAATAACTATAACTAAAAAAAATTTCTCACCAAGGCTGGAAGTTTCTGGCAGCAAGACTGGAACATGCAGCTTTCTTCTAGATTCGTTGGATCGGACACTCCTCACAAACTGGAACTGGAATTCATCAGTGAGCAGCTAGACCTAATGAGTGAGCAGCTAGACCTAATACCATAGTGTATAGCGAAAAGAACTTATGTACTTTGCGAACGAGTTTTCCAAACAGGTGCAACCATTAAGTTACTAAAGTATAAAGAGCTAATAAGCTTCATTTCGGCCATGAAAACATTACTTAAATTAAGGGGATATTGAATCCCACATAGTTTTAAAACCGAATAAGAAACTCAAAGATTGGAATCAGAGAGTTTCTTGCCGAATATAGTAAACTATAAAGTATCGGCGGACACTAGCGTTAGCCAATGCAAGTGATCCTAGTACATAGTACATTACTGGGCAACTCGTTGCAAAGGTGGAGGAAGAAGTTCAGATCGCTATTCTTAGGTATTTTCCATAATGTAAAAACACATTTCTTAGGAAATGTATGCTGTTATTACATTATGGAGGGAGGTCACTACCCAGACCGGTTTCAGCCTTTTTTGAGGCTTCATCAGTGAGCAGCTAGACCTAATACCATAGTGTATAGCGAAAAGAACTTATGTACCATAATGTAATAACAGCATACATTTCCTAAGAAATGTGTTTTTACATTATGGAAAATAATGTAAAAGCGCCTCCGTAGCGCAATTGGAAGAACGACGGTACATTGCGCCCTTCGATTGGAATAGGCCTAAGTTCGATTCTCGTCGCGACGGGAGGAATCTTTATCTGGTCGATTTCAATCGAAGGTGAGTTAGCCGATCTCATATGGAGGTAGTAGGGTTTTTTCTCCCGGAAACTCGGGTTTTTCATCCCGCATACATACAAATCGGCCCTTCAGAACACACGCAATTTACAGACAAAAATTACTAGTTGTGGTGGTGTTGGAAGTGGGCGGTAGATGGCGTTGATCGAGATGATTCGTAGTAGAGGTTAGGTGTAGTGACAGTTGTAGATGTCCTCCCACGATGAGTCTTCGGACTCCTTGGAGGTATCAGGAATAATAATAATAATAATAATAATAATAATAATAATAATACCTAAGAATAGCGATCTGAACTTCTTCCTCCACCTTTGCAACGAGTTGCCCAGTAATGTACTATGTACTAGGATCACTTGCATTGGCTAACGCTAGTGTCCGCCGATACTTTATAGTTTACTATATTCGGCAACAAACTCTCTGATTCCAATCTTTGAGTTTCTTATTCGGTTTTAAAACTATGTGGGATTCAATATCCCCTTAATTTAAGTAATGTTTTCATGGCCGAAATGAAGCTTATTAGCTCTTTATACTTTAGTAATAAAATTAGTTGGTTACGATGGTCTTATTTAGTTATGTTTTTGGACACGAGATGGCGATATAAACAAGCTGGAAATAAAACTTTCGAAAAGTTTTTTTGCATATTACACATCGAGTTAGTAATTGTATATACTGTACAGTATTAGAATACGGGAAGGGAATATAGTCTGTAAAAAATCAAAGAAAGAAAGAGGTGGTTTTTTTAGGATAGTAATTTCAGGTAACCGAGCCAAAGTTAACCACCAAAAGATAATACAGCAATCCCTCGATTAGTGCGTCATTTTTTTCGATACCCAAATTCGATTAGTGCGCCTATATACATCTTAAAAATAAAGTTACAGATTTTAAAAATTTTCTATCTATACATTTTTATGGCTTAACTATTTTAAAAAATCACTCCCCAGAATGAAATAATTTAGTTACCTATTTAAAACATTTTACAAAGTTATTTTTAATGGCCAACTACACTACTTCCATTTACACAATGTATACTATGTTCCAAAATTTACCGCCACTATTTATGTCGTCTGCTATAGTACGCCCACAGATTCGAGACCCTTCGACACTTCTGTGCATGTCACAAAAAGGAGAACCCATTCCGATAATAGGGTAATCAATCCGTCTTCTAGGATGAGTTGTTTATTATTACACGTCGGAAAATTAACTTCTCTTTTATGATCATTGTAGTTTTTAAAGTGGTAACTGTTTTGCTTGTATAACAGTTGGGAAATTTTATCTATAAAGCACGTGATTTCGCATGTTGGCGACCGATTCTTACGTCCTTCATTTATTTCTCCCCTTCAGCATGAATTGACTATTCTTGGCACCAAGACAAGCGAAGCTGTACAAAAGTGTACGCGTACTATAATTACATAGCGCTTTGATTGTCGTATCTCGTGCCTCCTTTGCAATGTTATATGAGTATGTTTTCTTTACTTTTTTTTTTTATATTAAAGTATTTTTACAAGCTTTAATCATGAGTAAAAGAATTAGTGAGCAAAAAAATTGATGTGTGAAAAAGACTCGATGATGAAGAGAGAAGCAGTAAAATTTGCAGAAGAGTAGAAGAGGCAATAGGGCCATACCGTCGGTTGTATGAGAGAAAAAAAAAAAAAAAATGCCCGCCAAACTACGTTAGCTCTATTCTTTGTGAAGAAGTAGAATAATAAAATTTATATTTTGAATATGTTTTATTGTCTTTCAGCTTCATGGTTTTCCTTTAACTAGGCTCTGAGACATACCTTAATACTTTTATAAAAAAAATTAAGGTTCAAAAAAGAAATTTGAGGAACGAATTATACTGTTTCCCATAGGTTATTATGTAATATATATATATTCGATTAGTGCGTTTTCGATTAATGCGCCTGTTTTAAGAACGCATTAGGCGCACTAATCGAGGGATTGCTGTACTGCGTTAATGACCAGTCTTGGAAGTTAATAAGGCCACCACTTATTTTATTTATTTATATTTATTCATTACCACCATCATGCATTTCAATAATTTTGTCTAATATGTGATCCCTCTGAAGCCATCAGCAAAGTCTTCTTTCCGGATGGTTTTTATTGAAGTATTTGTTTTGACAATCTTCGTATTTGCACTGTCTGATATAACTTTATTGAATTATCTCAGCGTGTGTGTGTGTGTGTGTGTGTGTTGGGGGGGGGGGATATGAGATTGGCTGCTCACGATCGTTAGAAAGCTATCTAGGGATAAACGGCTTTGTCCATTCCCTTTGGGAGATAGAAGGCATTAAAAGATTTATTTATAGTTCAGCCTTAATTCCTATAACTGTCATAAATTGTGAATTTTATGTGACTCCCACCTACAAAAAGGTGAAATCTATAGTACATTAGTACCCTTGGATGGGATAACATTTGTAATTTTTATTAGTTTTAGATATTTTTATAATACGGAAATTCACTTTAGAAATCTCTTCAAACCATTTCAGAACTCCAATAAGCGGGGATGTGGTATCACATTTACCATTCTGAACCAATTTATCCTTATAGCGGGATTCAAACTCATGACCTATTGGTCAAAAAGGGGAAAAGCTACCACTCGGCTAACCAGGATAGAATCGTATGCATATTACTCGGACGCAGTTTTTATACAAAATTCGTGCTATTTGGGTTTTGTGTTATAAAATTTAACCATTTACACCTAGAAGAATAATATTTAAATTTTTAGACACCAATAAAGTATAGATGCTTCATTTGCTATTGAATTGAAACTTAATTTTACTAACTATGATCATTCTAGTTACACACATTAATCCCAACACAACACTATCTGGATTTTTAATTAAGAACATTTGCGATTAAGAATTTTGTGCTGAAAAACACGATTACAGATTAACTACATATAAACAGCGTATGATGACACACACACACACACACACACACACACACACACACACACACACACACACACACACACACACACACACACACACAGCCATGCATAGTAATAATACATTATTTAAATGATGTAAAGGAAAGCATTATTAAATTACAGGTATTATATTATTCAAAATACGTTGTGCATATTTTTTTGTCTAATCTTCTTTCTATAGTTTAGTGCTTAAAGTAATATTTTTTTCATACACAAAATATTATAATAATTATTTTTAAAATGATTCTATGAAAACAAAGGGGGGTTGCGCAGCGAAAATGTGTTTCATATAGGTGTACACCGTTTGACATATACATAGTTTGACAAATACTGATCTGTGATGTAATACTCCATATGCCATCTTACATATTTCCGTTCAGTTGAAATGACTCTTTACGTCAGTTTTGTTTACGTTTTGTCTTTCACGCGCGATATGAGCGAAACCTCCCTTGTTCGCGTATCATTAACAGCAGCTTTGAATTTCCGTGCAGGTCAGTAAGTCTTTTCTCCCTTGCTGGATTTCTTAAGAATATGTTTATTTTATGTCTGAAAAAATATACAAATAATGATTTATACTTAAACATCATTAATAAAGCACCACACTTCATCGTAACATAATTAATGATCAAACATTATACAACGGTAGGCCTACGGTTTTAAGTTACTCTTCTAATAACTTTCCACGGCTTCTAACTGTACGTCTGCCTTAAGTCAGCAGCTGTTCAAAATGTCTGAAGTAGAACAGCGATTGCAATATGAATTTAAGCACAGTATGAATCATGAATCACGTAAGCAGTTTCGAAACATTGAATAAATAATACTTACTCCATTTTCAATAGTTGTTATTATTATTTCTTTTTCTTTTTTTTTTTTTTTTCAGTGACATAAATTTTGTTTTTAGTTTTCTATATAAAATTTACTACACAGTGAATACACATTCGCCATGCTGGACCGAGAACTTATGGGTAATACTGCTGTTTTTTTAACCGTTAGTTTTTATAAATAAAACCAGCAAAAAAAAACCTCCGAATTTTTTAACTGAGAATGTATATTATTCTAGCTACATATAATAAGAATACAGAAATTGTTAATTAAGATAAAAAAAATTTCAGAGTTTCTAATTTCGATATGTAATTATTTAAAGAAATATGCCCATCCCCACTTATTCTGTACTCTTTCTAGTTGTCTTCATGCCAGTTTATTCCTAGTCCCTGTTCTGAAATCGGATCTATGCTCGTAGCACTGAAGATGGTTCTTATTAAACATAACATATGCCAAATATTGCAGGCTTATGCTTCATAGAATGTAGCATATACCTATGTTTTCATTTTATGTCGCATAAAATAATAAAAATGTGTATGTATGTAGTTTGGTGATTTCAGTTTAATAATTATGTCTTGAAGAGAAATGTGGAGATTATCTTGTATAGAAATCTTGATATGTATGTTGCATATCAGTTTATCACACTGCGATGGTTGGTATACATATATTTTATAGTTTGCTTTGGGTTGGTCTAGATTGGGTTGCTTTGGATTTATGGACGGAATAGTCAAGACTATGAGGCTAGTGTATTATGTCTGTTATTTTGTGTGTGTGGTTCTTTTGGCTTTTGTGTGTTTTGTAGTATTAAAAACCAGTGTTTCTGTGAGGGGGAAGACCCTACCACTCCTGTATGAGATTGGCTAACTCACCTTCAGTAGATAAGCAATTTGCATAACGAAGTAAAGGATTTGCCGATAAGTATATATTTCTGTAAATGAATATTTGATTCTTAGCCCATCCTGTTATAGATTACCTTTCGTGTTGGTGGAATATACAGGGTGTCTCAAAAAAATGTACACACACTTTGAATGATCATAAAATTGGTATTTAATATAATACAGTTAACTTTCACATTGTAAAGTACACTACATAAATGTACTTTTCATCCCTCAACGTCTGTATTCAAACCGATGACCGTGCTGGTCCAGGCACCGCTGATAACGTGCAGCAATGGAATTTCAAACACTGAGAATCATTTCGTCTTGTAGCTGGGCGCATTCTCTTCGCAAGTCATCGACTGTTGCCAGTTTTGAAGTGTAAACTTTATCCTTGATTAATCCCCATAAGAAGAAGTCCATTGGCGTGAGGTCTGGTGAACGCGGGGATTCTACAGAACCTCTTCTTCCAATCCATCTGTTGGGTAGAGTCTCATCAAGATAAGCCCTCACATCTCGATGGTAGTGTAAGGGTGCCCCATCTTGTTGAAAATAAAAGCCCTCGTCCTCAAAGTCCTCTTGAATACGTGGCATGACAGCTTCATGCAGCAAGTTAAAGTAATTGGCACCAGTTACAGTACCGTCGAAAAAGAATGGTCCAATTAATCCGTGTGTTAATAAGCCGCACCACTCCGTCATTCCTGGTAAATTTACATGATGCTCCTCCATAACATGCAGATTCTCAGGTTCCCAGTAAGTGCAATTGTGCTGTTTAATTGACCCATTTAATTTAAATGTGGCCTCATCACTCTACACAATTCGTCTTGGAAATTGTGCGTCCTCTTCACATTTTTCCAAGTACCACTCACAAAACTGCATTCTCCTGTCCGGATCATCTTGGTTGAGAGCGTGTACTCTTCTTGGAATGTAACTTTTTCAATGACTGCGCTTCAACATGCGATGGACATTTGATTATGTTACTCTTATCTCACGAGACGCTTGTCGCACAGATTTTCTTGAACTTTGACGATACGTTTCAATCAACCTTTCTTCTGTTCGTGGTCTTCCTGAACGTTGCTTATGGACATTTTGAACAGTTCCATCGAATTATCTCTAATTCAAGTGATAGTAAGTCTCGTAGGTGGATCTCGTTGAAATTCTCTTCTAAACTGTCTTTGCACTTCCACTATGTTTTCATACTTCCAGTAATATTTTAGAATAAATTTTATTTCCTGAAAGCTTAGTCTGGTTTCAGCCATTATTTCAAATCCGTTAAACCTGCAAAATAACGAAAATTAAGTGAGTTATCAGCTGTTGAAGTGTGTATACATTTTTTGAGACACCCTGTATATACGAATATTTGATACACACACACAGATAAAGATAGATGGCATAGCTCTTATAATAGATTTAAGTATTCACGTTTGTTTATTTAGTCATCGAAAGAAGCAGTTAAAATTTACGCCGCAACTTTGAAATGGAACAGTCATCCCAGTATATTAACTGTGTTTGTGCAGTTGCTTTCTGGTGAATCTCTTTGACGTAAGGTGAAGTTTTTAAACGCTCATCAACTAGTATTACTGACGGTAATGAGTCTATTTTTTTTTTCACTTTCTTTCTTTCTTGTAAATTCGCGTAAATATATTTTGTAATTGTGGTGGATATGGATATAAATTTAAAAGGAATTATTGATTTTGTGTATCATAGTATTCCGTTATTGGTTACTAGCACTCTTGAAAATTTACACTTAAAGAAAGGTACGCAAATTATTGGTAGTAATAGACAGAGAGAGAGAGAGAGAGAGAGTTGATCAAGGTTCGTAAATACATAAGAACCAGAATCACGAGATATTGAGAAAATCATTAGATATTAAACAGAAAATTTTAATGAAGTAAGACAAAAGGTTTCTTTATCTGTTACTCCGCCACCTCAGGTTATCGTCATCACTGTTTGCATAATCATCTGTTCATAGGTATTTAAGTTACATCCATTGCCATCCGATCATATTTTCCAAGATGCCCATGTTTCAAATGAGCTGCAATGTAGAGATGGGGGGGGGGGGATTTGAAGTGGAGTTGTCAAATTAAATGGACTAGCTGATAATCGGTCCTTGCGTCATGTAGTGGTCAAACTGGAGCATCTCCTCTTATACCTTATGAGAGGATTGTCATTTCTCTCATCTGCTAATTTAGGCACCTTCCGTCAATGCAATCAGATATTGTCCAGAGTTGTCTCCATGCAACATTTGAAATGTCATCAGATACTGGTGAAGTAAAAGAAAGTAACACCGGCCATAAATTCTGGTCTCTTCCATAACTAATCCGAAATGAAAGATTACATCAAGTATCGTATACATTTCTGATTGTGCTGATATCTTTAATTCTCAAACTTTGCTCGCAGATTTGGAGCCCTATGAAGATGCCCTGGTTTTTTGCTCACCATCCGGGCTTTCCATACCACCTTGTGATGAATCTTACATTACAACAGAAGCAATTTTACTAGAGGTGTGTGTGTGTGGGAGGGGGGGGGGGGTACCGTATATGCCGGCGCACAAGGCAGCCGGGCATATAAGACGATCCCCCAAAATTTATTTTCAAAATGTTTATTTTCTGTTATATTTACTCGCCGTCTAAGACGATCACAAATTTTACACTACCTGACCGCTTCTATTTTTATCGCTAAAATAGCATGTTATGTATTTATACCCATCTTTCGTATTGTATATTATAATTGATGTGATTATACTAGTGAGGTTTCATTAGGATTAAAAAAAAAAAAAAACATGCTTTGCTTACTGAATACATTTATTAAGTACAAATTTAAATACAAATGTTTATATATAAAATATATGTTCATATATCAGTATATTAACATGCTAATTAACATAATATAACACAAAACTTATTAGAACATAGTACATGCGGCTAACATAACATCACTACACACTACATTTCTATATAAGCTAGGAGATCGCTTGACGATATTTGCCATCTCCGAATTCAAAGGTTCAGATTTTATACCCGGAGTATCAGAGGACCCCCTGTTTCAGCACTTTTTTTTTTTTTTAACTGCAAATGTCATCTTGATTCAAATCAGATATTTCAGATTTGATCCGAAGCCGAATCCGTTAGCTTAAATTTGACAAAACTAAATTTGTGATAATTCCGAACGATAAAAGAAGCTATAGTTTCGTTTGGTTTCGCAAATTCACACATGAAAGTAAGATGATTGGGACAACATCAGGCAGTTGAGAAGATTATTATTATTATGGAGTCAAAAGGGAGACCCACACTATTCGTTAACACAATACCCATGATAAACTTATATCTTACTTATTTACTGTTCGGACTCGCACAGCCACCTCAGGCAATCCATTCCACTCATTCACTTTCATTCGACTCATTGCTTTCCAAGTAAAGAACCTAATCTGTACACTTTTACTAACCACACTCTTAGACAACTTCCAAGTGTGACCCTTTGTTTTATCCCTAATACTAATATGTACTGAAAATTTTCTTTTGTGTCATTCTTATAGAATCATTTTAGTAACTTATAAGTTTCTATCATACCCCCCCCCCTCTCCTCCGCCTGTTAGCTAAACTCTGCAACCCACCTTTAATCTGCCCTCCTAGAGAACATTCCACAGATCTGTTATCAGCTTTGTCACTTGTCTCTGAATCCTCTCCAGCACTTCCCGATGTCCAGGAAACGCAAGTGACCAAATCTGTGCACAGTAGTCAACATGTTGCCGAATCATAGCCTTATAAAAAGGGATAATAACCTCCCTGTGTTTACCTGTCAATGTGTTCAAGATCTAAGTAATCCTCTGAACTATTTCGTCAACTCTTTCAATATATCTTTTGAATTTCAAATCTCTATCAACCATCATCTCCACATCCATACTCATCAATGTCCCGTAAACTATACCATCAATATGATACGAAGCATGTAATCTTATCATCCGAAAGCATTATCTTACATTTTATAACATCAAATTGACAACCACTGTCCTTTTCCCACACTGCCAATTTATTTAAATCATCCTGTAAGATATCTACATCACCTTTATCAACTATTGCCCTCCCCAGTTTTTCATCATCAGCGAACAACTGAATATCCCCCCCCCCTCAAATCTTCCACTATATCATTCATGTACAAATCAAAGAGCAATGCTCCTAATACTAGTGAAGCGCTCCAGAGCCATGGAGCGCTTCACTAGTCATCCTCATTCGCGCCTTGATTCCACTCCATCATACACCACTCTGATATCTGTCTATCAGCCCCCCCCCATCCCTCTCACCAGCCACATATCCATTCCCATTTGCTCCAACTTACGCAATAGTTTTCCATGCTGTATTCTGTCAAATGCCTTTGCAAAGTCTAGCAGTATCATGGTGTATCACCATGATACTGCTGGTATCATATCCTTTATCCAATTCTTCTGTCACCTTATAAAATGTGAATAAATTACTGAAGCAGTACCTATCTTTTACAAAGCCATGCTGTCCCCTATAGAGTATCATATTCTTATCGCCATTTCGAGTCGTTAAATGGGTGGATAAGAATATGATACTCTATAGGGGACAGCATGGATTTGTAAAAGATAGGTCCTGCTTCAGTAATTTATTCACATTTTATAATAAGGTGACAACAGAATTGGATAAAGGATATGATACCAGCAGTATCATGGTGATACACCATGATATTTGATCGATTTGGTCGAGAAAAGGAATCGAATGAAAATAGAAGAGTTGAGTAAGCAGGGGACTGGTATTTTCCAGATAGAACAGTTCTGGATTTTTTTTTTTTTTTTTTTTTTTTTTTTTTTTTTTTTACTTCGGTGATTCGCAATGTGCAAGACGAAGACAAAGTGTTAAAAAAATGTGTGTTGGGTGGGACTTTAGAAAGTATGATTCAGACAATAAAACGAAGCGAAGATTTATTGTTGATTTGTTATTAGAATATTGTCGAAGTTATTCTGGTGGTTTGGACAAATGATTTGTGAAGCGGGGAAAAGATTTGAGGAAGATCACGTGACTACAGAGAGAGAGTGTGTGTGTGTGTACACTACTGAATATGATAGCGGAGAATTGAAAAGAGGAGCAGTGGATGTATATGATGAATTTCATGGGCAAAGAGAACTGTACGCCAAAGAAAGAAATAATGCTTTTAAATAAGTACTAGAGTAAGCATTACAAAGTTAATTGGCTAAGGAAAACATGTTAGTGTCAGATAAGGGAAACGAGGGTTATTAGGTTGAAAATGTCGGAATAGTCTTGGAAAATGATATTCATAGGGATAAGTGAGCATTGATCGGAAATAGTAAAATACATAAATTCCAAGAACATGCTCTTCTGTTCTCTCTTGTCAAGTGTCAGTTCCAGAACGTTGTTCAGGCTCAGCCAGTCCTTGATATTTTTGAATCATGTCTGTCGATGCCTTCCTTTCTTTCACTTGCCTTCTATTTTTTCCTTTAATTATAATTGCTGTTCATTCATTTCGTATGGTGATTCAAGGGCCGTGAACCCCTTTTACGGGAAGGTACGGCATCACCTAACCCCCCGCCCGCTATTTTTATCCTGACTCAGGGCATAGCTGACAATTCAGACCTATGGCTGGAGGAATTGTCTTAAGTATTCCTTATTGTATCCGCGTGTTCATTCACGGGGCTGGTTTGCCTGCTTGCTGGATGAAAAACCCCACCTAAACTGGGGGGACCCAAGACTGGCTAACTTGGCTATGGCTGAGGAAAATCCTTAATCCACGGCGTCGACGGGAATCGAACCTAGGACACTCCTTCCGCAGGCATATGGTTGTGAAGCGCATAGCCACTAGGCTAACCGCGCGGATATAATGACTGTAGTACTGTGAGATGTGAGAGATTAGAGCCTCACCATCTTATCTCTCTGCTACACATTTTGGATTCCCCTCTGCTTATATATTAATACAAGAAGAATAAGATAAAAAAAAGTCTGTGGATTAAGTTGTTTTAGTGGACTACAAATAATGGAGATAATGGAAACATGGTTGACTGATAATGATGATATCTTGACTAGAAATGGAAAGGTATAGTTTATAGAGCGATCAGAAGAGATGGTGTACTTCTGATGTTGACGAGTAAGTTGAGAAGCTTGGGATTGGAGACGGATTTTGAAAGTGTTTTTGATGGAAAGTAAAACTTAATGGAAAAAGAGAACTAGAAGTTTAATTATCTTTTTCCATTAACATTCTTAATGTTTAGGATTTGCTACATATCGGAATATCGACAATAATTATGAGAAAAAAATGTTCAAGCAAATTGGTTTCACTAATACAAAAAACAAAACAAAACATGATAATGGGTGATTTTAAATATTGAAAAGTAAACTGGAAGGAACAAGTAACTTGTTGTTGCAAGGAAAAAAGGGAATTTCGTTAGTTCTTAACAGATTACTGTCTGAATAAGGATACGGGGGGAAAACTTGGATTAATGATACTAGATTTGATAATAACATCGGATGAGGTGATAATGGATAAGATGTCAATCTTGGCATCAGTTAGTGAGTGATCATGAAGTACTGGCCTGAGAGGTGCGAAGGCATGGAAATAGCTTGGATAGAACCACATATATGGAATTGTAGGACAGGAGTTTTTGAAATTCTCAGAAAACAGTTTGAATAAACGTTGTGAAGGAACATAAAAATAATAGTGAGTGAGATATAGTTAAGAAATATGATATGATTGACATAACAGATTGCATACACTGATCTAAAAATGATAAAGAAGATGTAGATTAGGTTAATGGAAAAATACATGATACCCACGAAATGCTCCCTAGGAATCTAATAAGTACATCAGTAAAGAAAGATTACATTATAATAGACGAATAGGCTAAGAAAAAGAAGCAGGTAGAAGTGATAAACGCAAAAGTTATGGTGGAACTATTTAATTATTCGTTTCGTTATGGTATTTCATTCTGATGGAAATGATTTTGTTACAGGCAGCGAACGTTGCGATATTGAAGGTTTGATCTGTTAAGTAATCCGGATGTGAACAAAGCAATTGAACCTGTTAACGTCTCACCATATGGTAAAAAACTGAATGTTCCTGGATGGTTGTTTATTAAAAAAAAAATGCTATTACAAGACGAAGAACATTAACAATCAAGGAGGTGGTCAGTCCATCGTATAAGACTTTGATTTGTCTACATCAGTGATTCTCAAACTGGGTGCCGCGAAATTTTGAATCGTTTATTTGAAAAAAGCAAAATATTCAATTGCCATAAATAACTAAATCAAAAACAAAAAAAATTATAGGATGAAGCGTATATAAAAATTATAATTTTTTGTATCACTCTTATATTATATCCTGGGATTTCATTAGATCACCGCGTGTCGTAGTAACTAGATATGTGACGGCACATAAATACTGGGGAAAATGAACTAATGAATGGTTAGTTGTCCTGCTGTCTGTTTTAGTATTTCTCTGTTCAGTGTGACAAGTATTATACATGATCATTTCCCCTAAACAAAAATCATGAGTCTTTTGTCATCGGTGAGAATAAACGAAGTACGATATTAAAGTCGTTAAATTCAGTGAGTAGAGGTTTTTCTTATTGTTATATATTCCAACTATAACGAGAGACATCGTAAACAAATGTTTTTCCTTTTTCCATCCGGAAAAAAAAATTATTTACTTGAAATAAATTTTAAAATAAAATATTAAAGTTACATATACCCTTCAAAATCATGAATAATTTTTTCCTTAAAAAAAGAAGTGAAGATTCTGACGATCAAGAAATGTCTACTTGTAGCAAAGCTAACGAACCAATTTGCACTAATAAATTATCAAAAACTGATACTTGCATTAATGAAGATTTGACTATTTTTAACGTTCAGCAACAAAAAAGCACTAATGAAACAACAGAAACAGAAAGAATAAAGAATAATGTAAAAAGGGAACAATGAAAAAGAATGTAAAAACTCGTTTATATCAAGAGAGCTATCTAAAAATGGGATTTACGTGGTGTGGTGATAAATTAATTCCCAGACCTAAGTGTATTTTGTGTGGTTTGGTTCTATCAAATGAGGCTATGGTTCCTAGCAAATTATTGCGACATTTCTCCACAAAACATGACAAGTTCGAATAAAAATCCTGAATATTTCAAAGAGTTAATAAGATTACAAGAAAAACAAAGTAAAAGTTTTGTAAGAAAGTTTACAATTTCCGACCGAGTTCAAGAAGCGAGTTATTTAGTCGCTGAAATAATTGCGAAGGAAATGAAGCCTCATACTATCGGCGAAACCTTGATTCGTCCGGCCTGTTTAGCAATTGTGAGAACAATTTTTGGTACTGAGGCAGAAGAAGAAATGAAGAAGATTCCATTATCAAATGATACTATGAGTAGACATATTAATGATCTGTCAGTCGATATTGAAAAGTCAGTTATAACCAAAATAATCGAATCAAAATTTTTCAGTTTGCAGTTTAGATGAGTCAACTGATATCGGTGGTAAAGCACACTTACTTGTTTTTACTCGATTCATTGAAGATGATAAAATTATCGAAGAATTTCTATGCTGAAAGGAATTCGAAAAAACTACGACGGGAAAAGATGTTTTTGATATAATGAACACATATTTTAATACAAATGGTCTATCTTGGAAAACTTGTGTGGGTATATGTACAGATGGTGAACTTTCTATGGTTGGAATTACAAAAGGGTTTATTTCCTTTGCTAGAAAAGAAAATGAGAACATTATAACGACTCATTGCTTCATTCATCGTGAATCATTGGTGGCAAAGACAATAGGCCTGGAATTAAAAAGTGTATTAGAAGAAATCATTCAGATGGTTAATTATATCAGGGCCAGACCATTAAAATCTAGAATATTTGCAGGACTATGTGAAGAGATGCAATCTCATTAAAAGAATCTTCTTCTACCGAAGTAAGATGGCTTTCAAAAGGTCGCGTATTGGATCTTTTTTTTGAACTTAAAGAAGAAATATTAATGTTTTTCCAAAATGAAGACAAAGCAGAATTCTATAAATTATTACAAGATGATTTTTGGTGTTCCAAACTAGCCTATTTAACAGACATATTCGATCATCTGAACAAGCTGAACTCCAACATGCAAGGAAGAAATGAGAATATTTTGACATCTACAGATAAAATTAAAACTTTTAAAGATAAAATGAAAATGTGGAAGATAAAATTAAGCACCAACAATGAGAAATGTTCCTTAAAGTTGCCTCCAGAAAATGTAAGAACACTGATCTGCAAAAGCTTATTTACAGTCATTTAACATTGTTAGAAGAAAATATTGACCATTATTTTCCACACATTTCAGTCGATTTATGCGATTGGATTCGAAATCCATTTGTAGAGTCAACATCAGTAATGAGTGAGTTAAGTCTTATAGAAGCCGAAGAATTAATTGATATAAGTAACGATCGTACGTTGAGATTGAAGCATTCAGAAATGTGTCTGAATTCATTTTGGATAACAACTATGAAGGAATACCCCAATATAGGATTCACAGCACTTAACATCTTATTGCAATTTTCTACATCTTATTTGTGTGAACTGGGTTTTTCTGCACTCATAAATATTAAAACAAAGAAGAAAGAAAGACTAAGGGCCCTTGAAAATGAGATGAGAATATGTCTCTCAAAAACAAGGCCTAATATCAAAGAAATATGCAAACAACACCAGGCACATATTTCACATTAAGTTCATATTTTATTATCTGAACCTTTATAATAACTTTTGTTTTGTATGTTTTGGGTTGTTTGAAAATAAACCAATTTAGTTTAAATAAAATCTGTTTTCTTTTAAACACGCTTTCCTTCATATCTGTAGTATCTGTAATATCAATTTATTTATGGGTTATATATGCGAGTCTTTCAGAATCAATTAATTGGCACTTTACTCTCTATAAAAAGCAAATAATACTAGGGGTGCCGTGAAATTTATTTATTGATTTTAGTGTGCTGCCAGACAAAAAAG
Source organism: Typopeltis vanoorti (assembly GCF_054136105.1). Taxonomy (NCBI): domain Eukaryota; kingdom Metazoa; phylum Arthropoda; class Arachnida; order Uropygi; family Thelyphonidae; genus Typopeltis; species Typopeltis vanoorti. The sequence continues at coordinate 69,283,490 of NC_143553.1, read as the reverse complement.
TTTGAGAACCACTGGTCTACATCATAATAATTGAGCACAGATTTAGTTGGTTGCATGGATTTCTTGAAGATGTGCAAAAGAAAGGATTCAGAAAGAGTAACAAACTCAATATCGGAATCCGTGGAATGTTGGCAGTAAGAATATGTTTTGAAACTGTAATTTTGCAGAATAAATAGGTTGCGGGGGGTGATATGATATACATACGTTGTTCAGAGCTGTTTACCAGATAGTACCCTAGAGAAATTTCGCAAAAAAATTGTACGAAGGAGAGGGAACATTGACAGAAGGCCACTTCTAGAAAACGGGATGTGCTATTGCGTAAGAGAGTAAGACATTTTCTATACTGAGTGATAAGCGAGAAATGAATTCTTGGCGCAGTTCAGAAGTCTATTTTTTAAAGCGTGCTATCTGTTAGTATGTTGACGTTATTTTTAATTTTCTTACAGTTTATAAGACTTCTTCCACACAATATTATATTTAAGAAAGTCTTCGTATTTTTTACTCTGTATATATAATCTGTTCATTTTTCTTGTGAAAAAGTTCTCGAATTTTCACTTAAGTCGTCTTTTGTATTTGCTAGTTCATTTTCAAGTTTCAAGAATTCATAGCATAACTTTTTCTAGTTTTTCATTTCATCTATTAAAATATGCTTCACCCTTCATTTACTCTCTGCACTTCCAGTCTTCTAGTTTCACACTGGACTTAATTGCAAGGTAGATTCAGAAAGAGGAAAACATGGAAGGTTAGGTTCCCAAGACATTTTTACTCGTCATATCAATTTCTTTAGCGACTGTGGTGTGACTGTTAACAATGACGCCTGTGTTCTTCGTTGCTGACCTCAGTTCATTCCTGAACTTTGAACAACTGTAATTTGAAAACTACTTGGACGGTGTTGATGCTTTATACTTCAACGTCTTCAGTCTGATGGGCAGAACTACTTAGTGATACTTTTTGGAATAAACAACAAGCAACAGCCAATTTAAACTGCAAAGTAATAATTTTATATATATGTATGTATGTGTGGTTTTTTTTTTTTTGGTTTTTTTTGCATTTTCCTCCCAATAGTAACCCTACCAGGAGGTAATTTATTCCTACATGCTCCATTGCATACAATGCATATATTATATGTAGCTTCCAAGTACTGATTAACATTTATATATCTAATTTTGTATCAGTATTCATATTTATATTTTTACATCTATATATACATATTCCGACTTTTGCATCCATATTTATATTTTTATATATACATACATTTACACTATATGATTCATACAATATCAATAATTTATGTTACTTTACAACGACTGGTAGTTAATCTTATTGGCAAATTGAATTAGTTCTGAGTAATACTTTTCGATTAGTCTCTGTTTTACTGCCCACTTGTCTCCAGAAGTAATAGCGTGTTGCCTTAGGGTGTGTGTGTGTTGCCATATGTTGTAGGTTAATAAAATATTTTGAAAAGGACATTCAACATGATTTATTATTTATTACATGAATATTTTAGTATAAAAATAAATTAGTAAAAAGAAAAAGTATCTCTGGAGTATACATAGAAGGGAGAAATAATTAACGTGTATGTCAATTCATTCTTTTTCAGAGAACGTCAGGTAGACACCTGATCACTTTTTTTTTTGGAGAAAGGTGAGTTAAATAATTTTATTTGAATTTGTGTATATCTAGTTCGCATTTTAAGCACTACTGCATTTATGTACTATTCTGCTTCCTTGATTTGGGAGTAGGAAAATAATTATTACTAGAATTATATCCAAACTTTCATGGAAAAGCAAACACTATTTATCTACTGCATTTGTTTTGACATTCAACGGGTTAGATACACAGGAGACAGAAAGAAACTTTATTTCTGTAAACACAGTTTAATTCTTTACGTAATAATACCACCATTTGTACAACTTGGTGGAAAAATGGAACTCGTTGGACTGCTGTTTATGTTGTGGATCTATTCAATTTATCAATAAAGAAACTCAGGTTTTAAGTGCATAATTCGCACAGTTACCACAAAAAAAAAAAAAAAAAAAGTGAATACACGCAAATAATTGAGTTAGGATTGAGAAATATCGTTTCGTTGTTTCTTATGTACCACGCCATAGGAATGAACTCAATTTTGCTTTGGTGATGGTTAAATATAAAAGACCGACTGTTTACTGAGTGCCGCCTACTCCCTTTCAAGAATAAAAGCGCAGAAATGATTTATTTATTTTTTATTCTATTGTATTCTTCGAGGTCCAACCTATACGATAAGTGTTAAGCTGTGATGTATGACAATGTTTTGTAAACTGAACGACGCGTGTCAAAACATGATGCATGAAAGTTGTCGTATGACATTCCTTTCAAAGGGTGTCACAAAATTGAAGATTTCACTTTTTTTTTGTTTCTGTTTAGTTTTGTTTGCGAAATTTAAATGAAAAATAATAATTAGTAATAGTTATCATTTTTCGTTTTCAAAAACTTATAAGTCGGCTCTCATTACTTGGATGACTGTTGGACAAAATTTATTGGAGGCGTAGTGGAATAGACACTTCCATCGAAAATGTATACTGCACTTTCACGTATAGAGTGCACTTTATATTCTGTAAAATAAATATATTTATATGATGAAATATTTTGCCGTTTTAATCCCCTGTCATTTTAGAGTATCTTCAGTTCAAAACGTCTGAGAATTATTAATGTGTGAGATTTACCGGACAACGCACACGGGCATTCACTGGTAATTTCATATACCCAGATAATTGAAATGCCGTCAACTTTTATTATTCCAACTATAACTTTATGTAGCCGCCGTAGCGCAATTGGAAGAACAGCGGAACATTGCGCCCTTCGATTGGAAAAGACTTGGGTTCGATCCTCCTCGTGACGAGGGGAATCCTTATATGGGCTTCTTCAGTTGAAGGTGAGTTAGCCGATCTCATAACGCGGTTCTCTCTGAAACTCGGGGTTTTTCATCCTGCGTACAGACAAATCGGCCTTCAGAACACACGCAATTTACAGACAAAAAAATGCTGTTGTTGGTGTGATGGGCGATAGATGGCAGTAGTGTCGTAGTTGGAGAATTGAGTATGGGTGGAGAGGATGAGATGTATTTAGCGAAGTACAGTAGTGTGTCCTCCCACGATGAGTCCTTGGACTCCCTGGAGGTGTCACGTAATAATAATATTCTAGTGCCTCAGATCTTTAATTCGGACGGTACTGGATGCCTGATTACGGATTCCTTGTATGGAGCTTATGTCACATTACGATGCAAACAGTATTTTTTCAACTACTTTTTAGTGTTTTATTAGACAGAAAGAATAAACTTGTACGTATAAAATAGCTTTAATAACCTGAGCGTCATCAGACAAACCGAAAAACGCGCATGCGCACACGAGCACACAGTTGCAGCCAGTAGACTAATAAATGACGGTTTTTTTTTATGTAAATAACTTTTAATCACGCCTTGCCCGCATGAACACAAAGGGACACCAGGAAGTGAGTCATCAAATGACTCATATTTACAGAATCAATAAGAACGAAGTGTTATTGAAGACACTAAAACCGTGAGAATGAAACTAAAAATTTTGTTAACACCATCAACATTCACTTCAAGTCTAAATGAAAACAACAACAACAATAAAATAATGGTAAAAATAATAAAACAAAGTAGAAACTTCATGTGTTCGTAATTCTTCAAAAGAATTAATGTACCAAGACTTTTTCAGGAAATTTTTTGTTTAATAATTGCTTCACAACCCCTCCTAGAGAAATGCTAAATTTATACGTAAGGCAAACCAAGACAAAGCCAGCCAATGTCGTTATAGCAAAATAAGTTGCTTCATGTGTACAAACTATTAGTGAGTTGTTAATGCAAGGTGAAATGTAAATACAAATAAGAATATTATATTTGTCATATGTGCTTTAAATTAAATGTTTGGCAGTATAACGTATTTTTTTCTTCCCCAGACTGATGAGCAAATCAATTTTTAAAATAGTTATTATTGATATCCCCCCCCCTTCTCTTTTCATTCGCGGATGTTTCAGAAATAATTCCACTACATTGACGCACTCGTGCATCCATTGCACGAATCATTCGAATCATTGCATCCGATACAGCCTAACTATTTTTTTTTTAAGTGTGTCGTGTATCTAAAATAACTTATTGTATTTCTTTTTCTCATTTGTCGCAGCAGAGTTTCGAAACCTGGTTTTTAAAAATCTTTCCACTGATGCCACTGAGTCAAGTGTAGTACGTTTGTGTACGTGCGCGTTCTTTTAGTTGGCTAGTCGGCGTTGTAAAATATGAAGTTTCAGGATGGAAATTCACTCACTCACACACACACACACACACACACACACACACACACACACACACACACACACACACACACACACACACACACACACACACATCATTGTGATAAAATTATTTATTGCATCATAACAGGATAGGATATCGTGATATAATTTTGTTCTCTCTTTGTTAGTGCAATTGTACAAATAACAATGTTGTCGTTAGTATTGGTAGAAACTATATTATAATAATAATACTGTTTCCACGTAAATTCATCAGAAACAACTAACAGAAAACTCCGAAAAAGCATTTCATTGGATAGCAGTTCATGGAATAAACAATTCCTCGAACGACAATTCATCTCAAAAACATTTAAAAAGATAATTTATCGAAAAAAATTCACTAATTTTTTTCAGAATTCACCGAAGCACCTATATTGTTTTAATGTTTTTGTTAAAATTATCCAAAATTACCTAACATGCAAACAACATGATTAGGTGGTTATTTAAGATTTCTTTTTCAGTTTTAGAAATATTCAATACTATCTATGTATGTATGCATGCATATATGTACTGCTTCATATCGAGTGTAGTGATTTAGTACCAGCAATATTTTAACTTACATGATTGTCACTGTTGTTTTTGGAAAGAACGTGAGAAACACTCTTTTAAAAATCAATATTTATGCAGCTTGAGTGAAAAATACTCTTCAACTATTATAGATTCCTTTCGATTTTGTTTCCTTGCGAAAATCCCAATGTCGTGATAACTGTAAATCGTAAAACCTAACAATGTTTGTAATTTTTTGTTTTCTTTTTATGAAACGTATAATTATTTATTCTCCTCATGTATAAAAGAGAACTGTAATACTTTTACGGTCAGTTTTTTTTTTATATAGAATATCTCGATTACTACAGTATCATTGCATCCGCATTGCCGTTTCGGCTTAAAAAATAAAGCAGATGATTACTACAGCTTTTTTTAATACTAATTTGTAGCCATATGTATAGTATAACCCGTAGTAATATAACTGGGTGGGGAGAAAGTACTGCCTTTGCTATTTGTTTTCCCTCAGAAAAATGCGTCCTCCCTATTTCGAACCATGTGTCATATACTTTTCATTCCCCATGGTCGAATTAAAGATTCTGCTTTCCTTGGCCATGAAAAGTCTAGATTCATTAGTAGCCTTGAGCTCACCTGTCAGTGATGCTGCAGGACGGAGATCTGCCTACTTGTTGATCTTCAAAAAAAGTTCAGGCTAAAGGAGCTGCGCCTGCTTCCTTGTGTGTGTGTGGGGGGGGGGGGATTAGACTATTTAGAGAGAGTAACAAACGAATCTGTTTTGACCATCACATTTTCCCTCCCTTTCTTCAGGTGAGGTGTTCTTTATTTGTTTGTTTGATCGACTGACGCGAACTTAAAACAGAAGCATACATTTGAGTTGTTAATTATAAGTACAACCAGGTAAGTCACACTTGCAACCAAAAAAAGGGAGATCTACAATAAATATAGAGATTTTTTTAAAAATAATCAGTTAATTAATGAATATGAGGCAGCCATTGATAACACTATCCATAATTGAAATAGTGCTGAAAAGTTTATTTCAATCAGTTACGTTCGGGAATTGGTTTCTTCCATAATTTTCTTCCATCCTGTTTCTATGAAGTATAGATTTTTGATCAGTTGCTTTATCAAATATTGGTTTTTAGTGAAATGCTTTTTTTTTTTTTTTGGATTAATTACAGTTCGATGAATTGTCTTTTCGGTTTGTTGCTGTCGTTCGATGAACTGCCGTTTGGTGAATTTTCTGCATGCCATTACCAGTACAATAACGTTATACTGAGCACTGCCACATCTAATTTGACATTTACGTGGGAAAATAGTTCAGTATATCCACAAAGTTTTTTTATTTGATAAACTACCGCTTATTTTTTTTCCTTTCTTTTTTCTTTTTAGTTATTTTAATGTTTGTTATGGAAGTTGCGAACAGCTGGACGTGTGAAAAGAATATGCAGATTTTATTAGTGTGCTAACATTTGGCCAATTTACAGTTAATATCACCTGATTAGTTTGCTAATCAGGTGATATTAACTCATCAAATTGCATATTAGTCACATCAAATTGCATATTATAAAATGCTGAATGAAGAGAAAATTTGCACAAATGCTTTGTATACGAGAGGGTACTGCTGGTCAGTTATTGTAGTGGATGAGTGGATGTCAAATACATTTCTCTGGATTCAAATTACATATTTGTATGTTATACATCTTTTCTGCCCTGAAAGACAACAAATTTAGGATACAAATAAAGCAATAATCCAAAATGTAAAGGCTTTCTCGTATTTTATATCAAAGAACTACTATATTTTTATAAATTTCCAAAATTTTAGCTCAATGTTAAGAATATTAGTAAACGATATTCATTGATATTAGGTTTCTAAGTTTTTATTACTTTTTTCCATAACGCGTACTACCTTGTAAATGGATGAAAAACCGCAGAATTCTTTGCAACATTTGCTTTATCATTAAGCCATCTTCTTGTAGGAGTTCTAACTGATGATTTGCTAAGTGTATGCTTTATATCGCATGGAATGTTTCCATTTACTATAACGATTTAGTGTTAGTTAACGTATTTTTCTCCTTACTTACCATGAGAATATAGCAAGGATTTCTGGGGGGGGGGGGATTTATCTATTTAACTTAAAGTAAATATCTGATCCAGATGATCTCTTTCTCCTCTTTGAGCTGAACCTAGCTTGCTTTTCCCGAAGTTTCTCTTCAGAAATTATTCTTAGTCGCTTCTTGCGAATATGGTTACACATTTGAGAAAATTATTCAATAACGAACTTCCTTTATAATTCTTTCGTTTACTTTTATTTTTACTTTCTGTTGATGCGTACAATGGAAAACTACACTCATCTCTCATTCGGTATATTCATTCAGTCATTTAGGATTTATATATACATATTTTTGAACTTTATCCTCTGTGCGGAATATAATGCATTCGTAATAATGGAAGGCTAAATTTACTAAGAAGATATGGGGAGAAAAATACCTATGTCACCATTAATTCAGAGTGCTTTGAAATTAAAATCTCCATAATGGTAAAGGTACTGCATATCATAAAAAATATTCATACCCGTAAAGGTACTGCATCGCAATCAGTTGTTGCCCTCGATTTCAGTGAAAATTTTAACTGGGAAAGTGGCTCACAGTCTTAATCTTCTATAAGACATGTGCTATTTAGTTGAAATTTAATTCAACTTCTCAAGAATGAAGAATCTTAAACTACGTAAATGTTTTTGTTGATGTCTGTGTTTTCATCACTGAGAGAAGGGTGGGGTGGTGGGAGAAGATTTCCTCCACATTGAAAACTTCTGATTTATAGCCATAATAAACAAGTATGCCACTGACAACTCCGGCCAGCTGATAACAAAATAAATAGGTCTTGAGGTTAGAGTAGCCGATCCGAGATATCGTTAGTGTATGTATAACTTTGAAAAGAATTACTCTGAAAATGACTCTTAAAATGTTAATCTTTTCAGATTAACTTTAAAATAGTATTTTTCTTAGTTTGTAATGACTTAAAGGCCATTTCTTCACTGTTAATGTGGAAACTTGAGAAGTTTTTTTTGGGTTACTTGGGAAGAAAAAAAACAACAAAACTTGCAGTTATTTCGTTTCCACGAAATTATATTTTTACTGAACCGGATTTATATTGCATTTTCTTCCTTCTTTCCTATGAAAATATACTTAGTTTTCATGAAGAAAAACTTTTCCACAGAAGAGATGAGACAGATTTCATATTTGTTTTTCGTTATTGCACACTTACTGCTAAATACTTAATTACCCATAATAATCGTCAACTTCCGCATAGGTTTGTCTCTGATCCCCCCCCCCCTCCCGCTTACTATTTCGTTTAATGTTTAAAAAGGTCTCTAACCATTACGTCGTCTCGGAATTGAGTATGAGTAATATGATTTCAACACATGCAAAATTAGCGACAACTAGTGTATGATACTGGCACGCTTACATTTTCCTCTTTCGAAATAGCAAACACACAGAAAACAAGTTTATCGTAGGTTCACGTGACATTTTCCAACTTGTTGTGCCACCTATTTATTATAAGTAATATAATCAAAACGACATGATCGTTACTTCAGTGTCCGCTGTGCTCGTTTTTATACAATCAGCCTTTACACTAAAGGTTTAGTACCCAACTTCCTTATCTTTGTGTAATGTCACACTCCACCTGTTGATCAAATTACCCTTCCTTCTTTTGCAAGATCGAATGAGCGCAAATGCAATGCATTCTTAGAATTGTCTGCGATCGCTTACGTTGTACTACCATAGCAAAAGAAACAGAAACTGATCTCAGGCTTATTTGTAAAACTGTCGACCGCTTAACAAACGATGTAAAGCATTATTATTTAGTATCTGAATGAAGTCTAGAACTCATCTAGGGAGAGGCGCTTCATTATACAGACACTACGCATATAAACGTATTTACAGTTAATGTTCAATAATAATAATAAAAAAATAATAAAAAAAATCGAGACATGACTCTCTTGCTCTCAGATAGCGTCTACAATACTTCTTAAATAAACGCACTTATGTTTTAATGTTTAATCGCGCCTCATATTCATAAAAATGTATTTAATTTTTTCCCAATGTTTCCATTTCCCGTGAAGTCCAGATGACCAAATTTGCAATCCAGATACGCATCGATCAGTACAATATCACAGAATTATTTATTACGGTGTGCTTTAATAATCATTTTGTGTACTTTTGCATGTATCCCCCCCCTAAACTTCACTGTTCCCCCCTCAAAAAATTCTAACGCTTCCACCCTTTTTGTTCTCTCTCAATTTTTTCCAATTCACTGCAATTTAAAAAGTAACCTGTTGTGCGGAACTTTGTAAACGAGATTGCAGCACTTTAAGAAATATTACAAAGTCTTAGTAAGTGGTGTATTGATGGCATTATGTGCTCGGGGAGAAATATACTATTTAAAATTCCCCCCCCCTCTTGTGTAGTTTTGGGGAAAATGCACATGAATCCCCTTTGCTTTTCTGTCTATGTTATGCATCAGATGTTCTTAACACAGCAAGCACTTCGCAATTCTACGCTTTCAAGCATCCCTCCTTTGTAACTTTTAAAATTTACAAGTTTAAAATAAATACCTATTTGTGATGTTTTAGTTTGGTTTGTAGTAAATTTTTACTATCAAAAAAAAAAAAAAGCTATACGAACATTTTAACTTGACATTGCATAGAATAAATTACACTAAGAAAGCTATATATCAGATTTTCCCAACCCTATGCCCGCGGGCACCATGTCACCCGTCGATCAATTTGTGTGTGCCCGCCGCTGTTCAACCGTGTGCTGTATAGTTTGAAATAATCACGTGCACATCACGCAACCATTCATGGCATGCTATATGACGCATGCGTTAATGACACATGACGATTATTAAACGCATACAATGTAAAGTAGACGCGCATTCGAAGTTGCATTCATTTAACAAGAGAATTCAAAAAAATTGCTTGAAAAAATAGATGGTGCCCGTCGCCCTATCGGTAGTTTAGAATGTGCTCTAGAAAACAAAAAGATTGGGAACCCCTGCTATAGATCAATATTGTTATAATGATTTTTTTTTATATATACAAAAATGAGATGTGGCTGTAAAAAAAAAAAAAAAAAAAAGTTTCAAAACTACTGTGTTAAACAAACTACTATTTGAATACAGAAACATTGCAAACTATGCTATTCCTTAAAAAGTCCTTAAGGGCCTGATGAATTATACTAGCAACGATACAAACAATAAGCCGCTAAGCAGAAGGCACTAATATTATAGACCAGAAATATTAAAAACGGGAAAAATCATATTTATGATTTTTCCCGTTTTTAAGAAACACCAATGGTTCTTAACCGGTGTTCCCCGGAACACTTGTGTTCCGCGAATTGGTTACAGGTGTTCCGCAGGTGAAAGATGTCACATCACAGTTTGTGGTATCTTTCACACATTCAGATGTGAAAGATGTCACAAACTGTCGTTTAGAGGGCATGTGCTTGCAGAAGGAGGGGGGGGGGAGAAGCGTCTCTTTTACAATCATTCAGTAATGTGTGTTTGGTTTGTGGGTTGTCTAACATCGTAGTAGCACACAATGGATAAATTTATTATTAAACGAAAACGTGATTCTGAGGCAAATATTAATGATGGAGCAAGTACAACTGGAAATAGTAGTAATGACGTTGCTGCAAATACGTCTCATACAGAAGACGGTATTATATGTAGTAAAGTAAGAAAAATGAATAGACAATATTCGGACGAATATTTAAGTTGCGGTTTACATGGACCAATTGGGGAAGAATGTCCTATACCCCAGTGTCTTCTATTAGGGGAAAACTAGCCAATAGCGTAATGGGTCCTGCTAATTTGAAACGCCACTTTTCCAACGAAGCACGCCAATCTTGCTTCAAAAACTAAAAATTATTTCAAGAGATTGTTGGCCATGCAAATTAAACAAGTAAATTTTGAAAAGACTTAAAAAATTTCCGATAAGGCACAACTTGCATCATATAAGGCATAGGTGGCCAACAGCAGACCCGCGAGCCGCATGCAGCCCGCGACTGGATAAAAACTATATTAAATAATATGTATTATCAATTTAGTTATTAGTTTCGACCGCATATTTTCTGATTGACATACTAGTTATATTCATTATTTCTGATGACGGAAACGATTTATATTTTCACGGAATCAAAATTGCTTTATATATATAAAGGAATGATGTAATTGATGATGAATTAATGTAAAATTAAAACCACATTCCATAGCAGAGTCTCGTATTTTACCAGCATGTTGTGAAATAGTAAACATTAGGTTTGGCGACGAAGCAAAAAAGGAAATTATGAAAATTCCTCATTCGGACGATACAATAAAAATTAAAATTAAAGATATGTCAGATGATATTGAGAAAACAGTTGCCAATAAACTTTCCAAAAATCATTTTGCTTACAAATTGACGAGTTCACTGACATTAGCGGTAAAGCTTCATATACTAGGATTCGTTCGTTTCTTTAATGAAAACGAAATAGAGAATTAATTTCTAGGCTGCAGAGAACTTACAGGACGTACAACAGGACAAGATATTTTTGACTCTTTTACGTCATATGTGGAAATTTTTAAAATTTCAATTAGAGCTGTGTGTAGGAATTTGTACGGACGGTGCCCCATCAATGGTAGGCTCTATTTAAAGGATTTGTTACCATTGCAAAGAAAATAAACCCAAATATTATATCTACGCACTGTTTTTTTGCACAGAGAATCACTAGTTTCAAAAACATTACGGGCAATATTAAAACTTGTACTAGATCAAGTTGTAAATATGGTAAAATACATCAAGTTAAGACGTTTAAAAAAAAAAAAAAAAAATTGGATATCTACTAAAGCCAAGTATGAATCTTTGCTTTTGCACACTGAAATATGATGTTATCCAGGGGTTAAAGTACTATTCCGAACTTTAGAACTTAAGAATGAATTATGGGCCTTTTTTCAAAATGAAGGTACAGATGCTTTTGTAAAATGTCTTCAAAATGATATTTGGTGTGCTAAAATAGCATATTTAGCCGATATTTTAATTACTTAAATAGCGTTAATACAAGTACCCAAGGGGGAAATGAAAATATTTTGACATCCGCTGACAAATTGTCAGCTTTTCAGAAAAAAAGTATCTCTTTGGAAAAACAGCGTATCAAAAAAAAAAGATACAGTAGATATGTTTCCTTCGCTCCATAATAAAAATGTCGAGGGAATTATTTTCGTTATAACAGAACATTTAACAATATTAGAAGAAAAGATTTCAAGTTACTTGCTTTCCTTAAATACATACAATTATGCCTGAATACGAAATCCATTTGGCACAGTTAATACATCGAGTTGTGAATTTTCGTTACAAAAAGAAGAACAATTAGTTACCTTGTCTACGGATCGTACTCTAAAAATGAAATTCTCTGAAATAATTCTTGAGGAATTTTGGATTTTTGTCCAAGCCGAATACCCAGCGCTCTCCACAAGGGCACTGAAAATTTTATTACAGTTTTCAACATTATGTTTGTGTGAGTTTGGTTTCTCAATATTAACCAATATAAAAATTAAAAAGCGGTAAAGACTTAATAATATAGACAAAGAGATGAAAGTAGCTATATCACAAATTAGATTAGATATTGCTGAAATCTGCAAAAGCTGACAAGTTCAAGTACCGCAGTAAAATAAGTTCCATTTTTATAAAAGGCAAGTCCATGCGTATTTTTATTGTTAGTTTTATGACCCAATGCTTGGTGTTCCCCAAATGTTTCTAATAATCAGAACTGTTTCGTGACTTCGAAAAGGTTAAGAACCACTGGTCTACACAGTTAAGAAATACCTCAGTGTGGAATTTTTAACAGTAAATATTACTGGACTTTTGTATTCTGTGTGTGTAAAAATAATCTGTATGATTAATCAATTAGATTAATCAATCAATGGTTTTATTGATTTATATATATATATATATTATCGGCCTTCCGTCTGCAGACAGGTTAATCTAAGGTGATACATCTACTCTGCGAATTACCACGTTTGCACTTTATACCTTAACCTTGCATGAAAAATACTAACAAGTTCTGTTCAAGGTCTATTCCGTCTTTGTGAGGGGGGGGGGGAGATACCATTCCCTACAGTCCAAGGTTAACTAACTCAGTGCTGAAAAAAACAACAACAGAGGAATTGAATGAATAATCACCAGTGTGGACAATATATAAAGATATGTTATTTTAATTTAATCCAGAGAAGAATGGAAAGGAATTGATGTGATTGTTTGAATGCTTGATGTGACGCCTCCCATTTTGATAAAATTAAGAACAAGTACAGGACATTGTCAAATATATCATGCATGCAAAATGGAGATGGGATACTTTGCAAGATATAACAATACAAGATGGCCTAAATTTTAGGCCATCTTGTATTGTTAATATTTTAGGCCCTTAATTATTAACAGAATGGAGACCTGTGAATATCATGAGGTAAAAGGGAAGACTAAAGAAGACATTGCAAATGAAATTGTTAGGATTGCTAAATTGCAATAGATAAGAAAAGTTGAAAAGAGAATGGAATGGAGAGAATTGGTGGGGACCTTCTTCTAGCATTGGACTAAAGGGTTGAAGAACAAGAATTAGAAGATTCCTGGATAGCTTTATGTAACGTCCATGACTCTAGGATGGCAGAAAAAAAAATCAGTCCAGTTATTGTTGCTAGAGGCCTTTTATTTAGCCTATTCCGGAGGTACTCGCTTTTGTACAAGTTTTATTAAAACGGGACTGTTTTGATGGCGATTTTAAATGCTGATAGACAAATTCAATGTTATTACTTCAGTATTACTAACAAAGCATATATACTGAACAAAGCATGTACAGTATATATACAGTATTAAGCTCGGGTGAAGGACAATCAATTCAGAAAAGCCCAACACATTCGACGACGTCTGCCATGCTAAATTATAGAACGACTAAATGATGTGATCCAGTCCACTGGCCTGGATGAGGGGAATGGTCGGTGGCACTACTTTGTAGGCCTCTCGTTGGTTAGCGGGTCCAAGAGACCCGCTAACCAAGACAGCTGCGATCTTCCATTCATATTGGGGATTGGATGGTTCTGGCGGCCCATTTCGTAAAAACTGCCGCTATGCAAAGCATCATGTCTCAACAGAAGAGAAATAAAGCTCGGGTGGTCTCAATACGCCCGGAACGGTGGTGGTGTTAGGGTGATGTAACAGTGACTGCTATAAAGAAGCTCAACGCAGAAATTGCTTGAAGATTGCTACTTGGAATGTAAGAGGTTTGAATAAACATTGGAAATTGGCTAATGTGATGAGAGAAATTGAGAGACTGAATATTGATATATTGAGAATAAGTGAAACCTCTTGGAAGGATTCGTCTGAATTTGAGTCGAACTTCTAAATGACAGAACATATAAATTATATACTTCAGCTGACAAAGTCACTTATGTTATTTTAAAAAAAAAATCATAGTAATAGCAAATTTAGTGAATGCCAATCCCAGAGATATGCTTATCATTCAGATACGCTCCTACAGAACAGAATGAAGAAATAGATGATGATAGCATGTACGATGAAATAGACTGGTGTATAAAGGTAGCTGGAGGCAAGATAAATCGAGTTATTTGTGTTATGGGCGACTGGAATGCAAAAGTTGTATCAGAGAGAACATCTACATGTGGAGAGAACATGTGGGGCCATTTGGACTTAGAGGACAAAAATTAGTTGATTTCTGTAACAAACACAATCTTATCATAACTAAATCTTATTTTGAACAAAATCCAGCAAGATACACCTGGGAAAGTCCTGATGGAAGATACAAAAATCAGTTAGACTATATTGTGATCAATAAGCGTTACTTCCATGGAGTAAGGAAGTCAAAGGTCATGCCAATTGCTGACTGTAGATCTGATCATAGACTAGTCCTAATGATAAATATTTAAAAATTAAATGGAAACAAACCAATACTTGGGATTTACAGTTGCCACAAAATGCAACAGTAAAATTTAATTTTACTATTGCATTTCAGAACTACTGGCTGCACAGTTACAAAATGAAAGTGAACCTTCTCAATGGAACAAACTACAAACAGTTATCATAACGTTTGCTAACAACCACATCAGTAAACATGAAGAAAGAAAGAAAAAACCGTGGATAACGCAAGAAGTAATTGACCTTGTAGATGAAAGAAGAGCATGGATAAGAAGAACAAATGAAGAAGAAAGATTAAAATATAAATCGATGGATAAGAGAATCAAACAATTATGTAGGGGACTGAAAGAAGAATGGATAAGTAATGCGCTGAGATAGAGATGTTACAAAAAAGAACGAAACCAGAGAAGCATTCCTGAAAGTGAAAGAACTTAATGGAAAAGCAAAACGAACACAATCTAACAACATCAAAGACAAAGATGGAAACATAATCGTTGATAATGAAAAGATAAATGAGAGATGGATGGAATATTTATCAAATCTCTATGATGATGAAGAGAACATGATCGATGATTTACGAGCCTTAGGTTATGTGCAGCAACAGATACCACTCTATTTACAAAAAATGAGATAAACACATAATCAAGAATCTTCCTAATAATAAATCCCCTGGGTGTGATGGCATCCCTGCAGAACTGCTGAAAGCTTTGACTAGTTGCAATAGTGGACACCATTCAGCGCATCTATAAAACAATAGAATTACCTGGATGTTTTACAACATCGCTCTGCATACCGATTCCAAAGAAGATTAATGTCCAAAATTCTGAAGATTATAGAACTGTGAGCCTAATCTCTCATGCATCAAATCATTTTAACTACTATTAACAAAGAAATCAAAAGAGCCTTAACTGGCGAACTAAGTGAACAACGGAAAGGCTTCAGAAGAAGAATGGGAACCATTAATGCTATCCTGGAACTAAAAATATTTACTAGAAAGATCACTTGAAAGGAACAGGAACATATATATGCTTCATAGACTTTCAGAAAGCCTTCGATCAAGTAAAACACAATTAAAATGTAATATTCTAAAAGAATTAGACCTAGAAGATCATGTACATAAACTAATAAAATTTTTTAATCCAAACAAAAAATGCAGCTGTTTAACTCAGAGACTTTGAAGTGAAAATAAAAAGAGGGGTTAGACAGGGCTGCATCCTTTCACCAAATCTATTTAACATTTACAGTGAGACTGTGATGAAAAATATTGAAAAACAAAATATAGGAATCGGTATCAGTGGTATAAAATACAACAGTCTTAGATATGCTGATGATACCATTCTAATTGTAGATAACAGAAACAAATTAATCAAATTACTGCGCCTACTAACTGAAGAAGGTAAAGATTTGGCCTACATTTAAATGAAAAAAAAAAAAAGACCAAATTTATGAGAGTCTTAAAAGAAAATAGATCCGAGCCAGAAATATTCATAAACAATATAAAAATTGCGCATACAACAGAATACAAATATTTAGGTACTTACTTTACAGATGAAAAACATAAAGAAATAAAAATAAAAACCGCCATAGCTAAAGATGCCTTCTGGAAAAATAAAGATCTCTTCAGAAGTTCTGTGGGTATAGAGACAAATAAGAGAATGATAAGAACATTAGTTTGGTCAGTTTTCACATATGGAAGTGAAACCTGGGTATTCAAGAAGAGGGTAAGACAACAGATAAGCCTTTAAAATATGGTACTACAGAAGAGTCCTAAAAATCTCATGGACAGAGCACGTGACAAATGCAGAGGTACTACAGAGAATGAAAACACAGAAACCTTTATTGCAGGAAATGATCCAGAGAAAGATGAGACTGGCAGAACATGTATTGAGGGGATCAGCAGGACAGAGGACACTAATAGTCTTAGAAGGAAAGATTATTGGAAGAGGATCTATATCTACCGTATATGTTCACTGGACATCCACAGATGCCATATGGTCACTCCGATGCTCAGTGATGTGCCACACCAGGCCTCGCCATGTAGTCCTGTTGTTTGCTTTTCTGGAGACTTCAACTCTCCGAAGATTAGTTGCTCCACACACAAACACCATCCATTCATCTCATTGATGGTCTACCCCCTTCCTCTTTTTCCAGGAACCTTACCTTCTATTACTGTTCTGAGAAGTCTTCCTTCCATCCTTTCAGTGTGTCCAAAATATTTTAACTTTCTTTTGTCAATATCCTTAAGGAGCCTTAAAGTTCTATTGATCTTTTCTAACACCCATTCATTTGTACGGCTTTCAGTATATGATATCCTCAACAGCCTTCTGTAGCACCACATCTCAAAAGCAGATATCCTTTTCTTATCTGACTTCTTTAGGTTCCAAGTCTCACATCCGTAAGTCGCTGTTGGAAAATCAACTGCCTCCAAAATCCTCAAGAAAGAGGATCAAGAGGTAAAAAAGAAGGACATGGTTTGATGATATGAGATCATGGATACGACCATGTGTCTATGCTGAAACAAAAGCTGCCAACAGAGAGGACTGGAAGGACATATAGGGTGTGCTGCACCCTCGCATTGAGGGAGCTACATGATGATGAAATGATGTGAGCAGTTCATCATCATCGTTTATTTATAAATTTACAATTATAAATAGGGAAACCAATCAAAACAAATAAGTAGTCTGTGTACACTAAGATAGGACTTGGAGGTTCTAATGACGTGAAGAAAAATCAGACTTCTCTGTCATATGCTAATTGATGGATCGCTGATGCGGAGAATTGGGGGAAAACATTGCTGATGTATTTCCAATACTGAGTTCGGGGTCTGCCTCTTTTTCTTTTTTCATCTGTAGGGATGTACAGGATCAGAGCATCAAAAGGTGCAGAGGGTGGATGTCTGAGTTGGTGGCCGAGCCATTTTATTTGATTTCTTTGAACAGTGCTGACTAGAGGATCTTGCTGGGTTTCATCTAATATAGTTGAGTTGGGAATGTGGTCTTGCCAGGAGTAATCCAGGATATTTCTTAGACAAGTAGTTCCAAAACTATTTATAATATTGGTTGCTGCTTTTGTTGAGATGTTCTAGGTCTGGGAGCTGTATAGAAAAATGGACTAGCTAGTGCACTTGCAAAGACGAATCGTCGTCTCCTTTGAGATGAGGCTCGACTTTCATACTTTATTAAGACTTCTGTTGAACTGGAGTGCTTTCTATTTTCTTGTCTTAATGTCTGTTAAGGAATATGAGATGTGTGATCCTAGGTGTACAAAGTCCTCTACTTCGTCAAGGTGATCATTTTGATTTGATATTAAAAATCAGATAGATGGACACATCTATCTGATTTTTAATATCTTTGTTAGTTGGACTAAAAATAAACTCCCAAAAATTTCTGCGGTTCATTACTTCATGAGTAGTTACAAAAATTTATTCCTAAATAAAGTAATGCACGTACAAAAGTCAAGCATACACCATGTAAAAATTAACTTAAAGAGTTTTTTCGCACTTTCCCGTTTGTTGTCCTATACATATTAAGACTATATTCGACTTCATGCGATAGTGTGACCTTGCAGTTGGATAAAGGCAATGTGTACACGATATTGTTGGACTTTGCAAAAGCTTTTGACAGGATACCGCATGGTGATCTGTTAAGTCAACTGAAGTGAATGTGGATGTATATGGGATTGGTGAGATGAATCAAAAAGTATGGCCGTTTGGAATCAAAGGTTAGGCAAGTAACCAGTAATGGTAATGTCTGCAAGGTTGTGTTCTTTGACCATTACTGTTTAATCTGTATTGTAATGATATTGGAGGAAATCCAATCGGTTATGTTTCATTTGTTCATTTGTTTGCTGATTATGCTAAGTTATGCTGACGTTGTGGTTATGCACAACTTTGAATTGAAAAGTTTCAATATGTATTAATATACATATTGATCTGTATATTATATTTTGCTTCCTTTGAGGAATAAAAGGCGTTAGAGGAATTATGTATTTATTTTTATTATATTGACAGGATTTCACTGCCGGAAATTTATAAGGCCAAGAATTTGGAGATCATGGTTGGCAGGGAACTAAAGTTTATAGGCTATCTTACAGAAATTGGCAAAACAGTACACAACAGATTACCTAGATGCTTGGATCCTCAGATTTGGTGGTTTGGGTTTTTGGGGAATGTAGAAATGGTGGAGAGGATTCAGAGGCAGATAAGGATAGATTGAAGATTTACAGGTTACAAAATATATTGGTTCATGGATGGAAGAAAATGTGCTGAAAGGATTTAACAAAATGGATGTAAAGCGTTTTTTCAATATATGACAGGAGGGGAAAGAACAACAGATCACCTCCAAGCGATGCATCTTGGTCTCTATGGATATACTCAGTACCCGTTTGATGATAATATTATTAATAATAATAAATTTTACTAGGCGATCGTCAATTTTTGACCATTTCAGCGATGAACACTATTCTTCAGATTGTTCAGACCGATAATATAACTCCTCTTTCACGAATCTACGCAGGAAAAAAAAAATAATAATAATAGTGGGAGTCTTGAAATCGTCGAATGTAACGCAAAATGAAATATCAAACTTTTTTTGTTGTTGTTGATACTCCATTTTACGTTTGGTACGGTACTCTAGTGGTCAAAATACAAATCATTTCTTAATCATGCGCAAAATAAAAGTTCTTTCAGTTGTTCTTTAGAATGGTTATGTAGATTTAAGTTTTGAATGTGCATTACTTTTTAAGAAATAAATTTTTTGTGCTTGCCCACATCATTTGTAGTTACTCAGTAGTGTATGACTTGTTTCATTTATACTTTTTAGGGCACTATCCAGGATCATAAGCGGTTACTAAATCTAAATCGTGGTAGCCTATGCGTAATTCATTTCGGTTATAATACAAAAATGTAGTTATCATACAGTTCCAATGAGAATATACTTGAAGAAATAAAATAAACATAGTGATGGTGGTAGACCCACAGCGAAACGTTTTCGTATGTTTTGAGATATCGATATATAGTATCCAACTATTTCTCTAGTAAATTAAAATATCTCAAATTATTTTGCAGTTTGAAGTGAGAAACGTTAAGTGTTTTCTACTAGAAATGTCGCAGTTAAAGAAGGAAAGATGAATAGATTAATGGCCTGAAACGTTATAGCTTTGCTTTGGGTGGAACATACACGTGCAGGAAGTGACGGCAATAAGTTGTCCTTAACGCACCACTGCTATCGGCTTATTCCATCCTGTTTCAGCAACATATACTGTATCTGAAACGGAAAAGGTGGTAGACATAAATATTTGTCTAATGAATCCGAACTAAAAGATTATAAACAGATAATGCACAAGCTGTTATGCGCTGCAAATCGAACAAGAATTGTTACATACAGACATCCTTATACAATTTACATGATTAAAATATTTTTCTTGTTTATTATCATTTAATGTTTTATTAAAAGTACGCATAATTATCTATCTTGTGATTATTCGGCCCTTGGAATTTGCCATCTTGCGACCTGGATTGATGCCATCAGTGCTACCCGCTAATTAATTTATGCTCTGTGAACTAATGCATCGACTTAAAAAAAAATATATAATAATAATAAATAAATAAATGGGCATGTTTTTTTTTCGTGATTTTAAGATACGCTACATCGTAGACATGGAGGCTGATTTACATATACAACTTGAAAGTGCAATTGCTGTATGTTCCAAAAATATTAGGATATTATCTTTTCTCTGTCCTCTTTTATCAGCATTTTTTTTCCACTTTTGCTATGTGAAATTTATGTGTGATTCTTTTGCGAACTTTACGCAATAAATAGATAGTGCATTTAAAAAAATTAAATTCATCTAAAATGAAAATTCAAACATAATTTATGAAGTTTATTAGATATTAAAATAAACAGGAAAGAGAAAACAGCGAGAATGTAAATGAAATTGTCGCTGTTATATTGCAAAGTGCATTCATTATTATTATTAATTTATTACTCTGTAGGGCAAATTTAAGCTTAAAATTTCTTTTTAATTCAAAAATTGAAAGTTATATCAGTTATCTCCAGTCTCTTTTGCTAAGTGAACACGAATTAAGCATAGCTTAACAAACTCGTTTCCTAGATATTTCTTTAAAGTGACTAATGGTATACATTTTTTGTTGAACAGAACATTAAGCCACCAGGATTTTACGGTCATTATGAAAATTTCGCCAACTTTTTTTTTTGTATCTAAAAATTAGGACAATTAGAACCGCTAAGAGCGTTCAACTTTCCGATCACAAACATTGGCTTGTCCTGACATTTTAAATAAAATATTTAAATAGTGCAAGCGAAAAATTTGCTGTTGTTTTCTTGAAATATCCCTTCTTGATTTTTAGTTTTAAAATATGCACTGTAACCTTCCTGGAAATTCATTGTATTTCGACTGTAATACATCATCAGCAGGATGCTTTTTATAGCAAAATAGGAACTATGATCTGATTCGTTTCTCTCTACTTCATTCAATGATTATAAATGAAAATATTTATTCATTTTTCTCCGTTAAACTAATATTAAAACACACTCCTGCTTGATTGCGTTTTTATATTCATTTTCAGGTACATTCACAAAATGAACAAACATTTCTATTAGTTCTCAGACAGGCCAGTCCGTATGTGCAGCAAATAGAGCAATTCTGTTCTGGCTGGTCTTCCTCAATCCTGAAATAAATCGGGACATTTTAATGAAAAAAAATGAGACATAGCATTTCGAAACAATGGAAAATAACAAATTCTCACGTTGTTAAACAGAATATGATAAAATCTGAAATTTATAATCCTCTTAAAAATTTCTCATTAAAAGCTAAATTTGGTAAATGTCTTGGGTGTAAAATGGATAATTTTATTGTTAAAATTAAAGGATACAAAAGTATATGTTGCCATGAGAATGGATATCTGTCTCACAAATCATCCTTTATTTTCGCATACTTCAATACACCTTGCCCACCCACCTACCCCCCACCCATGGTTCGACGGTGTACCGAAATTCTCATAAATGGATTTTTCACTAAATTCTGATAATAGTAGTCAGTTCCTATAGATACATTGGGCGCATTGACTTTGCCCTCATCCACTTTCCAATTATTTCCAAAAGTACCACATAGAGATTTTTGAATTTCTCTGCTTGTCAGTTTAATCTTGCACTCTTATTTCTTCAAACCACGCTAATTATATAGTCCTTGCTTTATAACACGGTGCGTCATCATATTAATACTGAATCGTTTTCCAAAGATCCTCCATAGTGTAGACTGCATGGAATGATCCAGAACATCGGTATAATTGCAAGCCCTAAAACGAACCCATGTTCAATTTTGATGATAACGTGGTAATTAAGAAACCAAAACTCATACAACTCATACGGAGTTCTGGTATGTTGGCTACACAGTAGGGCTTGCCATATTATGTACACTCAGAGAATTTCCTAAGAATTAAAATTATATACATAAAAAAAAGTCTTCTGTAGTTAGATCATGTATATGATCTAACTACACAAGACTGCTGTTGCAAAATGCGCCTAGTTTTTGTCTAAGATCGTTTCATTACTTGTTTTTACTATTAGCAGTTCCCTTCTCTTGACTGCAGTCGATTGGTTTACTCCGAGTTTATATGGAAGCATGATTTGCAAAGTGGTTAGCATATCCCTTCTCCAGTCAACTGTAGGTTCCAATCCCGCCTTTGGTGTGGATATTTCTTAAAAGAAATATTTTAGCCCACCTATCATAGGTTTTTAGCCATTTTATTGTGGGTGAGCGTCTCATTAAAAAAAAAAATTAGTTTTTATATTTCTGTCAACTTCCAGACAATCTAAAATCCTTCTTCTAAAAAAACTAAAAACGGCAATTTTTTTATGATAAAGAACTACTAATATACGTTATACTTATGACTTGCAATAGCTTTTATAATACTATCAGCACCCACAGAAGATAAAACTTGTTTGTGTAGGCATAAGTGTAACGTATATTAGTAGTTCTTTATCATAAAAACTCGTCTTTTAACTAAATGATATATGATGTAATAATAAAGAATCGCTATTCATTTGTATTCTAGCCGTGGTGTATATGTGTATTTCGGAATTTTAATTTTGAGCTTTTTTTTATGTATATAATTTTAATTCTTAGGAAATTCTCTGAGTGTGCAGAATATGACAAGCCCTACTGAGTAGCCAACATACCAGAACTCCGTATGAGTTGCAGGAGTTTTTGTTTCTTAATTACCATGGAAATAGCAACACTTCATGGAGGCTGAGAGCTCACGTCACGGTCGCCTCTTTTATTCCATTAATAAAATATTTCACAGTATCCGAATTTCCTGTAAAAAATGCAGAGCAAATGTGCATCAGTGCGGTCTGAAAGGATAAGCGATACTTGCAAGGAATATACAGTTACAGCCTCATTTCTGCTTTATCTTTTAACCTTGTTCTTGATGTCCTTAGTGTTGTTTTTTTCAGATCTCTCTTACTGCCCGTGTCATATTATTTTCAATGTTTTACCTCTACTGATCTGTATATTTAGACAACATTTTAAGACATATGTACAAACAAACTATACCATAGGTTTACTAATATTTGATGTTTACACAGAAAATACTAATGTACTGTAGCTTTACAACCTTTGGTGGGCAGGATTTATATAAAAAGAAATGAGTTTTATAAGGACAATAGATCTCTATTTATCGTCAGTTCTTTACGAAGGTTATTTACGAAAACAACGCTTATCCCTTTCCCCATCACTATAAATAAAATATAACGAGGATAACATTTTAGTAACATTTCGTTAAAATTAATTTCAGTTCTTTTTTTTTATGCGAATTAAATTAAAGGCAATCAACATGCGTAAAGTAGATATTATAAGATAATTATCATTAAGAAACTTGTAGTCTGTTCGTCGATTCAAGATAATGAATAAAAAAAAAAAATAAAAAAAAAAAAAAGCACGCGGAAAATCACGTGATTGCTGTTATGTGATTTGTCAGTCTCTCTTTTTCACGCTAGTAGCTGGGATGATAGCCAAAAGAGTAGGATGGTTTGCATGGCCTGTGATTGATGTGATTGTCTTTGTTTACACCTATCTCAATACCTCGAGATCTGTATAATTTAAATTTCTAGCGTGTTTTCATTCACCAAAAGTGAGTACGCATAATTTTTAGCCTTGAATTTTG
Organism: Typopeltis vanoorti; assembly: GCF_054136105.1. NCBI lineage: Eukaryota > Metazoa > Arthropoda > Arachnida > Uropygi > Thelyphonidae > Typopeltis > Typopeltis vanoorti. Next base: position 69,259,494 of record NC_143553.1, on the reverse strand, counting down.
AAATCGATAGGCTTTAGGTCTCTTCCTTTTACCACTGCAACTGTGGCTCTAGGTGAAAAAGTAATGAGAAGATGGCAGACGACAACTACCGGGCATCTCTTGCTCCTAATTCTGACCACTATTATTTGTATGTGTCATGCGCTATAAAGTCTATTTTTCTGAGTTGGTAGATTAAAGGAAACGCTCGAATTTCTTGAAGAAAAGAAACTGTTTATATGCACTAAAGATCAAATAACTCGACCGTTAAAAAAATCTTGTAGTTAGCGATTAGAATCGAATCCTGTCTTTTTTTCACTATTCTGGTCTGTGCTATCATATCTTTCCACGAGGTTACACAAGCTAAATTTAATTCAAAGACAAAAGAATTTAAAATTTATTTTCTAAGAGTTCGAAATTCAAACCTTGGAAAATTATAACTGTATCAATGACATATTGGTACAGTTAACTCGCATATACTGGCAACTGAATTAAAAACTTTTATTTAATACTGTTTCCATATACGCATGCAACTGCCAATACCGAACCTCTTCAATTCCCTGCGCATAATTCGGTGAGATTGACAATTGACATTTATGACTTAAGTGGTGAAGCGAATTTTCATATTCCCCGTTGTCTGTTACGGTCACAGTGAGGGAAAATATTATGAGCAGTTTGCTCGCCCAGAATGGGCATGGAGATTATACATCACTGAAGGAAGTTAAAATGGCTTTTGGTCTTTTGTGTTTGAATGTATCCGTAGGCTCATAGGCTACAGCTTGCTGAACTAGGTCATTGGGATGAGTGGACGTCTTTAGGAAGAACCTTGCAGCTAAACTTTGTAGGAAGGAGAAGATATAAGGAATATTTGTATCTCGGTGAAGTTGATGATTTCTGACGAACCATGGGACATTTAGGATCATTCTCAAGCATTTGTTCTGAACCCGTTGCAATTTGATAATATTTGCAGTGGAGGTGTGGCTCCAGGCTGGAGAAGCATAAGTAACTATAGGACGAATCGTCAGCTGGTATAAAAGCAGTTTGATTCTAATGTTTAGCTTGCTGCTTCTGTTTATTGGGGGGGGGGGGGTAGATCTGAGCGATGGCTTTAGATGCCTTTGTACATGTAGCCTTGATGTGTTGGTTGAAAGTTAATTTTTTTTCGAGGATGACACCTAAGTAATTTGTTTCCGTCGGCCAGGGAATTTTGGTGTTGAATAATAAGATGTCTCCTACAGGAGATATCGACCTTTTTGTGAAGAGAATAGCTGAACTTTTTAGGGGATTTACTTGCAGTCTCCATTTGGAGAACCATCTTTCTAATTTTAGAAGGTTTTCTTGAAGTTTTCTAGTAACGAAATGTGGTCGGAGAGATCTGACTAATAATGCTGTGTCATCTGCATACAGGTGGCTGTCATTGGGTTGTGCGGGATAACAGACATGTATACAGAGAACAGCAGTGGAGCCAGTAGTGAACAGCAGTGGAGCCTCATCTCAGCGACCCATCTTGGCACTCCGGCCAAGATGGGTCGCTGAGATGAGGTAGTGCCGTTAATCTTGACTTGCATGGTCCTGTTTTGCAGATATGAACTAACTAAATGTGTCAATTTCAGATACCAGCTGAGATAAATTTATGTAGCAATCCAAAATGCCATATTTTGTCAAATGCTTTGGATAGGTCAAGGAAAACAGCTCCCGTGTATTGACGCCAGTTGTAGCTGATAGTAATGTATTCCACAATTCTGTGGATTTGGTGAGTGGTACTGTGGTATTGCCGAAAGCCGAACTGCTCTTTAGGAAGGATGTCTAGTTCATTTATTGAGGCTTGAAGACGTGCGAGGATGACCTTCTCCCCAATCTTGCCTAGGTTGGAGATGAGACTGATTGGACGATAATTTTGAGGCAGGTGAGGATCCTTGCCTGGCTTATGTACAGTATAGGAATTACATCGGTCAGTCTCCAGGTGGAATGAAAATAGTGAAGACTTAGGATTGCATTTATAATTATGGTCAGGTGCACTACTGCTTTTCGGGGGAGAAGTTTGATCACCCGTTTAGTAATGCCGTCTGACCCAGGAGCTTTTTTTGTTCTTTAATTTTTTAATAATGTCATATATCTCAGCAGGGTGATGTTGGTGCAATATGGTCAGTGCTGGTGTCAGAAAGTTTGAGTGAGTGTCTGGCCTTGCTGTGAATCTTATATATGTGGTCAAAGTCAAAGTTTTCATACGAAGGCCTGCATTGCTCCTCCAAATTGTTTGCTATAATTTCTGCTTTATCTACATCTGTGTGAGCAAGGCCCTGGATGAACAAGTTCAGAGAATATTGGGATATTGGGGGAAAGGATCTGTCTTTGTTCCTGATATTTTTCAGTAGTCACCAAATGGAGTGATCAGTAGGTGAAATGGAGGCTAACTTTTCTTCCCATACTTGGTCTCTATGAACTTTGAGTGCATCTCTTATTGCCCCATTTAATCTGTTTAGAGCTGTTTTATCTTGTGGTGCACACGTGTTATGGAATCTTTTCCTAGCTCTGTTTTTGTCTCTGATCAAGTTCATGATGTATTCAGGCAAACAATCTGGCTTGCGGGCAGATTTGCAGGAGGTAGTTACCGTTATAGCAGAATTAATTTGTTGTGTGAGATTTGTAACTGCAGTTTCTACTTCTTCTTTTGTGCGTATGTGAGGAACATGTCCAGTATAATCCTTGAATGCTGTTGACAGTCTTTCCCATGCTATATAGGAGTGAGAAGGAGGAGACAGGCATTCTTGTTTTCCCAGCTGTAGTAGAATTGGGTTGTGATCGGATTATATTTCATCCATAGATATAATGCTGTATTAAAGTTTGATATTCTGCAGGCTAGCTATATCCAGGATGAGTTGGTTCGGTGGGGCCTGCCACAACAGCATTGCTTGATCCTAAGTAATTGGAAAGGATGCAACCATCCTTGTTGATGGTTGTGCAATTCCACGCAGGGTGCTTGGAGATCCCCAGCTTGGAGATCAGATCCCCGGCTATAATGGTGGGCTCTCTGACGCATAAGATGGCATTTAGGTCAGAGTGTAGTAGAGATTTTTGGGGAGGGTTGTAAGCTGAGTAGATTTTCAATCTGCCAGCGGAGCTGGTGACTACTTCTACGCCTGTGATCTCAAGGTTAGTGGTTGAAGGGTTGCTCACAGAGTGGTGCTTAATGTAATTTTTAATGAAGATGGCAGTGCCTCCGCCTCGGTAGAGTAATCTATCATTTCTGTATAGGCGATAACCCCTTATTTTAGGATTGTCTGAGGGTCTTAAATGAGTTTCACTGATTAATATAACATCTGGTTGATACTTATATGTGAAATCTCGGAGTTCCAGAATTTTGTTTTTGAGGCCATTTGCATCCCAAGCAACGGTCTGAAGAGATGCTGGAATGAGTTTGTTACTATTCATTTATGAGAGCTGTGAGCATGACCTGGATTTCACGAAGAAATCTCTTAGTGGAGGTTGCAGTAGGTTGCAAGATTTCAGCCTTGACAGGCTGAAATCTTGTAGCATGTTTGCTAGTGAGGCCTTAATAACAGCTGTTAAATTTTAGGTGCTATTGGTTGATTTTGTTCTGGTATTGGTCTATTTGTACGGGTCACCTCGGCATAACTTCTTGTTTGCTTTTGGGTGTCTCTATTTTTGGAGGTCTCCGACTGTGGCCGCTGAGTCTCCGGTTTTGATGCCTGGGCCTCTGGTGTTCTTATACTGTAGGAGGAGGGCTGATTGACTGCCTCCATCCGTCTGTTCTTTGGGTGCCGAGTACATCCTTTGTTGTTCGCAGAATGAGGGCCACCGAGGTGGTCCTCGGCTTTGTGCAGGTATTGGTTGGGTGGCTGTCCCCACATTTCAAACATCTATATTCCGCTCTACATAGATTCTGGGCATGGCCAAACTTATGATTGTAGATATTTTTGTAAATTTTATGAATCTCTACTAGGACTAATAGCATGGGAGTCTTGTCTGCTTTGTACATTCTGCTGACCTTGACTGGAGGCAGATCCTGAGAATTAAGGTCAGCAGCTATTTCTGCAGTGTCAATGTCTTCACAGACACTACGAAGGACCACTTTTAAGTTTTTTTCCGAGCTGAGTGCAAAAGTATGATACTGGATGCCTCTATCGTCCAGTTCTTTGGTCAACCTTCTATAGTCTGTCACTGTTGCTGGCTGTATCTTTATGCCTTCATCTATGTTTTTGGCCTTAATGAAGCCAATGTGCAGATTGGACATTGTGGATCTTAAAGCTGCCCATTTCTGCTTTTCTTTAAGGATGGTCGGAGGCACCTTTTCTTTGGGAGAAATAGCGGCGTCCGAACCCTAAGCATCCTGTTCCATTTCGTTGTCTTTGTGCGGTTCTTCTGTTGTTCTTCGCTTTTTGCGAGCGTGCACTTCTACAAAGTCTGAAGGAGTAGAAGGCACCGAGTCTAACTGATCTTCTGCGACAACGTCTGTGACACTTTCCAGGTGAAACGTGTCGTAAAGTTTCTTTTCACGGCCAGTTGATGTTGAGTAGTTTACCTAGTCTTATAAATTCTCTATATACCTCCTCGAATATTGTCTCATTTAGCTGTTTTTCCATGACTATCAATGTGAAGTATCTAAAGTTGAAGGGAAAAAAAAAAAAAAAAAACCGCTTACCATGCAGTTGAAGCCTTACCGGCACTTATGCAGGACTCTGAATTTTTTGTGTAGGAGCACTGATATATAATGGCGTGGTGTTCAGGACACATTTACAACAAATATCACTTGCCGGTCACTCGGTCCGTAATCCTCTCAATCTACACGGGATTTACCATCAATAATACACGAAACTAATACGTGAGCCACCATCTTCACAATCATTTCCTCTCAATCTATCCGCGATTCACCATCAATAATACACGAAACTAATACGTGAGCCGCCATCTTCACAATCCGTTCGGTGAGATATGGGTCAGGAACAGCCTTTATTAAATGCTTCGGTTAATTGCTGCAAATGGGACAAGCCTTCTCAGACGACGGGAATCTCTTTCCTCACAGACTCTCTTGGGAACAAAGTTACGCCTCTTAGACAATGTGGGTTATTATTGTTAAATTATTTGGTCACTTAACATTCAAGTTGAGTTATAGTCTTTTGGTTTATTAGTCGACCATAAATACATTTAAAGATCTACAAAATTGTCTAATTGTGTAGATCTTTTAATATTTATGGTCGACTAATTAACCAAAAGAATATAACTCAACTTGACAATGTGGGTTATTTTTTCGCTGATTAAACACCCGGGATATCTCACATTTTGAGAAACCCGTCAGTTTTGCTGTTTTCAAAGTCTTAGCTGCAGTCAGATGGGCACCCGCAATAAGCCTTTTATCGAACTTCGAAAGATCCTTTTGATCATTTGTTGTTTTCCCAATTGTGATCAACACCACTGACAATTACTGACCAGTAACAATATTAAATAGTCGCCTAGAACACGGTGACGCATATGACCAAGTATTTTGCATATACGCTGCATAAGTGATATGTATATCTGCATAAAGGTTTCTAATTCAGTGGCCAATATGTTTGAAACAGTAGTAGATATAATGATAATAATAAGGGAAAGAGAATTAAAGTAACTTATTATAAAAAAGAAAAGATTATTCTGTCTCGATTAAGCACAGCAATAATCGAGACAATGAGTTGAGATTAAATGAGTTGAGATTAAAAAACTTTCCCAGGTTTACATTTTAGAAAAGCTGTAAATATAGTATTATAATTATCATTATTATTATACAGGGTGTTCGGGATAAATTTGACATATTTATAATTAATTATATTTTTCCGTAAGTTACATGTATTAACACACACTTCTCTTCATTTAAAAGTTTGGACCCTTCTTCATTCATATACAAGATGTCAGAAAGGATGGATAGCTGGAACCCACCTGAATCATGGAAGAGAATAACTTGTATCATGATGATTTGTGCCCGCCATCAAAATAAGGATATTACGACTGCTGCCCAATGCTCCCTGAATACAGTAAAAACAATCAGGCATGAACTAGAGACTTGCAATGGTGACTACGAGGATGTAGCAAGAAGAAAGATCCCTAGCAGACGATCTGATTGCGTTCGTACAGCAGAATTCCTCGCAAATCTGCAGGAACAGGTGTTGAAGAACCCTGGCATTGGAATTCGGGCTTTGTTCGTGGAGTTGCTAACTGTAGTCAAGCCCTTGATAACAAGGGTAGCCAATGGTAGGCCGTATGTATGGCAGCAGGATTCGGCCCCTTGCCACACCTCTGGGAAAAGTCAAAAATGGTTGTCTGAAAATTTCTACGACTTCACCAGTCCAAATGTTTGCCTCCAAACTCCCCAGACCTTAACCCCATGGATTATTTTGTATGGGGCGCAGTTGAAAAAGACACCAATCGCACTTCCAGTAATACAAAAGCCCAGTTAATGGATAAAATTAAAACAGTTTTTGCGGCCCTTCCCAGGGAGACTGTAGCATCAGCTTGTTCGAGGTTCCGAAGCAGAATTGAAGCTGTGATCGATGCTAATGGTGGTTATTTTGAGTAAATCTTGTTGATAGTATTGTAATTAACTCTGCCTGTAATGTTTTTTTGTCAATTCATTAAATTTAATAGATACAAAGAAGATTTTCTTTTTCCTTACGAAACTGTCAAATTTATCCCGAACACCCTGTAATTATTATTATTACGTGACGCTTCCATGGAGTCCAAAGCCTCACGCGGGAGGACACGCTGTACTAAAGAGCTCACCGTTTACATTACTGCATAATCCACCATCCACATTACGCCATCTACCGCCCACTTATAGTATTGTCTATTTACGTGTGTTTTCTGGCCGATTGATCTGTATGCAAGGTGAAAAACACGAATTTCCGATAGGGAATTCGTGTTTTTCAGTTCGTTTCCTGTAGATAAAATAGCAAGATTGGCCACCTCTTGTCATGATCCACACAATTAATCAATCACCTCTTGGGATTGATTAATTGTGTGGATCTTAAATTATGGTTATTCTTAACTTGGAAGATGAATTTCATCGCTCGATGCGAGTCCACCACTTCACTTATTGGAGGCCTAAAGCGGCTTGAAAAAGTTCATAATTTTGGTCTCTATAGAGAGACCAAAATCTAGAGCCTCTGGATTATTTAATTTGTCGCTCACCCAGTGTCCTAATACTAACCTACTATGGATTCGCAACGTTCTGTAGGTCGGATTCATATTAAGCAACAACAACAACAACAAAAAAAAGTATACAAGTTTAGATTTGTGGAAAACCAATTAGGAATTCCATGGATATTCCAAAGCCATGACGGTTTGTGTTGTTGTATGATGCTGGTGGTTTGTGCCATTGTACGACAGAGAAGTTTATGTAGTGGAGACAGCGCTCTCTTGCAATGAGTCGGAGTACTCGGAGGTCTGCATGTAATAATAATAATAATAATAATAAATTAACATGTGGTTTCTTAAAATTACGTAAACCCATGCTCAAATAGAATATTAATCTTAGTCTTTTTTCTTTTTTTTTTCCCTATGCTGATGATCTAATCCACTTAAATAAATCTGTCACAAGGTCTTCCAGGATCTTTAACCAAATTAAACAATTAACGCGACAAATCTAGTATGCAAAATCAGAAATATAATGACAATCTGTAAACATAGGCAGGAAAGGAAAAGGCAAACATCAAGCTACATTCTCATCAATGGACCTATAGATCAGGTTACACATTTTAATTATATAGGCACCATTATTAGTGAAAATAGCAAATCAGATATGGAGATAGATAATAAAATAATATATATATATATATATTGGAATATCATAATATTTAGTACATCTGAGGATACTAGAAAATGATCAGCAATGGCGATATTAGGATAGAAAATATTTCTTCCGGGAAACATCCACTTTGCCTCTGTTCAAACCTGTCCATATCTTATAATAATTACAACTCCATGAAAAATTATGAGATTAGATCGCCTAATAATTGTTGCGTTCGTTTGTTCTCGTATAACTTTGTTCTATCTGGACGAATTTTAATGAAGTTCAGTATTTCAGATGGCGGCAAAATTTGTTAGAGTATCTCAGTTTTAATTTAAATTGGAAGACCAATCTTTTGTTCTAATGATTTGAAATGATACAAAAATACATGTTACAACGATTTGTAATCATTTTATCAAAATGCAGTTGAATTGTTTGCCAACAGACCTTGGTGGAAAGCCATCTCAATTGATGATGTTCTCTAACAAAGCAATCTAACTGCTTGATTGTCTCAAAGGTTGTCTTTACAAAATCTCAGATATTAATTATCAGTGAAATTGCTGGATTAACAGGAATAAGGCAGGCCATTTTTTTAAATAAAAATATACATTTATTTATAATGTATTTATAAAACTTGTACACAGTTATTCATTTTTTGATTTGAGGTTATCATAATAACCTGTGATAAAAGTAGATTAATTCAACTAAATGTTTTGTATCTAAGGTTAAATTGACAACCGTTTGTTGCTAGTAATGTTATGATAATAGTCGGGATATTATTCTAGCATAACGTTACTACTCAACAGTTAGCAAACTTTTACTCTCTCTCTCTTTCTCCCTCTAAATATCGGTTATCCTTGAATACCTTATAGTTAAAAACGCTATAAATATTAGCACGCTTTAAGCCTCACAATATCAGTTTTTTTACATCATGTATGCTGATGGTAATCCCCGCAGTTCCAGTGCCAGTAACAAGTTTCCTCGTGCTACAAAACAATGCTAAAATGAAGAGTTTTAACGGAAGTTCTCCTTACGACACTGGCGTCTACTTCTGGGAAGCCAAAGGTCATTGTTTCATGGAAGTGGCGCGTCGGCAGGTCACAGAGCCCTCGTGACTGTCTGGATTTCACTTTGTATGGCTGTTTGATCTTTTTTTTTTTTTTTTCCCCTCGGAAAGAGACGATGGTTTCCCTTTCTAATCTTAACCTCCATTTCTGTTGTTGTTGTTGTTGTTGTTGTTGGGATGTCTTCGGCCTTTCTTAATTGCGCTGTAAGTTCTTCTTCCTTCAAGTAATATAATCTTTCCTTTACTACACACAAAAAAGTTATCATACTTTTCAACATTGGTGTCTATCTCCGCCGTTCTGAAAGAGATTATACCTTATTTGTTCTGCATGCGGTTACTTTCTGGAGCAATTCGTCACTACTCAAACGACTCTGGCTAAAGATTTTATTGCATCCTGAGCAATAACTCTGATACGACTGTACGGAGTTTAATGATTTGGAATTTAGGATCATTTGTTCAATTATGGTTTCATGAGCGCATTTTTATTGGGAAAGTTTGGTAAAACATTTCGAATTAATATTATTATCTAATGAAATTTAGTACTGTATTTAGGATCTGTATTGAAATTTGTCGAATTATTCGAATAGGCCTATTGTGAGGAAATATTAGACAAAAAATAAAAAATTTAAAAAAATTAAAAAAAAAAATATATATATATATATATGCCTGGAGTAGATGATAATAAATGGACTAACGTTTCATAAGCACGCTGTAATTTATGAAAATTTCTTTGCCAAAATGAAGAATTTTGGCAAAAGTACTATCTGCACTCGATAGTTTTTCAATAACGTAAATTTGTCATACACCCTCTGTCCAAAAAGAAACCGAACTTTTCGAAAATATAAGAAACAAGTGGCGGCGCCACCTGTTGTATCTTTTTGTTGTCGAAAGCGGCAACCTTCATTAGTGTTGTGTCAACTGTTTATGACATTTGTTTCATTAGAAGCCGAGTTGTAGTGCCAAGAGTGACAGTGTGTTTTAACGAACGGTCGGTCGTCACGATATTCATGCTGTACGCGACGAATTCTCGCTATCAATCGCTTCAAAACTTCGAGATAAAACTCACCATTGACCGTTTGGCCAGGCGGAACGAATTGTTTGTGGATAATGCCCTTGGAATCGTAGAAACAAATCAGCATTGTCTTTACTTTTGACTTTTCCAAGCGACTTTTTTTTTTTTTTCGGATGCCCCTCTTCTGGTGGTCTTCACTCATTGTTTCGAGCTCATATCAAAACACCACGTTTCGTCACCAGTAACGATCGTTTCAAGGAAGTTTGAGTCCTTAATTCAATTTGATATATTTTTTGGTCCTCGGTCAACTTGTGGGGAACAAATCGCCAATTCAATTTATGAAGGCCGAAACTCTCGGTCAAAATGTTCTGTACAGTTGATTTTGGAATCCCCATTTCATCTTCAATCAATCTCACGGACGCTTTCGGGTTTTCGTTGATAAAATCACGCACTTTTTGGATGTTAACTTCTCTCAGTCCAGTTTTTGGAAGGCCCGGCTTTTCGTCATCCTCAAGCATCTCACGACCACTTTGAAATCGCTTAAACCACTCGTAAACTTGAGTACGAGATAAGCATTCATCACTGTATGCTTTTCGGTAAAACTTTTACCAAATTTAACACAAAAGTCAATCGCAGCTCTCTGTTTGAAACTCATTTTCCGACCGTTCGTCAAAACATACTGTCACTCTTGGCACTATAACTCGGCTTCTAATGAAGCAAATTTCATAAACAGCTGACACAACATTAATGAAGGTTGCCGCTTTCGACAAAAAAAAAAAAAAAAGATACAACAGGTGTCGCCATTAGTTTCTTCTATTCGAAAAGTTCGGTTTCTTTTTGAACAGAGGGTATAGTTATTATAACAGTTTTCACGAAAATGACAGAAAGAACTGGCTAAGGAATGTCTACTTTGTCATGTAGGTGCTGTTGTGTGCAGTACCGTCGACAGGGTGTAGCATAGAGGCAGCCTGCCTTACGGCGTGGCTTAATAAGGGCGCTCGTTCAGGCATTTTGCAGACGCCGTCGCTACGCTAACAATTCCTGTTAACGTAGCAAGTGGGGAAAGAAATTTTTCCAAGCTTAAACTGATTAAAAATTATTTGCGAACAGCAATGACCCAAGAAAGATTGGTTGGTCTAGCAACTATATCGATAGAGGCGAACATAGCTTATAATTTAAATTTAGAATAGCTTATAAACAGTTTAATTGTGCGATATTCTCGGAGGGCAAACATTTAATTAATATTATTATGTAATCGTTTCGCATTAATGTTTCTCTTGTAATAAAAACAAGATAGCAATTAGAGATTTTCTCATATTTTTGTCTTATAATACATCAGGGGCAATGTTTACATCAGAGGCGATGCCGGTCTGGTTGACCAATTGGTTAGTGTATCTGCTCTCCAGCCTAAAGGCTGCGGGTTTGAATTCCGCCATGGACATGGATGTTTGTGATTGTCTGTGAAAATACTAGTGGTGGTGGTGGTCGGCGGTAGACGGCGTTGGTGTAGTTGCGGTTCGTTGTAGTTGGTGGATTGAGTGGTGGAGACAGAGAGTTGTAGAGTAAGCCCTCCCTCGATGAGTCTTTGGACTCCCTGGAGGTGTCATGTAATAATAATAATGTTTAACTGTTTGCCTCAGGGCACGATCTAATCTGGAGATGGCTCTGATTGTGTGGTAATTTGTTGAATCAATCCTGGCTTCAAGAAAGGCAAATGATTTTTTTTTTTTTTTTTTGTATAATTTCATTTTTATTGACAATATTTCAAATGAAAAAAACATTTCCATACTATCCAAATTCAAAGGGGAAAAAAATTCTTCCTTTTCTTTTAACTATTTGAACTTTGTCAGCACACTGCTTCCCCGTCTGAGGATAATATTGCTTCAGGTAGAGTAATCCAGTAAAAGACTGTCTTTTACTAGACAGTCTTTTCCGGTAAAAGATTGTCTTTTACGAAATCTAGATTTAGATTAAATCTAAATTCAGATTTCTCTGCCTGAAAATGGCTGAAGCTTACTAGACCTATGAAAGTCTTATCTATCATACTTCATGATGCCGTAGATGAGACAATAATGCAACTACATCATCCTTTAATCCTTCCATAAACGATTATCTAAATCAAGGTGTATCCTTTATTGGTATAGTGCCATACTTGAGCCTTTCTGAAAAGTCGCAAGTGAAACAGGCTTCAAAGTTTTTTTGTTGTTGCTGGCCCCATTTAAAGAACTGTTGCGGACGGGTCGTGTATATATATAAACCTTCTGCTTTTCACCTAGCAAAGGGAGCAAGCAGCATACTATGGTCTAATAGGTCTAATGAGTTTATCGCTAAGCAAGTCTCCATTTTAGACATCGCCACAGTTTAGTGCACTTCTGCGTGCTAAACGAGAGGCGAACTAGAATATGATAACTGTCTCCACTCTTGCGATTTGTTCTGATAGCAGTTGTATGTACCAGTGATGGTTTGATGAACGATTTTGTTAAGTTCTGGGGATGAAAAATGCGAGTTTCTTCCGGAGGAAAAAATACTTACATGCACTAAAAATATATATTTGCGATTTATTATTATCATTAACACCAGACCTACAAGGAGTCAAAAGACTTATCGCGGAAGGTAACACATTTTCACACACAAAGCTAATCAAACTGTGCTGTAAACTCATTCAAAGGGTCCGCATTCAGCACACTGTCAGGCACTACTTTCCGCTCACTAGTCGCTTTCCATGCAAAGAGCTTGCTTGCTTGCCCTTCACACCCTCCTTATACAGTTTCCAGGGATGGCCTCTTGCTCCACTCCCACCCTCTCTCACTTTATGAAAAATTTTTTTCCATATTAATCCGGTAATAACCCCTTACCAAATTATATCTCAAATTATATATCCCTTCTCCTCCACCTCTTATTCACGAGAGTTTGCAAATTGCATTACGTCAATCTGTCTTCATACCCCACATTCCAAAGATCATTACCACCTTAGTCTACCTTCTCTGGACTCTTTAATTTATCCTCATCACCATGAAAATCGGATGACCAAATCTGTGCACAATAATCCATGTGACGTCTAATCAAGTCCTTATATAATGGAATCATAATCTCTTTGTTTATGTATTTTAAGTTCCTTCGTATCATTGCCAGAATTCGATATGTTGACTTCGCAACTTGTGCAGTGTAACCCCTGAAATTCAGATCTTTGTTCGCCACCACTCCAATATCTCGTTTCCTCAACTCAAAACATGTGCATGTTCCACTACGTGCATGTTCGGCATCCCGTTGTTGCCTACTAAATTTCAGATTATTATTATTTTCTTAATAATTTTTAATAGTATGTTTTGAAGTACAGATACATGTTATAATTACATGTACAAGTTATAATTAAAACGCGAGAAATAATAAGCATATTTTTATTACTTTTATTTTCAGTCGGATGGATAGAAAGATGTGACTGAGAAGTTTAACACAGTTTCTTTGTCTTCATGTTTGGTTATTGTTAAATAGCAACTCATGCCCGTATTTCCATATTTCCGATTCAGTGTCGTCCATTATTTTCGAATTTAAACGTATACTCGTAAATATAATTGTGGGCTTATAAGTGGGACAGTGATTAACTTTTTATTTCATTCGTTTGTAAATATATATATTAATATATTTTACAGTTGTCTCACTCATTAGGAAGGTCATTAGGAAGGCCACATTAGGAAGTTTCGAGGGTCACACGTATCCTGCGAGATACTCATCACCAAATTAGTGATTTAGAGTTGCTATTGGCAATATGTGTAATAAGTATTATTCTCCAATTCACAGTTAATTTTTTTAGTATGAGGACATTTAGTCTAAATCGGGCGAAATTAAAAAAAAAATACATTTATAAGCTCACCATCATCATCATTTCTTGATAAGTACTCGAATGAGTTGTTAATGAGCTTGCTTTAGAACTTAATTTCAAAGCAACAAAGAGAGTCCGTTCTAAAAATGAATTTAATTTTTTTTTTTTTAAATAAATTCTTAGGTCTTACTTTTAAAAAGTGTCTTTAAAACCAGACATCAGTGTCGTAGCCAGAGCAATTTAATGCTCACTGCAAATGTGCAAAGATTTGGTTTTATTCTTTGTTGTTAGTAGGCATATACATATCAACCTAATCATCGGTTATATTATTATTTTTAAAACACTATACAGTCTATAAGCAAAAAATACCATAGTATTTCTGCTTATTTGTATGGGTTCTCCGTCCAATTTTTCTATGTTGTATGAGATAAAATCCTACGTATACAATGATCGTTGATAATAAAAGTGGTACCATGCCAGTGCAACTTCGAAAATTCAAACTATACTGTGTTTATGCCGAGTGTGGAATGCATAACTGTAAAAAGGCAGCAGTATTAGGTTTTCCTTGACTTCTTGCATGTTTTTTGATTTCACATATTATTATTATTATTATTAGTAGTAGTATTATTATTATTATCATTATTATCATTATACGGGTATCACCACCATGGAGTCAGAAAACTCATGGCGGAAGACCTATTATTCACACATCAGCCATTATTCACACAATACCTATCATACTTCTTGAACTCATTGACTGACGAAACACTCAGTCACTTACTTAAAATTATAATAACGGAATTAACTCACGTAAAATATTATTTATTGGTAGAATTTTCGCCTGAGTATCACAGGCATTTTCAGTACATGTAAAAAGGCTAATTAAAACAATTACTGACAGTTCCAAAGGGCGCCACCTAAGTAGCCCATGTAAGATAACTAAACAAGGGTCATTAAGTTTCCTAACTTATTTAAAAAAAACATATACATATATATATATAGATACAATTAAAATGTTAGGAAAGATAAGCTGAATTAAAAAGTTCTATCCCCTATAAAGGGGATAGACATAGACCATCGGATCTGTTTAAGTTGAGCGAGTGAAGTAAAGTTTCACATGTTTCTTTATAAAGCCGTTCCATGAGGAACCGACTTTTGTGAAGTACTCTTGTATTGTTCCAATGAACTCTACTGAAAGTCCAGACTGTTCAGGTTCAAGGTACTGAATATATGACTTGTGTTCTTCTATCCGAATAAAAATAGATCTTCCTGTTTGTCCTAAATAAGATAACTCCACAAGAGCAAGAAATTTGGTACACACCTGGATGACTTAGATGTGGAAGCTTGTCCTTTGGAGAAGTGAGAAAGGTGACGATTTTTCTGATTGGTCGAAAGGCAACAAAAATACTTAGTGGTTTTAAGACTTTCAAGACTAATGCCTTGCACATTAGGGATAGGAATACGCGTTATTTCTTCTGTATTTGTTCATGTATTTTTGAGAGGAAGATGTATCAAAACTACTTAAAGCTCTTTTGATGAAAGAATTCTCATATCCATTAGATAGAAAAGAGGAAATAATATATTGCAATTCTTTCTGTAGTAGTTCCTCCGAAGAACAAAAGGTGTGGGCCCGATGAACCAGTGTTTTAATAGTTCCCGCCTTTTGACTGGATGGTGATGAGATTCAGCATGGATATAATGGCCTGTATGAGTCTCCTTCCTATAAACTGAAAAATGTAGGTTACCATCTGGTTGGCGAAGAATTAAAAGGTCTAAAAAGACTAACTGCTTATTCACTTCTACTTCTAGGGTGAACTGTATCCTTGGATGAAGTGCATTTAATTCAGTGAGAAACTGTTGTAATTCATCAGAAGAGCCCTTCCAGATAGCAATAATGTCATCTACATATCTTAACCAATGAGCAGGTCTAGGGTGAAATGTCAGAGGTGACTCACAGTCACCTCTGACAGCCCATTCCAATTCATTCAGGACCCTCCAAGGAAAAAACCTAATCATAATACGCATGTTAACCACACTCCTCCCAGGGGTGAGTCCTTATTTCCTCTCCCTTCCTGCCATGTACTGAAAAAAATGTCTTCAGTGTCATTCCTATAAAGACTATATTTATTTAACCTTGTTACCATCTGTATAATATATGCTCCGTGAAAAGGAGGGGAAAAAATTACACAATAACACAACTACAGTATACTAACTGCGCCAAGCTAACCGTGCAGTTAACTATTACAAGGTTAATGCACGCAGTCAGTCACGGTTTCCTGAAAGTGGGTATTGTTAGGAACTGGTGGTGTGGTTTCAGAGCTTTTAACTGATAAGGATATCTAGAACATTTTTACAAATGATGTTATCAGAGTATTCAGAACTGCAAGTAGTTCTGAATCTGTAGTTGAATTTTGGAATGGGCACAAGACGCGTTCTCAAATTGCTTCGCACTTCGCAAGAAATAGTCAGAACAACAATAAATAATTGCAATAATAATATTTGCAAGCGCTTTCTTTCATTTGCACACGTACCGAAAGAGAGAGAAAAATTCAGTGAATAAAGATAACAATATAAAAACTACCACATTTTGCTCACATTTTATTGCTCTTTTGGTTTCGCTGTAGGCTAGATCTACGCTATATCAAAATAACCTATGCTGGCGCCAATATTGCATAGCTAACGTACGTATTTTCTAATTTATTAGAAAATACGTCCATCTAAATTTTCTGTAAAACAGTGCAGAATCTCATAAAGTTTAATTTAATACAATAAGCCCAATATTTATTTACTTACAGTGCAGGGATAGGGGATGGGTTTCATAAATCCCATTATTAAAAACACCGATTTAATTTTATGCTTTTTTGTTATTGTGTAATTTTATTGCAAAAATTTTGAGCTATATTTTTCTTGGGAATTCTTGAGAAGATAAATGACGTCATAAATAGTGAGAAAGTTACTTTGTGTCATGAATATTTTCTGCAGCGTGTTGTAAGAGCAAGTTCATGTTTTTGCCCTAAAAATAACTTAACTCCTGCTGAAGCTTTTATGTGTGTGGGTGGGTGGGTGGAGGAAGACGCGTTTCGCTTTCGAATCTTTAAAATTTAGTCGGTGCATGTTCCTTAGATACCAAAAGTTTAAATCCGGCACTAACTGGTGTTATGGTGTGCGAGTACGGTGGGGTGGGGGTTGAAAAGTTCTGACAAACACCTAGAACAAAAATTACATTAAAGCAACTGATATAACCACAAGAAAGAACTCATCATAAAACCCTTTAACCTCCACGTTTCATCAAATTGTAATAATTTATTCTTTTTCTTTAGGATGTATAAGAAGACATGTCAGAGGTTTTGAAGAAATTCGAAGACACGGAGGTGCGGGCCGTTATCAAATTTTTTTCGTGCTGCAAGAAAAGTCCGCAACTGAGATTCACCAAACTTTGTATGAGACTGTAGGAGACTGTGAACCGAGCATATCCAACAATTTCCAGGTGGTGGCCAAGTTTAAAACTGGGTATCCTGAAACAACAGGTGCCCCCAGATCAGGAAGACCTTCCACAGCGATCACTCCTGAAAACATCCATGCGGTGCATGCCATGATCCTTGATGATAAAATACCAGCCAAAAACATTGCAAAGACTGGGTATATCCAGGGAACGAGTTGGGGTTATTAACCACCAATATTTGGATATGCAAAAGCTCTCAGCGAAGTGGGGTCCTCAAATGTTTGAATGCTGACCAAAAGAGAGAACGTGTGCTATCCTCTCAAGAGATTTTGGGTAATTTTGAAAATTCAGGTGCGAAATGTTTTGGCTCGTATTGTGACTGTTGATGAAACATGGCTTCATCACTATAATCCAAAGACCAAACAACAATCATTGGAGTGGAGACACCAAGGTTCTCCACGGTGAAAGAAGTTCCGAACCCAAAAGTCAGCAGGGAAGGTTCTTGCCATTGTCTTTTGGGATATGGATAGTGTAAACCTACTAAGTACCTAAAAAAAAAAAAAAAAAAAAAAAAAGGTAAAACTGTTACAACAGCAGTTTATTCAGTTCTGAAGCAATTGAAGGAGGTACTGAAGTAAAACCGCCGCGGGAAGCTGAGCAGATGCGTATTGTACTTGCAGGAAAACGCATCTACTCATACTGCTCATGAAACCCTGCAGACCATACACAACTTGGGCTTTCAACGTCTGCCTCACCGACGCTGTTCGCCAGACCTGGTTCCACCTGACTGTTCCCAAATTTAAAGAAACACTTGAAATGAGCAAAATTCACCACAGTGGTGAAGTCATTTGCAGCTGAGGACTGGTTTTGTGCAACAAGGGAAAGACTTGCTGATTGGATCATTGTTATGTTTAGACAAGCTATATAAGTTCTGAGAACGACAAAATGTCTACTAAAAACTGTAAGCCCCACACAGTGGCATCGAGATAATAATAACAATATTAGCACTCTAATTATACGCGATTTCGTTATCCGCGTTGTCGCATATGAGCGGTTTCATTGTTACGGTACATAAGGACTGTTTCCTATCAAGGTGTGAACGCTTCCGTGCATGTGCCTTGTTTTTTCCTATCTCTGTACACTGTGTTCAGTGCTCATTTTGTGTCCCTACTTCCTTACTGGTTTACGCAGTATTGTCTGTATCTGTAAAAGAAAAAAAAAGTGATTAATACCAAGTGAAAAAAATGCCTAGGAAATCCCATACTTCAGCAATGAAGTTGGAAGTTCTGAATCGGTTTGATAGAGGTAGCGTAGCATTGAAATCCCTGAAATCAAATTACTAGTCAAATCATTTGTGCCAACTATCAATTCTTTTGCTTGCGTACTCCTCTTATCCAATGCTTCAATCATCCTGCTCATTCTACCTCCAGGAAAACAAACCTTGTGGACGT
The DNA here is from genome assembly GCF_054136105.1 of Typopeltis vanoorti. NCBI lineage: Eukaryota > Metazoa > Arthropoda > Arachnida > Uropygi > Thelyphonidae > Typopeltis > Typopeltis vanoorti. The sequence continues at coordinate 69,240,950 of NC_143553.1, read as the reverse complement.
TTTCACTCACCATACCTCTTATTATCGAATGCCATACATTGCTACTCTCAAATCATTTTCATCAAATTATTCCTCAGATCCCCATGTAAATCCGTAATTTTCTCAGTTCATTCCTTATACGTTTAATCTCCTGCCTCATCTTTAAGAATTCCGCTTTCATCTCTTCAATTACTTTCTCACTACTTTTTACGCCAATCTTATTTTCGCTACCTTGCACGTCTGCTGTCTTGCCGCTCACATCTAATCCAGATACACCGCGGCGATTCTCGACAACGCAACCACCGCGTATAATGAGAGTTACCTGCAGGGGCGGCTCGTGCATTTTATTGTATTCCATCATTGAAGTAGTCTGTTGCCAGTATTTTGACCCAGTCCGTCATGGTCATCATCATGCCATCATTACCGTTAAATTGGTGAACTGTTGAAAATCTCTTCTCACTGGGTGCAAGAACAGTGGGTGTTGGAAGACTTCCCAGTTGAATTGTAGTTGACATATTTGAGTCTCACGGCACCAATTTTTCCCGATATATAAATATATTTATTAATTTATATATATTTGCTTGTAATATTTAATTTTATCATCAACGATCCTATACAATTCTCTTATTTTGTATAAAAAATAATAAAAATCCATCTTAGGAGTAGCGCTTAGGAGGGCGAAGGATGCTAGCAGCACTGTTTACCACAGTGTCATATTGCTACGCGCGCAAGCATATGCACGTCATAGGGAGATGCGAGCTATTAGCGTAATGCGGCACTGTCCATCGCGCAGTTCCACTGTTGTTTATATGCAGTTTGCATCAGTAGTAGAGTGTTTGTAGTGCTTATCGTGTTTACACCGTCAGTTTAAATATTTGGACATTAATTAAAGACAACATTTGTTATAGTTTTTATTTTAGAACATTATTGGAGTTATTGACAATTATGACCTAAGAAATGCATCCTCAAGAAATAAGTTCTGTAACAGTAGTGACTGTAAGTGAACTATAAATTCTTCAACAGTCACACAACCATCAAGGAAAAAGTTATTGACCTTTTCGCTCGAAGCAAAACAAGAAGAATGGATTTTATTTTTAAGTAATTTTGAATTATACTAAACTGTATAATTTTTATCGATAATCAACAATTTTTTTTAAAAAATTTTAAATTTTTACCATAATTTTGATATTTTATCCAAACACATATACACTGTACTTAAGTGTTTATGTATATTTCAAAAGTTGTAGCACCCCCCCCCCCTCCACGATTTCAAGCCACGAGCCGCCACTGGTTACCTGTAATAATATAAAAGCAGGAGACTTACATGAATAACTTAAAAAAGTTAAGGAAAAAACAACAACATTACAACAAAATCCGAGCACTATAATTTTTATGAGAATCTACCCACGTACGAAGTATGGAAAACATGCACAGAACAACAGTAATGAGTACATCTTTTACTTTTTTTACTTTATTAGTTTTTTAAGTAGAATTTTCTTTAGATTATTTACCAGTTTACCAGTTATTTGATATGTTACATTTTTCGTATTGTCTTCAATTACAAATAACGGCAGAGACAAGAATCTCCGTCTTTTCTTAGACGGAGATGAAGGATGGGATATTTAAAAGGATACAAACACATGGAATCCTCTTGACAACCAAAAAATGCTTTATTGACTTTTACATTGAGTATACATTGAATTAAGCATCTGAAACTATTCTGCGAACAGTTTCCAATGTTCAATTGCTATTCAGACCCGATCATCCTGTGTCAACCCTCTTATGCGTCTCGTTTCACGATAACTAGAAATCAGGAATAGCATATACGTGCGCACATTAAGATTAATTTAATAAAAATGGGTGTAGTGGTATTCGAAACACCGCAGCCTTCTTAAATAAAAGCATACGGTAGTGCCGGAGTGTTTTCCAAGAGTATTTCGTCATTAAATAGCTGGATAAACATCCGTCAAATTTGGGTGACGGGAGTTTGTTATCGATAGCTGCGGAAGCCAATATCTACATCCGACAGATGACAACCATAAATAATTATTCCTATGCTTGATTAAAGAGAACATGTATGCTAAGAAAATCTATTTAAAACAACATGATCATATAGTGTTAAGCGGACATTATTCGAGCAAAACAGAATCTGCATTTCAAGTTGTAATTCAGCAGTTAAAATTGAAGGTTCGTGAAGATGGTTTGATGTAAAATCAGGCGTACGATAAGAATGCTCATTATTTCCACCCTTATTCATTATCAACACCAATAGATCATGTAAAGGAAAGTGGCGTAATATTTCTTGTGAAATATGGAGATATTAATCTCAGTTTATGCATGTGATGTTATATTCTTAAATAAATTCAGTACAAGTCTGCAGAATTCCTAACTAAATGTTAGGATTCCTAAGGATACCTAACAGAATTCCTAAGTAAAGCCGTCTCTAAAAATTCGGACGATCCCTAGGCCACTCAATTGTGGGCGAAAGACCGTCCATCTCAGCGTTGGCTCCACTCAGTGATGGCCTTCCACCCTTCAACACCACCAAGCAGAACCGCTCATATTCCGAAGAAAAGCCCCTCACCGGCCGTGCCGAAAAACACCTTTCCCGGAGACTCAAATTGCTCCCTAAAGGCAAAAAACTTAAGAGAGCGAACTCATAATGGCCCTCACCGGTTTCGACCCCTATTGAGGTCTCATCAGTGGGAGCCAGGCTAGAAATACCAATATTTTAGTAATACAGAGTTTATAAGTATTTTATCAGAACAAGTTACCGTAAGGTGTTTTAACCTTATTAAATAAAAATCTCAGGAGGAGATATAAATATGTAAAGTATTTTACCTTGGGTATAATAAATGTTAACGATACCAAGCTATTTTAAACCTGGTTTCACTCCATTTCCCAAGTAAACAAACAGACAAACAAGTCAAGTTTGCGCCTGCAAGTGTTGCAAGTCTAGCTGATCCTGCAAATCTTGGTATTTCTAGCCTGGCTCCCACTGATGAGACCTCAATAACGGTCGAAACCGGTCTGGGTAGTGGCCCCTTGCCTTTAATACATAACATCATACATCTCCTCCAGGAGATGTGCTTTGCATTAAGGGTAAATATTAAGATTAGTATTTCTTTATTAGTATTCTGCATTTCTGCCCATTCAAGATAACATTGACACAGGAGTTTCGCCCGCAAGACTTTGAAAGTCGACTGACATTCACATTAACATTTCTTGCTCGAATGGAATTGGATGCGCCTGGCTGTGAATGATTTATTTTGTGAGGAGATGAGGCTCACTTTCATCTGAACAGAGTTGTAAATGGGAACACCCACAATTATTCCATATGGCCAATCCAATTTCCCTTTCTTCTTTTTATCCTTTTTAACAGATTCCTTTCTTGCTCTACTCTTTTTAAGACCTCTCCATTATTTATTTTATCTCTCCATTTTATTTTTTCCATTCTTCTCCAAATCCACATCTCGAAGCTTTCCAAAATATTTTAATTTCACACACACACACACACACACACACACACACACACACACACACACACACACACACACACACACACACACACACACACACACACACACACACAGTCTCTGTTATCTTCAATCCAACAAATTCCTTTGCATTCACTCATAGTTGGTGTCTGATGCTGGTTCACAGCCTCGTTTATCATTGGACCATTCTTCTTTGAAGACATTCGCCATTCGGGTTACGTGACCTACTCAGTTACTGCCAAGAGGTATGATAAACATTTTTGCAAATGCGATATGATAAACATTTTTGTTGTACTACAACAGCACCCGTGAATGGATGCAGTCATTTTTCATAGGATGGGACTTCTCCACAAATCGACCGACCGGTATACCAGGAAGGGCAGCACATTGAACAGTGCATAATGGAAGTGAATAACAGTATTATTTATGCTTGTGTCGCTTTTCTCCTTCTTACACACAGAAAAATCACTATATCTACATTTAGTATATCATACAGCGCCCTGGCGGTGAAGTTTGGAACTCCACCCCCCCCTCCCATCCCCCAATATCGCTTCCGCACGATTCACAATGTATTCCTGCAAAGTTTTGCAGCATTTGGATCACTGGGTGGCGCTTCACAAGGACTTAAACAGGGATACTTTAATTTTGATCACCCAGTATTTTCTGGTAAGAGAAATTTCAAATTTTATTCACAGGCAACATTTCGTCTCTTTTATAGCGTGAGTGGCATCATCATAATTGCAGAAGACTCCAGCTCTAGTGATGATAGTAGCAAATGATATAATCAAAATACGTAATGCTTTCAGTTCATTAAATAATTCATTGGAATTAATCTTCAGCTTAACCATTCGAAACTATATACTTATGCATCCTCTGTTATTTGAATATTTCCAACTGCTTCTTACAGGAAAAAAGGCTCTATGCTGTTTGCGATTACACCTCTATGAGAATCCACATTTATTGTATTTTTTAAAAAATTTCATTAAAAATAGAAATATTGATCGTGATTATTTTTTTTCTATACATTACAAAGGAGTAAAGACAATCCTGAGGATTGCTGAAATGTCTTACTCACAAGGAGCTTGACCGGCTGAAATAAGGCAGTAGTGATTTCATTGTATAAGGCTCCAATCAAATTACATCTGGATTGATTTGAAACGAATGAAGAAACAAACTTTAGTGGAGGTATATAAATGGGCGACAGAAATGATTTCAGGACTGTGTAAAGTAGACTATGAAGACAGATTGATAGTTTTGTAGATAGACGACGAAGGAATAATATGGCAGACATTTTAAGTGGCGAAGGGTATTTATCTGATGGATAGGGGAGAGATTTTTCAAAAGAAGAAGAGTCTAAAGGGATAAGGACCAGTGGGATTTTCCCAAGGGAGTAGTAAATAAGAGTGCAAGTATTTTTTGTTGCATGGAGAGTGATGGGTATATTGGAATACATTTCTTGGAAAACATTTTCCTGCAATGAATTAATTGCAGTATTTAAAATTTTATTTTAAAATGCAATTAATATTTGTCCTTAATGGCGATTCATTTGTTTCATAATCGAAGTTCTCTTTTAGTTAACTTTGTGTGTTTCAGATTACGTGTAAAATTTGAAAACATTTCAAATATGACTGCTTGATAATTTCTGATTCCTGACAGATTTGCGTGGAATTAAAAAATAAATTGATATTTTATGAATTCTAAGGAACATTACTTATTCTGATTTTTCATTTTAAACGATTATTGTAACTACATAAATAATTTACATTACTTCACAAAACTAATGATTATAAGCTGAAAAATATACTTTTATGAACATAAATTTAGGACTTGATATTTTGTTACATGACGCTTCAGAAATTCTGCAGCGTGTTAAATGGTATACTTAAGGATAACAAAAGTTTTACGAACCGAAGCGCGTCACTTATAAATTCCCATTGCCTGTGTTAAAAATGTTTGCATATTTATTAAATGGATAAGAATCCTATATTGTTATATAGCCAGTAAGTGAAACTCAAGATCGATAACTACGATCTATGAGTTTCAATGCGAAAAACTATCGGCGAAGGCAATTCGAAGCAAAGTGGAGCAAGCTCCCTCACTATTCTTGATATTCTCTCATAATGTAAAACACAGCTCCTAGGAGATGTAATGCTGTCATTACATTATGAGGGGAGGTTACTACCTAGACCGGTTTCAACCTTTTTTGAGGTCTCATCAGTGAGTAGGTAGACCTGGAAAATATCAAAGCTTAGTGCAAAGAACTTACATACCTTCACTATACGAATGCCATAAAGGCGTGCTTGTATTTTGTAAATAAAATATTTACATATTTGTAAATAAAACATTTGTTTGCATATTTGTTATCTGTTTATTTAGCGCAGAGCAGTGTCCACTGTTTTATACACACACGCTGTTATTTTGGCCTTCGAACAGGACTCAGACAAATTGTGGAAACTATTATGGGGCGCTCATATGCGATTGACGCTATAATCATGAATAAATATCTCTACGTTTTTCACCAGATGTAAAATTTAAAAAAAAAAAGTTTTTAGTTAAGATAAAAAGCCAAATGGAAGTTTTTGTTGATCTGCCACACTGTTTTTTTTTTTTTTTTTTTGTTCGATGAAGTAGGTTTTCGGTACTTTATTTGAATAATCATTCATATCTGTACGTGGATATGTGCAATAGGTTAGTGTTTTCCCACTGGATACTATGGTTTGCGTTTTCGGTTCCATGATGCTACCTGGAATACAAAGTACCATGGTTGAGAGTTTGTCTTTTGGAGAGAGTAACAGATTTTGAATTTGTTAATGGGTTTGAAGGTGGCGATAAGTTGGTATTTTTCATAGTCCCTGCTTGTTCAGAGATGCCTTCTGATGTAAGGATGAGAGTCCTGTGGATATCTGTTGGATGTTGTCTTGGAGTGTAAACTATTATTTATTTATTTTGTTGTTGTTGTTGCTCTTCGGTTGTACCCATTTGGTAGAACTCTCTGTTTGAGCTGCTCGGCGGAGAAAATTATCGTTTTTGCTCTGGTCACTAAGGATTTTATAATGCTGTATTTCCGAGATGGAAGGTGTGCTGATATATTGTATACAATATACATCCTGCAAAGGGCTGTTTTCGGTAGACGCAAGTAGAAAACGATCAATTTGGAGTTAGATATATGAACGTTCCGAAATTATATTCGCCTTGATGCTTCTTTTTCTATGACATGTCATATATGGTTATATGTTCTAGATGACATTTACATATATGACATATGTGTTGTAGCCAAATATATGGATTTGGCAAGAGCAAAGATTCTTTCTTCTAGATGTTCCAGATAAACGTTTCCTAGGTTAGTAGTGAACACACTAGATTTCCATCAGCTAATTGGTATATTTGTCCTTTCCATGTGAAGTATCCTGATGTAATTGTGAATTTGCACAGGTCCACTCTGTCTACTGGAAATTCTTGGACTGGAATGTCTGTTGTTTTGGTATGTTGAATATTCATGAAGGGGGGGAGCATGTCAAAGTTTGCCATCATATCTGAAGATGTCATTTTATTGTTTGCATTCTGCTGTAAGATTCTTTGGAATTTTTATTGAAGAAGCTGAGTGACCAAAGAGAGGATGGACATGGTTTGACAGGAATCTTGAGACTTTGTAGTGTGACTATCTATGGAATTCAGAGTGGGCCTAAGTGAACAATTAGTTTTGCATAGTTTTGGTGTTCCATCACTACTATTAGCAGTGATTAGCAGTGATGGAAGATGTAAAAGTGACATAAAAGCAAGAATAGCGATGGTAAGAGATGCCTTTAATAGAAAAATGGAATTTATTCAGAAGTAAAATGGATAGAAACCTAAAGAAAAGACTAATAAAATGTTATGTATGGAGTGTTGCCCTCTATGCAGCTGAAACTTGGACATTGAAGAAAGAAGAAATTAAGATTTTGGAAAGCTTTGAAATGTGGATTTGGAGAAGGATGGAAAAAATCAAATGGACAAATAAAATAACTAATGAAGAGGTCTTAAAAAGAGTAGAAGAAGAAAGAAGTCTGTTAAGGAGGATAAAAAGAAGTAAGGGAAACTGGATTGGATATATTCTGAGAGGGAATGGAATCATCAGAGATGCCATCGAAGGAAAAATAGACGGAAAAAGACCCAAAGGAAGAGTAAGGAAAACAATGCTAGATGACATGCTGAATGGAGACAGGTACACAACCTTGAAAGAGAAGGCTCAGAGCGGAAGGAAAGTTTCTGCTACTAAAAGAAGAACCTGTTGAATTGCAGAATACTCAAGAAGAAGAAGATTAATGTGAGACTATGTATTCCGATTTCTCAGGAGTAATTTCATTTTTCATAGGATTTGGTGTCTAGGACTACTATCACGTTCCCTTTGTCAGCCTTTGTGATAACTATGTTGTTATTGCGTTTTAATAATCTAATTGGCCACATGGATAAAATATATCAAAAATACACTCTTCATATCCATATTATTTCTATAATAACCAAAGGTTATATTGACTTTAATGGACAGTTCGCATCCATGTAATTGCGGACACTTATACACATCAAGGTTGGTACAGTGGTTAAAGGCTTCAGAGCTTTCAAGTCAGCTCGACTTCATGCACAAAACAATGAATGTTTTGTGCATGAAGTCGAGATTGGGAATTCCTTTGGGTGAAATGTCATACTTTTTACCCCTTGATAGGACATTGGGTTCGACTTTTGTTTAGTGGGAAGCAGAACAAAATTAACTACCACTCACCAGCGGGTGATTTGGATATTTTTATTTTCACTCATTCCAGTACGGTTGCATATTGCTTATTAAAATTAATGGTACTTTCAAGGGCTCCTGTGCCTGCATTTTGAGATATTAATAACATTTAAAACAACATATAACAACTTAAGGTGGTTTACAGAACTACTTCCAATGCTGATGTTTTTATGGCATTTAATTTTTTTAGTTGATTAGGCAATAAAGAATGGCTGATTTTAATATAAATTTTATGAGCATTTGGTGATTTGATAACTTATTGTACCTTAGCAAAGGTTTGTAATAGTTTCGGGCGTCTGCATTTGTTTAAAAATGAGATTTTAGCAGCATGCAGCTTACAGTTCAGAACAGCTAGTGAATTGCTGTTCTGAGCTGTAGGCTCCCACGTGTACGAATAAGACTTTCTTATAAATTATACAGGGTGGCCATAAAATAACTTTCCCTCTTTGGATGCATCTATAGCTAAAACCAATAAACGGAATGAGGCCAAATTTTATATTGAGACTTTTGAAGTCATGGGGAGATGAATTCCGCGAAAAAAAGATTTAGTACAAAAGTCTCCGATAGGGGAAATTTTGGCGCTGGCGGAACCGAAAGCAGTCAGATATTTGCAGTAAACGCAGGTAAAAAGGATTATGCAAATTTTACTGTTCGTATGTGATAGCAGAGCCACCAATTCCACTTAAAAAGGGATTAGGAACGTTCAGACAGTTATTCGAATGACACTGACGAATTGTGCTCAATATGTGTCCTACCTTGTCTCAGCGTGCTTTACTTGTTAAGTTGTTTTACCTTAAACATTATTTGAAATCCGTTGTGTATGCATAACATACACAATGTGCATGTTGTGTATACATTGTGCATGTCTTGTATTTCAAGACATGCAAGTTGGGAATGCCAACTTGCATGTCTTGAAAGAGAACATAGAATGGGCTGTTATGAACATCCAATCCGACTCCTTACGCTCAAAGAGCATGTCGCATACCGGATGCAATTTGTTGTACACAAGAAAGGTCAGCACATTGAAAATCGTGTATGTGGTCCAGGGAATCTTGATTCTAATGAATAAAACATTATGTCCTGTGAGTTCAATCACTACATTAATTTCTGTATCTCTCGCAAGTTTGTTTTAGTTTAATTATTATTATTATTATTATCATTGTAACGCACCACATATCCAGCTGGAATGAGTGACGCGGCTGTCGCTTACATCATCGAAATGTTATTATTCCATTTTATCTACCTTTTAATGTAATTATCCGCTTCTTTTCGGCTCCGCAAGCGCCAAAGTTTCTCCTATCGGCAAATTTGGTACTACATCTATTTTTCACGGAATTCATCTCCCCATGCCTTCAAAAGTCGCAATATAATATTTGGTCTCATTCCGTTTATTGGTTTTAGCTACAGATGCCTCCAAAGAGGGAAAGTTATTTTATGGCCACCGTGTATATTTAGTTTAATCCTTTATCCAAGTATAAGCAAACAAAGTTTGCACCTGAAGTATCTTCAGGACTGGGGCAACTCGTGGCAAAGGTGGACTGAGTTCTCATCACTTTCCTTGGTATTCCATAATGCAAAGCACATCTCTTGCAGACATGTATAATACTACGCATTATGGGAAGGGTCCTACCCAGACCGGTTTTGACCTTTATTGAGTTCTCTTCAGTGGGAGGTGTATACCCAGAGGTGATACCAGGGTTGAAGCAATGCAGAGGTCATATTTCCACATGGCAGTTGCCAAAAGGTGTCACACCTTATTATTGAATTACTCTGGATTAGAGAAAGATATTGGAAGTTTTTTTTTTCAACCTTAGCATCTCTGGGTCTGGCTCCCACTGAAGAGACCGCAATAAAGGTCGAAATCGGTCTGGGTAGCGACCCTTCCCATAATGCATAGCATTATACATGTCAGCAAAGAGATGTGCTTTGCATAATGGGATACTAAGGAAAGTGATGAGAACTCAGTCCACCTTTGCCACTAGTTGCCCCAGCCCTGAAGATACCCAGAGGTGCCAAGGTTGAAAAAAAAAAACTTCCAATATACTTCAGGAACAAACTTTGTTTGTTTACACTTGGATACAGGATCAAACTGAATATATAATTTATAGTCTAACCAAGTTAAAAAAAAAATACTTCCAACATATTTCTCTAATCCAGAGTAATTTAATAATAAGGTGTGACACCTTTTGGCAACTGGCATATGGAAATATGACTTCTGCATTCCTTCAAGCATTAACCATAAGACTTTAACCATTGCCTTACTTTGGTATCATGGTTAAAGGTGAGGTTAGAATAACGAGTTTTGGAATTGTGTGAATTTTCGAGACTTAGTTTTCACCATGGTTATGCGACCGATTTGACTGGAAGGATTTTGCCGATTGGATTCGTTCAGCGCAAAGGTAAGGTTCTGACTTTAATGCAAATTTCCCAGGCCCTCTCCTGTTCCTTCCCTGCCCTGTGCCCGTCAGTAGTCTTCTGCCTCTAGTAGGAGATTTCGACTGCCGGTTTACACTTGGTGGAAAGAAGGAACAAGGCAGGTCCTGAATCACACAGCCCCCCCCCCCATTAAATCACGGGTTGATTTAATTGAAATCATTGCTGCTACTTCCAGCATTTTGCCTGCGCTCGGTTTCACTGGCAGTCCTTTGCGGCTGCGGGATTCTCTCTGCAGCATTGATTGGGTCTACTGGACTTTTACGCGGACTTAAGCTTAAATAGTGCTTTTACACCTTATTTTCTCAAAATGTACGAAGTTGACGCTGACGCCCTGGTAAAGTCACTAAACATAAACATATCTAAAAAGATTCTAAAAATATTTTAAATCAATTTTTACCCTGTGTCGGGCGACGACGAAGAGGGTAACAACAATGCTCCAACAGAAGAGAAGTTGAACTTGGTGATCTCTTCCCCCTCAGACTTCACAGAGGTACGAGCACGTAAGAAGCAAAAAACCATGGCCTCTGAACCACCAAAAGAGGATGTAATGGAAGAAGATGGCCCAGTTTCGGACCCCCCCCTCTGTCTTCACTAGAGAGAAGGTACCTCCGATCATACTCCGCGAAAAACAAAGATGGATGTCGCTTAGGGCCAACATGTCTAATTTAAAGATCTCTTATATCATCGCCAAAAATGTCACCGACATCAAGATACAGCCCACCACAGTGATGGACTACTGAAAACTGACAGAAGAAATGAATGACAGAGGCATTCAGTATCACACCTTCTCACTCGGTTCAGAGAAAAATCTGAAGGTGGTGCTCCGAGGAGTGTCTGAAGACATATCCACAGAAATGGCTGCTGATCTATGCCATCAGGACCTACCACCCAGCAAGGTCAGCAGAATGACCAAAAAAGACAAGACTCCGATGCCACTAGTATTAGTTGAGATCCATCAAGCTTACAAACAAATTTATGACCTGATGTCAATCTGTGGACTTAAAATCAGCCCAGAACCCTTAAGGAAAAGGGCTTCAACAGGTCAGTTCCACAGATGTCAAAAATTTGCCCATTCCCAGAAAATGTGTAAGGCTGAGTAGTTTAAATGTCTAAAATGTGGGGACAACCACCCAACCAATATCTGTACAAACCGAAAACTACCCTGCTAAATATGCTAACTGCTGTGGCCCATACACATCCAACTACAGAGAATGCATTCAAAATACAAAAAATAGAAGATCGGAGACAGACAGACACTCTTCCTCCTCCAGTAGATCCACTCCAGAGGCCTCAGCTCCACATCCTCTCCATGACCAGCAAAAATTGTCAGAAACCCATCTGCCACAGTCAGAGGCCTTTAAAGGAACAACTCAACAACGACATATGGACATGTAGTTCGTTCTAAACAGATTACTCATGAACAGGATCAGCCAGAACCACACAAACTTGACAGCTATCATCACCTCTTCTCTGGCAAATATGCTACTAGACTTCAGCATATCCAACCCTACACCATCCTCTACTAAACGTTTGAGGATACATAAACCATCTTCACAGCACTCATTGATGAACAGGAATAAACTAAATCCAGACTCTGCAGATTATCGCGTGGAACCCGAACTGCCTCAGAAATAAGGTCTTGGAGCTCCAAGAGTTCACCCAAAAACATCAGCCAGATGTAGTTTTGATAAGTGAAACGCATATGAGATCATCGGACAATCCCAAAATCAAGGGATATCATCTGTACAGAACTGACAGACTGACCCACAGAGTTGGTGGCACTGCCAATTTCATCAAGAATTACATTAGTCATCACTCTGTAAATATCCCACCTACCGCTAATCTTGAGGTTACAGGTGTAGAGCTTCTCACGAGCTCGGCTGGTAGACTAAAAGTCTGCAGCATACAATCCTCCATTAAAATCATTACTGTCCTCGATTTTGGACGCCATCTTGGGCATCAGAGAGCCTGTCATCATTGCCGGTGACTTAAACGCCAAGCATCTCGTGCCTGGAACAGTCGAACTACCAACAGGAATGGCCACATACTTGCTAACTGTACAGGATCCAACAACGCGGTTGTGGCAGGTCCCACTGAACCTATCCATCATAATACGTATGGCACTGCTGATGTCTTGGACATAGTCGTACTGCAGAATGTGAGACTCCAGTACAGTTTAATGACACTAAATGATCTTTCATCTGATCATAATCCAACACTGCCACAGTTGGGAAACCAAGAAAAACTGTCTCCCCCCCCCCAACACACTCATTCATATCATGTGAAAGGTTGACCAAAGTACTCCCGAAATATATTGGTCCTGATCCGCTTATAAAATCCAAAAAATAAATTGAAACAGCTGTTAAAGACCTGACCCAACAAATTAACACAGCCTTTACAGCAGTCACTACTTCCACAACTGCCCTCAGGTCCAGCCACTTGCCAGAAGATATCATGAACCTGATCAAGGAGAAAAGGCTAGAAAAAAGGTTTCATAATACCTGCGTACCACGAGACAAACGAATCCTGAATAGGCTTAATTCTGCAGTGAGAGATGTTCTTAAAGCACACAGAAGTCAACTTTGGGAAGAAAGATTGACTTCTATCTCTCCTGACTGGAATACCATTGGAAATTGTTGACCTAATTAAATCATACATTTTTGACAGATGTATGCAAATCAAGATCAACGATTCAGTATCAGTGCAAACGTATCTTGGCCGGAATCCCACAAGGATCTTTACTAGCACCAATTCTGTTTTCCATATACATGTCTGAAACCCTGCACAATCCATTGTCATCCATCATGGCCCTCTACGCGGATGATAGAGCAATAATAGCAAGATCTTTACAGTCATCTTGTCACCAGAAAAAAGCAAGAAAACCTACTACTGATTGAAAAATGGTTCTACAAATGGAGACTTCAAGTGAAACCCCAGAAGAGCATGGCCATGCTATTCACCAGAAGATCGATGCTTCCTAAAGGGGACATCGTCCTGTTTAACACAAAAATCCCATCGCAAACAGAAGTTAAATACCTTGGTGTACTACTGGACAGAAGGCTAACTTTCAGCTGCCATACCAAGGCTCTCTGTGTAAAGGCATCAAAAGCCATTGCTCAACTCTATCCTCTTATCAACAGGAACAGTAAACTAAACACCAGAATCAAACTACTTATCTACAAACTGATGGTTCGTCCTATACTCACGCTTTCTCCAGCTTAGAGCCATATTGCTGATACTAATCTCAAATTATAACGAGTGCAAAATAAATGTCTGTGAATGATCCTAAACGCTTCATGGTTCATCAGAAATCTGCAACTCCATTGGGACACATGTTCCCTATATTTACACTTTCCTGCAAACTGTAGCAACAAAGTTGTTTTGAAAATCATCTGTACACCTCAACATGCTTGTTCAACTACTTGCAAATTACGAAGCAATGGATTACTTCAAACATAAAAGACCAAAAGTCATCCTAAACTCCAATTGTGATGTTTAATCTCCAAGCCTGCTCAGGACGAGCAATTGGGTCATAAATTTTTTCCACTCACTGTTTCCCTATCAGATAGTGGGGAGTATGAAAAGCATTTTGCTTCACCCTTTGTCAGAAATGTTAATCGTTCATCTTTGATATCACCTCTGGGTCTGGCTCCCACTGATGAGACCTCAATAAAGGTCGAAACCGGTCTGGGTGGTAACCCTTCCCATAATGCATAGCATTATACATGTCTGCAAGGAGATGTGTTTTGCATTATGGGATACTAAGGAAAATTATGAGAACTCAGACCACCTTTGCCACGAGTTGCCTCAGTCCTGAAGATACTTCAGGCACAAACTTTGTTTGTTTACACTTCGATAAAGGATTAAACTAAATATATAATTTATAGTCTAAGTGAAAAAAAAACAAACTTCCAAGACTTTCTTATATAATGAGATCAGTGGAGTTTTCATAATTATTCATCACACATGTGCCACAGTATAAAATTCTATTTATTTTACATATATTTCGTCGTGGTTATCATATGACATCATTAGCGCGAGCGAAGAATAACAGTAAGGAATTTGAACAATAGATTCTGTGACTGGCTAAGGATGGAGTTTAGTTGCCACCTAGTATTCAAAAGGTATTTATGTCTAAATAGCCTCGCATCCTTCGTTTTGAGGAAAAAAAAGGAATGAGAGGATGTTTTGTTTTTTTGATTTGTTAATATTTTATTTTTGTCTGTATTTTGCTATTTGCAAAAAACAAACAAACAAAAAAAACATTGTGTTTGTATTCTTACTGGAAAACTTTTACATCATGTTTTACATTGTTAAAATAAATTGTATCTCAACCATAACAACACTGGGATTTTTTTAATAAATAAATTCTCTAACGCCTTTCATTCCATGTAGATGAGGCCATTTTAGCGCTTAGATTTGGAAACTGAGGAGCAGTTCAAATTCCATCATTAGCCAATCAGAGATACTTCGCCCAGGACTATCACTAATTGTAATTATAATTAGTTATAAACGGCATCCAGTGAAGACAGGCACATTACTGATGCCATCGTGTGGACCCTAACCGTAATGCAGTATATTATTGTCTGAAATAGTGTGGGTTCGGCAGTCGATATATTTTTAATATTCATTTCCTTGAATTTAAAGGGATGGAGAAAGTGTTGCCTACCTGTGAGTAGCATATATTCTAACGACAGCTATTCAAAAAATGCTGTATATTTCTTCTTTACACATTCCCAATATATAATTAAATGTACAAAATGAACATAACAGTGCAAGCACAACTTCCTAATCACACTACTATTTCATATTCACTGCCATTTGCTCGAATTTACACATAATAGACTTCCATACACCATCTGTCAAATACCTTCGAAAAGTTCAACAATATCATAAGGATATTTTCTTATCTAACTGTTGATGTGTTAATTTATTATAGAAAGTGAGTAAACTATAATCAACTGAAAACAGTAAAGTTTTATTGTAATGAGCTACTCTAAAATTGTAACTAATAGGCTAAATATGAATACTTTTATTAAAGTTTATTATATTAGTAAGATAACTACAGTAGATATATTTGGTATATTTGAATGTATGAATAGCGCAGTTTTTAGTATAGAACTCGATAACTGAAAAGAAATTTGAGATTAGAAATAATGTTAAAAGTAAATAACCATTAAACGAGCGCAGAAATATATTAATTAGTAGAGCTAAAGCATCAATAAAACTAATAACAAAAATAAAGAATAAAAATTATGGATTTTTAAATGTAACAAATAAAATTAAAGAACTAAAAACCTGTAAAATGCGCAAGTCATCATCGTGCATGTCGGTGTGTGTCATTCTGTTGAATTCGTGTTCAGAGAATAGATAGAAAAAAAACTAGCTATGAGCTTGTTGTAGTGTTACGTGAAATAATGAAGTATTAGGTGGTGTTTAGTTCGTTTTTCAGAGTAAGGGGAATAATTTATCTTGATTATTTGCCATGCGGAAGAGTTAGAGAGAGAGAGTCTTTTTGTGTTTATGGCATATTGATTGCTTCTTATTGTCAGAGTATTGTGATTTGGATTAATTTTCTTGAAAGTCAGTAATAGTGACATCAATATTAGGAGTATATGTTTTGATTTTCTTGCATGTAATGATATTTTAGTACTGTGATTTTGTTGATGTTGTTCTGGTATAAGAATATTGCACCCTCAGTAATATTAAATTAAACGTGATTAACTAACGTAGATCCTATTTAGCACGTATTACATCCAGATTGACAGTTAAATCCCTAAATTTCATTCGATTCCATGATATCGACTTTCCTGGCCTGAACCATAGAAACGATGCATAAGGTGTCCACCAACTGGTGTTGTTTGCATAAAATACTTATTGCTCCATCTGAATGGTGCAGGCAGCCATGATTCACCACATCAACACATTTTGTTGCATTCCTGTAATGTTCAACTGAAGTGCTGCTGGCACTACACTACAGCAGCATATCAGTTGAACCTTTGGTGAGATGACCTTTGATGAGGAGAGAATGTGTTTTAGCTTTCAGCTAAGAAATTCCAAATGTGCAAGAGTGCAGCACACCATTATCTGTAATGTGGTTCCTACATTACTCATATTGTATTGTGACATCAGCTGTGATAATGTTTCATGTGGATTAGATTATATGATTTATGGTACCTTTACTGCATACCCACTCTCCATGCTCCTTTACAGTTTCATCAGCAGAAATAGTTCAACTGTGTATACCTTACTACTGTGGGCCATGGCTAACCAACAAATCATTCTGTATCCGAGATTGGAAAATATGACAACTATGTCTCTTTTTTTTTATCGGACTCCTTGATGTTACTCCTCTTCCTATGACTGCAACCTTAGCGCTTTGTGCATTTCATTATTCAACTACACTATACTGGTGTGTGTGGTCTAATATGCACCTTCGAACTGTTGGTTGGGTGTATTTGACTCCAAATGAGAGTGGTCATAATTCCATGTTATTTCAGTTTATAAAAACACGGAAGCTGGATAGGTTTTCTTTGCAGAGGAAACAATAAACACATTTTTACTGTTGGAACACTCGTCTTTCATAGCTTGGAACATCCTGATACTATTTTCCAATTAGATCAGGAAAATTATCATTTTGTAAACCTTGTGTGATAAATTCGGATGTACAATTTCTTACACTTTCTTAAGAAGTGATGGATATAATACGACTGATTTCATCACCTTGTAGTCCTGATTTACATCCTAAAGATTTTATTTAATAGAATTATCTAAACAAAAAAATTTGTAATTTGGTGACATCATGAGCAGCGCCATTTCCCTACAAAAAGTTTAGCAAAATGTTTAGATTTTGTGAAGTGACTGCCACCACAATTACCAGATAGAGACAGCGTTTCTTTGGAGCAAGAGTTCAGTTACTGGTTGAATGTATATTGAACTATAAAGGAACTTCGAGTATTAAGGAATATCATTTTGTGTGTGAAATGGTATTCCGTATTACCCGCAGTTCATCTTCATGGAATTCATCGCATACTCACTCGAAAAAAAAAAAAAAAAAGAACTTTACACTCTGAAACCATCATTGCCAACATTCCTGGCTACTGGGTTTTAGTTTTGACAATAAATATGTGCGTTTAAAATAGAGCATTAATTTATGAAAATCCAATATAATCGGCAAAAATTTGTAATTTGCAGCATGCAATTTTATTTTATTTACTTTTTCCTTCTTCTTTTTAAAATTTTTTTAAAAATATTTGGTCTTGAAATTAAAATTTTTGTAATTAAGGAGAGTCATTCCATTTCCGTTCTCATTCGCCCATACATGTTAAGCTCAATGGGCTATCTCGGCCAAGTAACATGGATTGCTTGAAATCTGATTTAATGCTCTGATATGGCGGTTAATCCTATCGGCATAGTCCGTCAATTGCATGTATTCTTCGGACCGGATTGCCTGTTTTGAGGGATGTAAAAATCCCAGTTAGGAGTGATATCCTACTCCTTAATTTATTTGCTTGCCCCCATTGAACACATTTCACAACAGAATTTGACAGTCCAGGATACAATCGTAATTTTGTCATGACAGCATTTGTGAGTCAATTGAGGGTTGTGCTTTGAATCGTTGTAATTTGTGCGTACTTTAATGCACTGATTCCATGAAGTATCTTGGAATTGTGTATGTGTGTGGGGGAGGGGGGAGGGGAGCTAATGATTCATCTACGCGTGAATTCTGTCGATTCCAAAGCATTGCATTCTGTTTTACCATATGAACTGTGCACTTCTTTTCCATTTAGAATACACTGTATCGTGTGGAGAGACAGAAACGAAACTTTCATAAGTGCCAAGTGATAGCGCTAAAGAACTCCAGCTTCTTGCATAAGTATCCAACAATTGTACTGCTAATATTAGACTTATACTGATTATAGAATTAAGAGCGACGCGTTTCGACTCATTCCACACATGGTCAATTGGATTGATGTCTCTCATATGGTCATGATGTCTTCGACTACAGGACTACTGTTAACTAATGTTTTCCTATTGTTAAACTGTTTTCAGTACTGATGTTACGTGTGAACTATAGTAGGTATTAGTTTTCATTATACTATATTTGGTTTACAGTATATATAGCTTGGAGTGGATACGTGAAGTAGAGATAGATTCCATGGATGGCATGTGAACTGAATGAATGGCCAATGAAAATAATACAAAGTATTACAAATCAGTACCACAAACTTGCATCCTTAGTAGTAAATCATTTCATTTTCTGAGTGTAAGGCTAATTGAAATATGTGTTAATAGTTAAAAGAAAAAATCCGCTTTAGTGTTTAATTTAACACTTACTCTTTCTTGATTGCTATTATGTAATCTAAAGAAATTAGCAGAGTTTTGTATATTATTTCTGGGAAAACTCCTATGTTACTCCTCTTAATAAACTATTATAATTACGGCTATTTTGCCTGCTTCAGTTTAGGAGTGCCCCTGTTTAAATGTCATTGGCTATTTACTCATGAATTCTTAGGGCATTGTGAGTGTAAATGTACCAAAAAGTATATGTAGCATAAGGAATAGAAATTTACACATACCTTTTTCTGGGTGTTGCGGCTTTTCCTCTTTCTGCGATGTTGAAAAACTACTGAGTGTGTGTGGGGGGAAGGCAATTTGGTAGAATTAAGTTAGAAAAACCCGGTTTTTTTTCTGTAATATATATAAACATATATATTATATTATATAGGGTGGGGAAAAGGTGAAAGGGTTGATTTTTTAAAATAGGGAGGGGGAAAGGTGGTTGACGGGGTGCGGTCCGTTTGGACTATTCGTGGTCGTCATCTGAACACCTTGGGAAAGTGGATGCTATGTCGGGTCGGGTAGGTGCTTCTGCTTTTGAAGTGTTTGTGTTGTCGCCTATTGGTCGGGGTTGTGACCTCAATTTTATGTTGTGAAGCTTCCAAACCTCGGAGATTATGTAGGGCCTGTGTACGTTGATAGAGTTCGCGTCACACTTTATAGCTATTGTTTCCGATATTCTGAGCATTGTTTCATTGTCTTGTCTGTCTACTATGATGGCCTTGTCTATCTGTGGGGGTGTGTTTTTGTTCAAGGGCGTGAACAGCTATTTCCGTTTTTCCTGTGCTTTGTATTCGATTTTTCTTTTTGATGTTGCTTTTTTAGTGTTTAAATGTTCTGGAATAGGGATGTTACAGTCACGGAAGTGTTCTTGTAGTCTTGCCCATAAAGACCTGATGGTGGAACCTGTGTAGGTGATGTCACAGTCTTTTTGGCAGGGAAATTTATAGACTACATTGTGCTGTTCAAATATTTCTTTCTATGTGTGAGGTTTGGTGGATTTTAGGAGGTTTGCCAGTTTTTGGTTTGTGGTGAATACCAGTTTGTAGTCAGTATGTTTGAAGATGTATTTATAGGCTTTGTATGTGTTTTGGGTATATGGTAGTTTGATAATTTTTTTGTGTAGGGAAGTTCGTTTTGGTACTTGGGTTGTTTTGGCGTTTTTTTGCCGTCTTGTTTGCGTAGTTAATCAGTTGTGTAGGATAGTTGAGATTTAAGAAGATCTGTGTTAGTTTTTTTATTTCTGCGTTTCGACTATTTTGATTGGTTGAAAATTTGTAAGCATTTATGAATTGTGATAAGATGACAGATTTTTTAACAGAATATGGATGGTATGAGTGAAAATGGAGGTAGTTTCCGATGTGTGAGGGTTTGTGGTATATTTTCGTGGCTATTTTGTTGTATGTTCTGGTTAATGTCAAGTTTAAGAAATTGATGGATTTGTTCTGTTCGGTTTCTGTGAATTTTAATCTGTTGCTGTAACTGTTTATGGATGTTTTTAAGGTGGTGATGTGTGTGGAATTACCAATGCACAGAATATCGTCCACGTATCTGCCACAAAAGGTGATGCGGGGGGGGGAAGGGTGGAGTAGGAGTGATTCTATATGTGCCAGGAATAATTCCGCTAGTTGTCCACTGATGTTTTGGCCCATGGGGAGTCCCAAGATTCGTATGTACATGTTGTTGTTGAACTTGAAGAAGTTTGCCGAGATTATTAGTTTTATTAAGTTAATAATGTCAATGGGCGTTAGTTTTGTACGAGAGTGTAGGGTGTGGTCTTCTGTGAGTAGTGTGTGTACGATGTCTAAAGTTCTGGGGACGTCCACGTTAGTGTATAAAGAGGCCGCATCCAAAGAAGTGAGGATGTCTTCTTGGGATAGGGTTAGGTTTTTATTTTTTTGAAAAGGTCGTCCGTGTTTTTTATCATGAAATTAGACGTAGTTAATGGTTTGAGAAGTTTCGCTACGAATTTTGATAAAGGGGCTGTGGTGGTATTTTTGTAGGAGACTATTGGTCTCATCGGGTGCCCGTCTTTGTGGGTTTTTATTTGTCCGAACATACAAGGGGTGTGTGTGGTACGACCATGAGTAAATAGCCAATGACATTTAAACAGGGGCACTCCTAAACTGGAGCAGGCAAAATAGCCGTAATTATAATAGCAGAGTTTACTGCCATCTGGTTTCTTGAAAGTCTTATTTATTAACGTGAGAGGGCAGCACTAATGTGTAAAATACTTATGTCAACGCAATGAATGAAAAGCGGAGTAACTATTACGAATGTGATGATTGTTTATTTGATGTAGCATTCGATTATATTTGTAGTTTTAGACGGTCAGTGTATTTTTTATGACTGTAATCGTGTTCAGCATGACATTATGTAACACTGATGTTACTTGAATAAGTTATTTGTTAGCATTATCTATGATCAGGTAAGTTTGCTCACCACGCTAATTTCATATGTAAATAAGTATATCATTATTTATTTTCTTGTGGCAGAAAGAATGGGAGTTCGAGAGAAGTAATTTTATCTTAAATGTAATCACTATGAATCGTCGAGTTTGTTGGAGCCGAAATAGTCCATGAACAAAACTGCTGTCGTTTTAATAAGTATATTTACAACAATAATTTTGATTTTCCCCATATTTTATGATGTAAATTAAGATATCACAATTCATATACCACATTTATATTTGCAGTCATTAGTAGGATCTCAGCAACTTTGAAACGAATATATTTTTTAAGATTTATTAAGATACCTGCTTCAAGGTTGAAGATGTCAGACTTCTGAAACAAACTTAACTTGGCCATACTTGCTACACAACCTAGGTGCAATCTATCAGAAAAGCTTTTTTTAGGAATTTGGACCTGAGAGATTCATCCTGTATGCTTTCTCTGCCCTTTATTAAACTAATCTTGACTGCAGATCTTTACTATTATTATTTA
The DNA here is from genome assembly GCF_054136105.1 of Typopeltis vanoorti. Lineage (NCBI taxonomy): Eukaryota > Metazoa > Arthropoda > Arachnida > Uropygi > Thelyphonidae > Typopeltis > Typopeltis vanoorti. The sequence goes on along the minus strand of NC_143553.1, from coordinate 69,218,991 downwards.
CTATTATTTTTGTATATTCCATATAAAATTAAATTATAACTATGAAAAGTTTTATTTGCAACATTTTTTTCTTCATTTTATTATTATTTTTTAATATTTGTTCCTTTTTATTTGAATGTAAATGCCAGATCTCATAATTTTAACTCTGAGAAATCACAAATGCCAATAAGTTGTGCTAATTCATCATCCATCCCCAAAGGAAGAAAAATTATATAATAATATAAATAATTTGCAATACTAATGAAAAGTTGTATTGACTTAATGCCAAGTATATATGTATAAGGAAGTTTTTTCACTTGGCTAAGCTACTAATTATATATTGGTTTTATCCTTTATCCAAGTGTAAGCAAATAAATTGGATAAAGGATAAAACCGATATATAATTAGAAGTATATATGTATTTGTTTATTGACTTATTAGAGTACCCATGATTCCTATTCATATGCAACCAATTCATCTGCTGTTTACACAGTATCATCCACCTTTATAATTAGACATCTCAACACCTCAAATTAGAATACTGATATCAGACATGCACAAATAATACTTCCATAATATCATAAATCAGTTGATTTCATAAGCATAATATTAATTAATCTTTTACTGCTGGATGTTGTTAGTAGTTCACTTTATTATTATTGTTATTACTATATTAGCACTTCTGTGGAGGCCAAGACACGTTATGGGATGTTCACTTGACATATAACATTAGCTTATTTACATCATAAAACACTTACACTTAAAATCTAAAACAGGAACAACTTTCAACAAAATCCATCACACTCACACAGTGCTGGCCATACATCTTACACTCATTCACTGATGTACATGTCATTCTCTCACAGCATATTCCCACTTCCCAGAGAATAATCTACTCATAAATAACTTGATGCATGGGAACGTAAGACATGATAATTAATAAATACCATATATCAGTATAAAATTTTTGCCTTAATATCAAGAGCATCTTTACAACTTTCAGATAAACAGCAAGAACAGAAACTGGTATATTCAAACCAGAATATACTAGTTTGTTCTTGTTTAATCTAAAAGTACTGAAGATAGATACCCTTGATACTAAGGTAAAAATTTTATACTAATAAAAATATATACATAAGTTAAATCCATTTTATGTTATTTATTAATAATCTACTCCTTTCTCCCTATTGACTAAAGTCTTATTATTTTTCATGAATGGCTTCTTGCCATTCATGAAAAATAAATGAATTTGGTCAATATTTATATTAACCAAGCTGTTTGGTCAACTACTTTATATTGAATAAAATTGAAAAATATTTATATTATGCATACACAGCACTGCCTTTTCTTTACCCATTCATTTTTAGAAGACTAAGCAAAAAAGTAAACAAGACAATATGTATAACAAATATACTAGTGGATTAATTGAAATAAAATTGCAGTATAAACTGTAATCTGAAATAAATTTAATAATTATATGCTGTTTGATTTTGGAGCAGTTTTTTTTCTTTTTTTTTTTTTTTCAGATGCTTCACCATTTATAATAAATTTCTTTTTCATTAAGCTGTACCTATTGCACATATCTTTTGTGCATAGAATACCTCACATGTCTTGTGCACATCTATGGATATTCTGAGGAGAATCCATAGAATCATTCTTAAGAATTGGCATTAGTAATTCTCCCATTTTTGCTACAAACTCTTTAATATGTTACTTAACCAAACTCTGATTCCAATCTTAGAGTTTCTTATTCGGTTTTAAAACAATGTGGGATTTAATATCCCCTTAATTTAAATAATCTTTAATATGTGTTTTAAATAGCTATTATTGTTTTGTAGTTTTCAACATTTGGTTCACAGAATGAATTTTTATTTCTATTTTTCTATTTCCTTTAGTACTGTTTCAAAAATTCCTTTCATATATATCCTATAAATATATATATATATATATATATATATATTTGTGTGTGTATGTGTGTCCTATAAAATACCCGATGGGTATTAAAATATTCATAAGATACTTCTTTTTTTTCCTGACCCTCTACTCATTCATAGTAAAATAATAATAATAAAAATGTTTACTAAGCATTATATTTTCATCCTCCACAGAGTAGCCACTTACATTAAAAACAGCATTGCCAATGATAATGCTTAGATAGGTCTGATCTTAAAGGTCATTCCTTTCCTCAAGATTGCTTATCTTATGAACAATAATCTGATAGCTGTACTCCAGTGATCCCAAAAGTAAATTCCATAAGCTAAAGAATACTCACTTATAAGGATCTGTTTTAGTTCTGTTGCCTTTCAATTTCTGTGTTTGACATCCTCACCACTGTCTCATGGTGATTTATGTATGCAGATGACATTGCAACTCAGAACACCTTCTTTCAAGTTGCGGAGAATATATCAACAGAGAAATTAACCAAGCTTGACAGCTACTTTAAACAGTCATGCTTACAACCCAATCTGAATAAACTTGATATCGCCACTTTTCATTTAAATAACATCCAACTTCACTCCTAAAGTCTATTTTAGAACAGTGTCGTGAAATTCATTGGAACTTTGAACTATCTAGGAGGAGTGACTCTGGACAGATCCTTGACCTTCAGAGAACATTTAACAAAAATTGCTGATAAGTTAAAAGCTTGTAATAACAATCTTGCAAAAATTAGGATGATCTTCATGGGATGGATGCATATGCCTGCATTCTGTACATAGTAGCTGTCATATTAGTATATTCCATCGCACAATACTATGCCATAGTGTGGCTTAACTGTAGTCACAGATTGTCATCTGTTTCTGAAGCAATAAGGTTAACACCAGCTTATTGGTTTCCTACTCTTCACCCACCTAAAACCTTTTTCCTCCGTAATGGTGGAAAAGGGATTTAAGTAACTTGTGGGGTAAAATTATTAAGAATGATGGTTTACCCAAACATGATAAATAGTGATTGCCTATACACTGGACATAACAGCTACACTTAAATTACTTAAATTACTACACTTAAATTAGACTTAAATTACTTGTTGGAGAACTACTGTTCAAATGTCTCAGGAAGCCTTTGATATTGTAGTAGTAATCAGAACTTTACTGACACAAACATATTTCTGACTTGTTATTATTTCTGTTCCAACATGCAAGCTGGGAGTTAAAGTATTAATAGAAATAGTTCTATTTTAGGATATGAAACTATTTTTCTCAATATAATGTGTATGGCTGAATGTGCAGTTCAATATTTTGTGTTGATTTAAAATACTCGAACTGAAGATCACATGTCAAGCATTGATACAGCTCATTTATGACATGTATAACAGAATAACAGCATTTAGAATAAATGTCAGTTGTGAGAACTTCAAATTCAGTTGGATATATTGAGCTTTACATATAAGAACATCTACCAAAAATAAATCAGTTGACCCTCAGAAATACATGGAGGAAATTCCAATTTTTCAGTATGAATTCAATTTTTTTTTTCAAGATGATGTTATTTTCTTTTTATTTTCAGCACCATACATAGGTGGTAGATGACTTACTGCCCACTGAAAAAGCATGACTTTGATTAGTGGAGGCCTGAAGTGGCTGTTGCGGCATTTAGTTTGAGTAACATTTCCAATGTCCTTTTTGTATACATGTAGTATGAGTGACATCCTCAAGAACATGCTAAACACTAAATGAATCCCTAACCACCTCCTATTTTAGGGTTCATCAGTGAAGCAGTTTTGCAGATGGGTGACTAAATAGTATAGAATCAAACCTGATAGAACATTAATAGGCATCCCAACCAGCTAGTGAACAGTCACTGTCACTTATTTCAGATTGAGCTTGGTATCCTGGATAGAGTTCACTCTGACAGTGTTATGAATATGTTTTCCTAATGAGGAAAATATAGGCACTGGCTATACAGTTCCTTCCCCCCCACACACAAAAAAAAAGTCCCAAGATCAATGAAAGCAAAATTAGAAGTCAGATGGATATATACCAACCATAACTAATTAACACATTACCGGAATTGTCATTAATGACTTCAAGGGCTTTTTGCAAAAGCATAAGCTTTTGCTTTTACCTGCAGGGAAAAGCTGAAACCTGATGAGAATCACATCTTATGCTATGTCACTATCATCCATAAGGATAGGATGGAGGATAGACCTGTTGCCATCAGAGGAGTTAGCCATATCTCATAATGGAATGGGATATGGCTAACCATATCCCATTATTTCCAGCTAAGTTTGCTGCAGTCATTCTGAGATATACCTAACTGTGCTGCAGCATAGTTAGGTATCCAGGATAACCTTGATCACATCTTGCAGTTCCCATCCTCTGTTATCTTTATAAATCTGAAGGGTACTCCATGAAATGGTCCACATATTAACATCAGAGGGAGAGTTGAACAAATATAAAACAATAACTTCTCTGTTTTAAACACTTAACACCTTATTCCATCTGCCTACTTGAATATTCACCTGTGTACTTAATAATCTCTTCTCCATTCTTTTTCCATATATGGGGGGTGTAATCATTTCCCTGTGATGTCACTCTTTTACATGGGCAGTCATGACTATGATGTACTCCATCATAGTCACCACATTGTAAAATAGATCGTGTTGACTAGAACACATTTTTTTCCTTAGCAGAATTTAATTTTGGTAAATAGTCAGTTCATCACCTGTCAGTGAAATAGTGTATCACATTACAGAGTGTAGAATAAAAGCTGCTGCAACTGTAGTTCCTAAAACATTGAATCAGTTTCTATCTTTCTTCATTCCATGATGGAATGCAAAATGCACAGCAGCTAGGAAAACTAAAAACAAAGATTGGTAATCTTCCACAAATACCCCACCACAAGGAACTTTAATTACTTTGAAATGTGATTGATGATACTTCTTTCCCACTACCCCTCCCATCTGAGTCAAATGGACTCCTAGCTGTTACATCTTCTGTAACTGGATTAGTTAACACATGAGCAGTCTGGGACAAAATCCAGAAAATAAAAGAAAAGTATATCACTCACTCGCTTTCAATCCGAACATAATGAATGTACAGTTGGTGACTTGAAAGTAATTTCACATACTCTCAGGGAGTGCTTTGTCAAAACTGGTACTATCCTCTTACTTTCCTGCATTCCTAGTCATAACAAGTAAAGCAGTGAAACATTCATTTTGTTCTTTGGATGGTCTGAAACTATACAACTATGGGAGCGCAACCTACTTAAACTGAAAGCAGCATTATTTCAATGTTGAACAAGTGCTGTGAGACCAGATGACATTGATTATAGGATGGCCAGATATCTTTGTCACCATCTTCCATAGATAATTGGCTCTTCCTTTACATAATCTTTTGTGAGGATGAATTTTCAGATATCTGAGAGAAAAAAAAAAAGACAAGATCAGAGTTACCAGACAAATTATTGTCTGGTAACTCTGATCAACTGCTTGTGCAAAATCTGTGCATGGGAAAATGGCTGACTCAAATTTTATGGTTTCAGGAGAGAGCAACGACCTAATTTTTTCTTTCGAAAGACATAATTTGCCTTTCCATTTATAAAAAGTATATTATTTAATACAACTGAAAACATCCAGTTATATTAAATAGAGGAAAATTGAAACAACGAAGTTTACAGAGGTAATCAGTTGGTAGGGTGAAAAATAGTTTTTCTAGAAAACTAGAAAAACTAGTTTTTCTCCCAGGTTATTCCAAATGATATCTGGAGACAATTAAGAAATATCAAAATACCCATTGGACAGAATAGAATTTTGTCATGTTGGATATCTTTCTTGAATTCATCCACAATTTCTCAAATAAGAAAAATTAAGAACCAACAAAAGAAAATTCTCACAAAACTGAAACCAGATATAGAGTAATTATTTGGACAATAAATCAAGTGTTAACTAATAAATATTTATTAAATCTACTAGTTTCACCAAACTTTAACTGTTGGCATCTTCAGGGTACAAGCACTTAGGTTAAAAAACATTACACAAATATGAATAACTGTAAAATTCTAACGATTATAGTTACAAACTGTAATAGCATTGAACGTGAGTGATACACGTATCGTGTGTACATGATTAACTAGTTGTTGCTAAGGAACATTCTGCAGTTTGCATTGAAGTTCATTTCCTGTGTGTTAAGAGATCTAATTAGGGTTTTCCATATCTCTGGGAGTATTAAACCCTGGTTCCTGTTAAGGTTATCAACAGAGCAAGTTATTGTAGCTGCTGCTTTAAACATTCGGGAGTGGTACTCTTCTTCTATGTAAGGGGAACAGCTTTTATACCACTCAATGACATGGTTAGTTATAGAAAAATGAGATGACAGGCCTGATATGTCTTGTCTGTTGTTTTTGACATAACCAATGTGCTCCTTCTGTCCAATTTCGAGGCTTTTTGATGTCTGCCCGATGTAACTTGAACCACATGAGCATGGAATATTGTAAACTCCAGCATATTTATAGAAAGGATGGTTATCTTTTGGAGATCTTAGTAGTTTACGAATTGTTTCTATAGGTTTATAAACTCCAGCATATTTATAGAAAGGATGGTTATCTTTTGGAGATCTTAGTAGTTTATGAATTGTTTCTGTAGGGTTGAATGTCACTCTTATTTTGTGTGATTTGAGGAGAGTAGTGAGCTTGTTGGAGATGACACTCACATACGAAATTGCGATAGTTTTGATATATTGAGTATCCTCTCGCTCTCTTTGTGGTGGTTCAGAGAAAAGAATTTTGTTGATGAGTCATCGTGGGTAGCCGTTCAAGTACAGATTATTAGATATCAATGTTAACTCATCTTGAAGGTCCTTGTTATCTGTTGTGATGTGAACAGCTCTTTTCTTTAACGTGTACTATGCTGAGTTTGTGAGAAATACGGTGAGAGGAGCTGAAATGTAGATAGCGACCTGTATTCGTAGGTTTCCTGTAAACTGATAGGTTTATATGGTCATTAATTTGCTTCTTAATTAAGATGGTCTAAGAACGGCAGTTGTTTGTCTCTTTCAAGTTCCAGAGAAAAAAAACTTTAAAACTATCGCAATTCCGTATGTGAGTGGCATCTCCAACAAGCTCGCTAGTCTAATCAAACCACACAAAATAAGAGTGACATTCAAACCTATAGAAACAATTCGTAAACTACTAAGATCTCCAGAAGATAACCAACCTTTCTATAAATATGCTGGAGTTTCCAATATTCCATGCTCATGTGGTTCAAGTTACATCGGGCAGACATCAAGAAGCCTCGAAATTAGACAGAAGGAGCACATTGGTTACGTCAGAAACAACAGACAAGACATATCAGGCCTGTCATCTCATTTTAGAATGAGATGACTAACCATGTCATTGAGTGGAATAAAAGCTGTTCCCCTTACATAGAAGAAGACTATCACTCCCAAATGTTTAAAGAAGCAGCTACAGTCACTCGCTCTGATAACCTTAACAGGAACCAGGGTTTAATACTCCCAGAGATATGGAAAATCCTAATTAGATCTCTTAACACACAGGAAATGAACTTCAATGCAAACTATAGAACGTTCCTTAGTAACAACTAGTTAATCATGTACATGTGATACGTGTATCACTCACATTCAATGCTATTTCAGTTTGTAACTATAATCGTTAGAATTTTACAGTTATTCATATTTGTGTAATGTTTATTAACCTAAGTGCTTGTACCCTGAAGATGCCAACAGCTAAAGTTTGGTGAAACTAGTAGGTTTAATAAATATTTATTAGTTAACACTTGATCTATTGTCCAAATAATTACTCTAGTTAGATGATCAAGAAAATAAACATTCATTATGAAACCAGATGTATCTACCAAACTTATGTTTTGTGATAACTAAAAAAAAATAAATTCCTACAGTGGAATTGTCCCAGAATTTACCAAAACATGGATGACATCAAGACCCTCTTGCAGAAACATAAGGCTGTGTTTGTCTGCAAGCAATGTATTTTAAATCTGATGAGGATGTTATGTTACACTATACAGCTGTCATCCTTTTACATGATACCACAATGTAGGATATGGTGTACCTTCTGATGAAGGATTCGCCATCCTTGTGGGAAACCGTACCTTCTTCCAACAAGTCCCACTTAACACTGACTTAGAGGCAGTTGCCATCTGCGACTTGGTAGAATCTCTATTACAGTATGCTGTATCTACCTACCACCTAGTGCAAATATTTCCCAGGATGATCTTGATGACATCACGTTTCATTTGCCACTCCTAATCTCATAACATCTTTAAACTAACAGAATTAAAACTGGTGCATTTTGAACATCACCTTTGCTACTGTTTATATTGAAGTAAATGAACCACCATTATCATCTTGACATCAGTTGTCGTTTTATGTAACCAAAATAAAATTCCTGCCAGACCATCCAATGTGGCCAATGATTTTTATTTCCACAGTTGGGAAAATTTGTACAGTATCTGTCCGAGTGTTAAACATTCATTTGGATTGCAAATAAAATAGTAGTACAAGTTCTAGACATCAGGATAGACAGATTCTACCAAATATGCTACCATCTTTAGTAAAGCAGCATTCCATCAAGCATCTCCTGCAGATAGTCAGACTTTTACTTCCCACTTCCTCACTTTGTCTACCAGTAACTCTTTCAGACACAGAGCAAAATGTGATTTATACTTGTGTGTACAGATGGTTTAAAATCAGTGTCTAACGTGATCTAACTCTTCCTAGATGCATAATATCTATCCAGATCTCACCAGAATGTACTCACTAACCTGGCTGTATAGTTGGTACATTATGTGAGAGAGCTTGCATTAATTTACATAAAATTAAAATGCTACTAAAGTGCATTATTTATGTTGATTCAAGAAGTGCTTTTTTGGCACTTAGAAGTCAGTTATACCAACAACATATGGTGTTCTATCATAGATATGGAGGTTCATCTGGATGTTCACTTGTGTTGGATCTCACTCCATGTTTGGATCAAGAGAAATGGAGCTGCATATGCTGCTTCATTTTCCACATATCAGCCACATGTGCATTCACAAAACCTATAACACAACAGTGCCACATGCAAGTAATAAGTGAGAAAAAGGAATTCTGTTAAATGTATTTCTTGAAGAGCTGTAGGCATTGGGGAAAATGAGATTGGTTAGGTTGGGGTGTTTAAAATTATGGCTTGAGGCCAGTGTTCTTCTTGTTGGTTTGCATGTTTTGCAGAATGAGAAGCCAGTTTTTCAGCTTACTCTTTCAGAATGCTGCTATTATTATAGTAACATTTGGAGTTTCTGGACAAGAATACTGCTGTTCTTTGTGTTCTAGGTCTTTCCAACCAAACAGCATTGACATTACCAACTGATTTGCAGAACACAGAGGTAGATGGAATGAAAGAGAATGGTACGTAAGAAAATGAAAGTTAGTTCAGTAATTATTGTTATTATTATTTCTTGAAACCTCCAAGGAGTCCAAAGACTCATTGAGGAAGGACACCTACTCTAGAACTCTTTCTTCACCACTTAATCTACCAACTACACAGAACCACCACTATCATCATCATCTACAACAAAGCTATCTACAATCCACCACCACTAGTATTTTTTGTCTGTAAATTGCATGTGTTCTCAAGGCTGATTTGTCTGTATGCAGGATGAAAAACCTTCGTTTCCAGGAGGGGAAAAAACCCTTCTACCTCCATATCAGATTGACTGATTCACCTTCAGTTGAAAAATTCCCATATAAAGATTTCTCTTGTCACGATAAGAATCGAATGTAGGCCTTTTCCAATCAAAGAACTCAGTGTACTGTTGTTCTAATGACGTATGTTGGTCTGACAATGTTCACGATGTACCATCAGTTAGCTTGGAACTGAACTATATGCGAATTGCAGCAGCTGCTCACATTTTTGCATGTTTAGAGGAAAGTGTAGGAATTTGGTGGCCATTTTGGCGAAACAATGCAGAAACAGTGTTTATGAGAAATGGTTGGAGGGAGTTTGTGAGAGACAATTTTTTAAGCATATTATCTTTTACTGGATAGCATCAAACTTTCTTAGGGAGCTTTTTGGGTATCACTCCAAATGTGGTATTCTACAGAGTTGGGATTTATACTGTGTGAGGAGTTGTACTGATGAGTAGGTAAATCTTGCCTACGTTCTTCAGTAATGCATTAACTTTACCCAAGCACCAGCAATAAATCCTGAGTCATTAGTCAGGTTTATTCTCCCCAGTTGTTTGTACATTGTCATCTTGTGTAGGAGTCTGAGTAGACACTGTATAAGCATCTTGTTTAAGTGATAAATAGGTTAGCAGCTCTCATAGTAATTACCCATGTAAACAGTAATTTCCATTAACTTAATGGAACTTAACATTGTTTTAGAAAATAACTTCAGTTAATTTAATGTTGTACTCACTGTGTTTTGAGCATTATATCATGATCATCCTCAGGAGTAGTAGTGGGGCAGAGTAGATGTGGCATGTAAGACAGAATGACTTAAGCCTTGACTAAATAAATAAACACACTTAGCCTTCTCACTCATGTAAGGTTGTAAACTTTTCATACATTTTAGTACTGTGGTTAGGTAATCTGCTTCCCTCCTCTAGAGACCAAACATGGCATTTTTTTCTTGCCACTTCAGGCCTTGATCATTGGCATCGCTGTGGTCTCATACACTGCTGATAATGCAGTGGCACTGTATGAGACCACCACCACCACAGTGATAAGTAATTTGCAACTTTGATTTAATTACATTAAATTTTATAAAGACGGTAAAGAAAATGCACAAACAGTGTTTGGAGTTTGTGTTGGCATAGTAAAGTGCACTGTATCCACCTTCATTAATAACTTTAGTAACTCGATGCTAAGTTAAACAGTTCATCATCAGTGTGATACCCCCCCCTCACATTATATATATTCCATTGATTAACACCAGCAAAAACCTTAACTTAATTTACAGTTAATATTTTTTTAAATTCACTAAATGGGGCAAGTCCCATTAAATCAGTTGATGTATATTAAGTATACAATCAGCTCATTCTCTGATTTTTTTATTTTAGGATTAATTTTAGGAACAATTAGAATCTCTCCCATCTGTTAATTTTTGAATAAAATCTTACACAAGATATGTTGAATTCCTTGTATTGTGCAAACTACATTTTGGGGAACCACTCAGTCGGTATTTTCCCAGAAATAGTAATGATTAATCTTAATTCTGTTTTCAGCCTAATTTAAATTTGCAGTGTATTTTTAATTGAAATTTTAATTGGTAACTAAAATAATACATGATAACAGTTGGTTATTGTATTAAATATTATAAAAATCAATAGTTGAGAACAGTGTGCATATAGATTGCTAATAATTTTTAATTAGTATTACGTATAATGAAAAACAGATACTGAAGGTTTATTTCATTTTTTTTCTCTTCCTTTTTTTTTTAAAAGGTTGTGATGACGGAATGGCAAGAGGGTGGTGTTTCTGTGCGGCATTGCTGCGCCGACACTCCATCCAGGTTTTGAAAACAGTAATTATACTGTTTGCAGTTTCCTTCTTGTGGCTCCAGCTGCGAATTGTTAGTCTCAAGCCAGATTTGTTTCTTGCACAGAAGATTAAGTCATCAGGAGAAAGTGATACATTTTTTGCCAATTTTAGTGCCATTATAAACTCAATTAATGCTACTATGCCTGGCACACTGACTGCACTTCATCACCTTGTTCAGCAGATCAATGAAGAACAGGAGATATTCAATAGTCATAAGTTTCGTCCACTACAAGAGGGGGATGTAGTGATTGTTGTCCAAGTTCACAACCGAGCCCAATATCTTTATGCTTTAATTGAATCTCTGAAGCAGGCATATGGCATTAATCAGACATTACTGGTATTTAGTCATGATTTATATGATCCTCAAATTAATGCTTTGATTTACAGAATAGACTTCTGTAAGGTAAGTATAATTAAGTATAATTTAATTATAATTAAATTATACTTAATTAGTAAGTATAACTTAATTATTATAATTATAGAAATATATTATAGAAATTATCATTAAGATAATCTAACCAAAATATTATCCATCCAAGTACAGCATACCAAAAAATAAGTTAACCAAAATGTATCGTCAACATCAATTTCCTGATATGTACCTTCAGGTATTCAGGCCACTATGACAGCACTATGTGAACCACGTATTTCCCTTGTGTGTAACTGCTGATTTACAATTTAAATTAAGTTTATATGATTGCTAATCTCCTATCAACAATTTTCTTCAAAACTAATTTATTACTTGTCAGCACTCTATTATTGCTGTACCTAATATTTTGTGCTTCAAAAGCACTTCTGACTGAATCAGTCCACCTAGACCTTGTTCTTCCCCTGGATCTCTTTCTTGCCATCTTAGCATCAAACACCTGTTTTGCTAACCTTTCCTCACCCATTCTATTTAAGGTGCTGTAACACCTTAGATTATCTCTGCTCACACATTCATGCTAATAATGTCAAGTTCCTTTCTAATGTCTTCATTTTTTTTATGTGATTCTGCTATTGATCTCCTGCCAATTTTTCTCAGAACTCCAGTGGTTTCTCATCTTTTATCAAATACTTTATTTCTAACTTAACTCTCAGATCTATAACTTAAATCTCGTTTCAACACTGTCTTGTATACTGTTGTTAGTTTAGTGTTTTGGCTAAATTTTCTCTTATTTCATATGAATTTATTCAACTGGCTCTTCACCATACCAGCTTTGGTTATTCTGTTGTCTTTTTCCACATTTAATTTGCCATCTTCTAAAAACTGTGCCTAAATAGCTGAGATATTTTACTTGTTTATAGGTTCCCATTGAGAATGCACCTGAAGTTTTCTATGTTTCTTACCTGTTTTCATTTTGGTCTTTTAATTCTGATTTTCATGCCAAATTTGTTACTGCTGTTATTCAGTTTAGTTAGAGAACCCTGGGGACTTGCACAGGATGCGTTTAAGAGTACAGTATCATCTGCATAAAGCAAAGGGTTTGGTTTGATATCTTCAATTCTAATATCAAGTTTAATTCTATAATATTTTCTTTCATAATGTGATCTGTATAGATGAATAAAAGTTGAGATAATGTGCATCCCTGTCTTATTGCTGATTTTACATCACACCACGTATTTCCCTCATGTGTAACTGCTGATTTACAATTTAAATATAGACTATGTATTGCTCTGTATAATATTTCATTTATCCCATATAATTGTAGTGTTTTAAAAATCTTTTCTCTGGGCACCTTGTTGTATGCCTTTTCCAGATCTACAAAACTTAATGCTGATCCTGTCATATTCCCATTATTTTTAAACTATTTGTCATAAAGTTGAAAGTCTGATCTTGACAACCTCTATTTAGCTTGAACCCAGCTTGTTCTTCAAGTTTCTCTTCCACTATTTTTCTCAATCTCTTCAAGTATGCTTGCATAAATCTTACTTGGAACACTTATTAGGAAATTCTTCTGTAATTCTCATATTCAATTTTATTCCCCTTTTTTTATAGATGAGAACTATGATAGCTCTGAAATTTGACCTTCTGACCTAGCCCTCTGAATTATGCAGTGTAGCCACTGCCAAACTTTTATACCTCTATATTTGAGCATTTCTGGGCACATTTCATCTGCTCCAACTGCCTTTCCATTTAGAGTTTTCGATGGCGTTTCTACCTCAGTTATTGATATGTATTCTTGTTTGTATTCCTCTATAAAATTTTCTATTACTTTTCTGTTGTTGTTTGTTTCATATAACAGTCTTTCAAAGTAGTCACCTTATCTTCAGTTTCATGCCACCTTTACCATATTTGATTCCTTTTATAGTACTCATTCCTCCATTTCTAAGCTTTTTCAATAGCCTCCAGAACATGATGCCACCTTCCTGATATTTATTTTCTACATTGTTACCAAAGTCTTTCCACGACTTTTATTTTGCAACTTTTATGCATAGCTTAGCCTTCTTACATTTCTTCTTTATTCTTTTAGGGCATCTGCTGACTTATTTGCTAGGAACTTTCAGTTTGCTTTCTTCTCTTTTAGAATTGCTTCTTTAAGATCTTGTGTACACCATGGTGTTCTTATTTTTCCATCCTTGCAGACACCGTTACCATATACCCTCCTAGCTGAATCAATCATTGTTTTCTTCGATTTGCTATTGAGACTCAATGGTTTAGTTCTTGATTTCAAACTGTTTCATTTTTTTTCTTCAATAATGTTTGTGTAGTTGTTCAAATCAGTTTACTTGTAAAAGCTGCTTGACTTTAATTCTTTTTAAAACTATATATCTGATATTTCTTTTCAATGTCCATGCAGTTAGCCTAGTAGCATATGCGCTTCGCAACCATATGCCTGGGGAAGGAGTGTCCTAGGTTCAATTCCCGTCGACGATGTGAGGAGTTTAAGGATCTTCCTCTGCCATAGCCAAGTTAGCCAGTCTTGGGCATGGACAGCAGGGTTTTTCATCCTGGAATCAGGCAAACTCCCCCCCCCCCATGAACACACGTGGATACAGTCATGAATATCGCCCTTAGAAGATCAGCAGAGGAGTGGCAAACCAGCTGCATTAACCTCTTATTAGGAGGGGACTTAACCTGTCCTAGATGGATGAGAAGGATAGGATTCATTTTTATCCTACTTAGCAATAGTGATGGTCACTTCCAATTGCAAATCCTCTGTACACTCTTGTATCCTGAATCAGCATGATGATATCACTATCAACAATGACATAGACAATCATGATTTTCTTATTTCTTGCATTTTCTTTCCAGATGAACTTGTGCACATCTTTATGTTGAAACATAGTGTTAGTAACGACTAGTCCATATCATGAGAGAAATCCAGCAGATACTTATCATTATTATTAGCTTTGCCTTTTCTCCCAATTTTTTCAAAATGTTCGTATATGCCTGGTGGGATTCATTTCCTACTCCCTCTTCAATAAACACATTAAAAGATTCCTTTCTTTTCTCTTATCACTTTCCCATGCATGACACTGTCATGTTACAGGTTTTGAGACCTCTTTTGCGTGTGGGGTTGATGTTTAAAAATTCTCTGTAATTTTCCACTTTATGTGATTAAAACGATTTCTATGAATTGAATAACTTACAAAGTTCAAATCACAAGGTACAGTTCTCTCTCTCTCTCTCTCTCTCTCTCTCTTCTTCTTCTTCAGTTGCTCCCATTTCTGTATGGGGTTGCTGTTTCTGATAAGTCTTCTCTTCTGGTTTCTATTGTAGACTGCATCTTTATTCAGATTTTTCTCTGTCAGATCTTCCTCTACATTATCTTTCCACCTCTTCTTCCTCCTTGTGTTTCCATCATCATGATACTTCGTCCATCATATTTTTAATTTCACCTCATTACATGTCCATACCATCTTAATCATGCTTCTTATATTTTGTTTGTAATTGCAGTCACCTTTACGGTACCTCTGATGTGTTCATTCCTCATCTGATCTTTCTTTGTTACTCGACACATCCATTGTGAAGCTTCCTCATTTCTGTAGCACTAATCTTGCTTTTGTTGGACTTCTTCATAGGCAGTATCTCCGATCCATATAACATTGTAGGGCTCACTACCATTCTGTATATTTTTCCTTTCAATTTCACGGAAACTTCTATCACGATTCCTGACATTTCTTTCCAATTCTTCTATCCTGCCTGAATTCTATTATTGACTTCCCTTTCCACTTCACCTTACTATATCCATTACTGAATCTAGACATGTCGACACTAGGCAAGACATCTTCCCCAGTGTCGACAGTTTGACCACAACCAGATATTCAGTTTTTCTTCTAACACTCTGTTCCATCTTATCAGCTTTTGTTCCACTTCCTCTTGTTTTTGTGCACAGTACAATATCATCTGCATATAACATACTCCAAGGTGCTCTCTCTGACTTGCTCTGTCAAAGTATCTATTACTACATTAAAGAGCAAAGGACTGAGTTCTGATCCCTGATATGTAAACCAACTGTTATCTCAAAACTGTCATTCCCAAACAGCTTTTAACTGTTGCTTGTGCCTTTGCTACTCATTAAAGATAATCAAAAGTGGATTTATTATTTCTATCATTATTCTGCTTACTAACAGATATTATCCCAATATTTTTTCCCATTTATTTGCACGAAATTTCCTTTTCTCGTTCGTAAATGGTTTAAAATTGTTTCAAATTTTATAGCCTCATTCCACTTGTTCGTCTGCGCGGTTAGCCTAGTGGCTTTGCGCTTCACAACCATATGCCTGGGGAAGGAGTGTCCTAGGTTCGATTCCCGTCGGAGACGTGAGGAGCTGAAGGATCTTCCTCAGCCATAGCCAAGTTAGCCGGTCTTGGGTGCGGGCAGTAGGGTTTTTTCTGCCAGTTTATCTGGTGTTTTTCATCCCGCAAGCAGGCAAACCGGCTCCTTGAACACACAGGGATACAGCCAAGAATACCTTGAGGCATAGGAGTGACCAGTCTATCCTCGTATTTCGGTTACGAAATCCAAGCATGCTTGGAAGGTTGTGGGCCTTAAAGGCCTGTTAAAGCCATTGGGATAGATAGATTCCACTTGTTGGATCAATTGGTATTTATATAGATATCATTGCTAGTAATCTATCTTTAGTTCATAAACTGATTGTATAAATTAATAATAAACTACTGAAAAAAGAGGGAGTTAATTTCATTAGCATAATGCCAAGATACGACTACGAGGAATTCATGGTTAAAGCAACAGTCATATCTTGGCATTATGTTAATGAAATTAACTCTTTTTCAGTAGTTAATAACAGATTTGATATGCACCCCAATATCTGTATCATATCACATATCTGATATCTGGATATTTTTTCAATGATTCTCTTAAAGTCCCATGCTTTATTAACATTGAGCTGCTCAATATTTTATAATATTATTATTATTATTATTATTACATTAACTCTTCTGGAGGGAGAGCAAGAGAGTGGGGGGGGGATTGTACCATTAACAGTTACATACATTATATAAGAAGTATACATCATATTATATTGCAATGTGAAATAAGTATACATATGTGAGAAAGGTCCACAAACTTAAGGAAAATCTTTCCTGCCTGCAATTTATATACCATACTGAAGCTTACACTCATTCACACTCTTAGCATTCACAAGCAATGCATTCCACTCTCTACATAAAAAAAAAATTTTTTTAAAAAAAATTCTCATCCTATTATCACCACTCTCTTGTGTAATTTCCAAGGATGCCTTTCAATTTTTGCTTCTTCCTTATTTTCCACTATTTGAAAATCTTTCTCGTATCTATCCAGTAAATAGCTCTCAAGAGGTTAAATGTCTCGATCACATCACTCTTTCACCTTCTATCAGCTAAATGACTTCAATCTATCCTTATAGCTAACGTTCCACAGTCATGAAATAATTTTTGTCCACTACCTCTGCACCCTCTCCAAAGTATCTTCATCCCCCTCTGAACCCCTAGCGACCAAATTTGAGCACAAATTTTGAGCATTCCAGTTGTGGCCTGATCAGGACCTGCATTGTACAGTGGAATCACTATCATTTTATCTCTACTAATTAATGATCATCTTAATATTGCAGCAATCCTCTGAGTCGTTTATATTACCTTTTGTAACATGCCCCTTAAATTTAAAATTTCCATCCACAGATATAAGAGTCCTGAGAAAAATTATAGGCATGAACGGATGGCATCAATGGCAGTATCATATTAAAAACGAGGATATTAGGAAAGAACTTGACATTGTCTGCATCCAGGAATGCATTAGCAGAGCTAATCTCAGGTGGTATGGTCACTTAAACAGAATGGGCGAGGAAAGATTAGCAAAACAAGTGTTCTCTGCCAGGTTGGCAGCAAAACGACCCAGAGGAAGACCAAGATATAGGTGGATTGATACGGTACAAAGTGCTTTAGATGATAGAAATATAAGATCTGATAATGTTGGAGTCTTGACAAGTAACAGACTGATTTGGAGGAAAATTGTAGATAGGAAATTAATAATGATGTAATTTTTTTGATGTAGTACTATCATATCCTGTACACCCCTTGAGGGTACATGGCAGGAATTTGATGATGATGATCTGCCATTACCCCAAGATCTTATGCTTCCTCAACTTACTTCCTCTGGTATACTTCCACATACAGAGTATCCACTTGTCTATTCGACATATGGGATATGCAATTCTCAAAATTCAAAACCTTATATTTAGCAACATTGAACTGACATCCCCATTCATCAGCCAACCTTTCCAGCTTATTCAGCCTTTCCTAGATTCATGTCATCTGCAAACACCTGAATATATAAAGGTTGAAAAGTAGCGATCCTAGCACAGAGCCTAGTAGGAACCCCACTAGTAACCTTCTTTTCCCTGATATTTCCCATTCTATACAGAACCTTTTGATATCTATCAGACATCCAATTGCCAATCCACTTCATTAACTCATTAGCCAAACCCATATGTTGTAGCTTAAATATCACTATCATGTGATAGTGATATCAAGTGCCTTTGCAAAATCTCAAATAATTAGTGTGTGCATTTTCCTCATCAACCATTCTTTGCTACTTTTTCATAAATGCTATTTCTCATAAATATTTGTTATAAAGAGATTACTGAAATAAGAATGCCCCTTAACAAATCTGTGCTGACCTTAACAGATAATATTATTTTCATCTGCTCAGTTTTGTATATGAGTTCTTGCCAATTTTTCAAATATCCTAAGAGCCATAGAAGTAAGAAAAACTGGTCTATAATTTGATTATTATTATACTGGCACCTCCATGGAATCCAAAAACTCATCATGGGAGACCCAGTCTATCCAAATGATCTACCATACTTCTTCTTGAGCCCATTAACAGACAAAGTGCTCACAACTGACTCTTGCAACCCATTCCACTCATTCATAACTCTCAAAGCAAAAAGTCTAGTCCTCCCACTCTTACTAACCATACCTTTTATTTCAACTTCCAGGGATAACCCCTTGTTCTGATTCCACTTGTTAAGTGCTGAAACATTTCTCCTGCATCAGTCCTATAAAACCCTTTAAACAACTTAAGTACTTCTATCATATCCTCTCTTTTTCTCCTCTGAACTAACTTCTGCAATCCACACACCCTCAATCCTCAAGGAAAATTCCACAGGCCACTCACCATCTTGGTCACTTTCCCTTTGAATCCTCTGCACTGTCTTCCCCCCCCCCCCCCCCCCCCCCAAAGAAACCCAGGAGACCAGACTTGAGCACATAATCCAGATGTGGCCATAACAAGCCTTATAAAAAAGAATAACAACTTCCTTATTTCTACATGTTAATATGTTCTTCTACAGCCAAGTAATCTTATAGGATATCTTAGCAATATGTCCTCTAAACTTTAACTCTCTGTCTACCACCATCTCCAAATCTCTAGCTTCATGTATTTCTTGGAGTATAGTGCCATCAATGTGATTACAAACATTACACAGTTTGTAATCTATTTTTCCCAAAATGCATAACTTCACATTTCTCCACGTTAACACCGTCACCCTTTGCCCATACTGATAGTCTATTTAAATCATCCTGCAAGCTCTCCTCGTTGCCCTGATTAGCTATTACTCTAATTTCGCATCATCAGCAAACAACTGAATATTTCCTTTCAGGTTATTTCCTATATCATTTATGTACAAATTAAACAGCAATGGTCCCAACACTGAACCTTGCGGCACACCACTAGTCACTTGTTTTTGCCTCGATTCTGCTCCTCCATATACTACTTTGATATCTGTGCAGCAGCCACCCTCATATCCACTTAACTAGTATCATGTCTGTCCCCAATTTTTCTAGTTTGCTTAGCAGAGTTCCATGTGGTATTCTGTCAAATGCCTTTGCGAAATCCAACAGAATCATCATGTAGCCATTTCCTTTATCCAACTCAGCTGTTACTCTATTATGAAAAGTTAGTAAATTACTAAGGCATTACTTTGTTCCCCCCATCAGTGTCTGTCACATAGGTTAAATCAGTAACCTCACTAGGATCATATACCCTTGCAAAGTGGTCACTCAATAACTCAACTATTTTATCTTCTGTCTCTTCCTGACCATCATCACTTGTTAAAGTTAATCTTCCGTAGTCATTCTTCATCTTACTTGCCACATAACAAAAGAACTTTTTGCAATATTTTCGTTTGGCCTACTTGGCTAGATTCTTCTCATAATCTGATTTTGCCTTCCTTGCCATGTTGGTCACCTTTCTGACTAAGCCCTGTACTCAGCTGTTACTCTAATAAAAAAAAGTAGTAAATTACTAAGGTGTGACCAACCCTGTGAACTAACTCTGTGTTCATTGTTTGCTGATCTCTTTATATACCCCTCCACAGCATTTTCTTCTTCTGCAGCTTGTGCTTAATGATATTACTCATCCATCTAACTCCTATCTGATTAACCCTCCTTACCTTAGGTATACAATTTAATATTGCTTCCTCTAGGTTACCCTTAACTATATCCCATGCACTACTACCATTCTTACCTTGCAGTGTTTTATGCCATGGGATACCAACAGAATGATGGTCACTCATCATTCTTGAATTCTCCATCCTCTCACTATCCTTATACAGTGGCACTATCCTTTCACTCCCCAGGAACTTCTGTAGTTGCAAGGTTTCCAATTAAACAGCCAAGTTTGGGGGAGCTCTTAATTATTTAGTGCATTTAATACTTAAGACTCTTAAGCAAAATTTCATCCAGTCCCACAGCCTTGCTGATATCCAGAGAACTTATTATTCTAAATATATTTATTCATTTCTAATCCGACAACCCTTTCCATCACCTTTGGCATAAGAGTCACCTTTACAGAATGAAACTCTAATAACATAATCATTAAACAGCTCTGCAGTATCATTCATCTTGATCATTAGTCCACCTTTTCCATCTGGCAAGACCATTTATCCACAATTATTCTTTCTTTTTGCTGGCCACATGATAAGAAAATTCATTACTGTTGTCTCTTGATGTAGTGCTAGCCTCCTTTCATATTCTAATTTTCTCCTTCTTCCTAGTCACCTTTCTTGCCTTAACTTTGTGTCCCTCATGCAACTGTTCACCACATCTCATTCTATACTTTTCCATAACCTCTTTTATCTGCAGTTCTTTCTTAATCTCATTGGTCATCCATTTTACTCCGATATTTATTTATTTTTTCACTGTGGTATACACTTTGCTACTACTGTTAACAAATGGTCCTTAACTAACTTCAAATTCACCACTGATCTCTTTACTCTCTAATTCCTCCATCCATGGCACTCTGCCCAAAGTAGGTTTTTAAGACTATTAAAATTGCCTGCCTTATAATTCCACATCATTTCCTTTCTCTTTAAGACTTTTGCATGCCTGTGTGCCCCAGGTCAATACCACATGGTCACCTTCAAGCAGAGGTGAGTATGACATTTCAGTCACAATCAAATCCTCTGACTTTGTTCTTTTAGAGAAACTTGTGCCATAGTTATATTACTTATTTACATGAAAACACAAAGCATAGGTAATAATATTTATTTATTAACTTTCCACTTTCCAAGCCAATTTGTCTGAACATTTTCTGTTCATTTTCCCCTCTACATTTCCTGGCTTATAGCAACATCCAACTATATATTCCTTCTTGCTCTTTACTCTTAGAGGATACATTTCATCAGCTGTCATAAGCAATACTCTGTCGCTCTGTTTCCCCATCCTGCCATAATTCAGGGGTTGGCAACTTTGTTCATTGTTGGTGAAATTTTCCAATTTGCATGACACACAGCCTTGGTGATTAATTCTTGGTGAAACTTAATGTGTGGGTCACATGGGGGGGGAATGGCATTACAGAAAAACAAAACCTTTATTTTTCTTATAAATAATGAATATGAAAAAATTAGTACAAAAATCTGTTAATTACTATTTCAATATTGCAAACACATAAACATTTAAATAACAATTTTACATATAAATTATCACAAAATATATAATGATAAATATATGAAAACAATTATTAAAAAAATGTATATAGAAAATCATACAATAGAAAAATATTATTTTAACTACAACTTCAATGACTTCCTTGGTTTTGTTTACCTTTGCATAGAATATCTAAATTTGGTTCATAATCGAAAACTTTTACATGGACACATGACTCACAATTATCACACATTAGTTTGCTTCTTAGTTCTTAGTAGAATTAAAATGTAATTCATCTTAGAAAATGTTTGCTTGCATGTATATGACGAACCAACAGCTACTGCAGCTTTTTTTATTGCCATAAATGAAGGAATTGATGGTCAACATTCTGTTATAATTTGATTTTGATTTTTGGTATCTTTCTGTAGCTCCTTGCACACTTCTTTTATTTATTAGTCCATATGATTGAACTTTTAAACTCAATCAGTTCTATTTCTAAATTATCAATTCCTAAAAATTCAAAATAACGTAATGTATGTACAGCTTTAGTTTCATCCAAGTCCTCTGGATTAATTATGCAGCTAAATATAATACCATGCATAGTCAAATTTTTAAATCAATTTTCAAATTAATCTTAACCAATTTTAAATATTATTTTGATATTGCAAACACAAACATTTAAATCACGAATTTATATATAAATTATCACAAAAAAGTATAAATAATGATAAATATATATAAACAATTATGAAGAATTTGGTTAATAGTTCAAGTTTTTATTAACCAAACAATTATCAAGTTGTGGAAAATTTTTTGCCTAATTCATTAAAAAAAAATTAATTTCATCAACTTCATGAATATAACAATATTCATGAAGTTGATGAAATTAATCATATTCTGAGTCCATATCTTCCAGTAAGAATTTGAATTGTCTGTGTGAGAGCTGAATGTTCTTTGATTTAAATTTATTATTTTTACCACAATATTTATAACTTTAATTGTTTTGCAGATGCATTATCACACTTTCTTCATGAATTATACAGTGAAATGATGAAATTAGACCCATTTCATTTGCTAAAAGTTTTATAAAACCAATATTTTTGCCACACATCGCTAGGGTAGTTGTTACATTCAAGAGTTTCTTTAAGTCTAATCTTCCTTCATCAAAATCTGTAAAATCCATAAATTTTTAAAAAATATCAAATCCTTTAGTAGCACCAACCATTGGTGTTGGTGTGCATAATTTTTCTTTGATTCGCTGTGGCCATAATAAGATGCTATTGCTAACTGAAAATATCAGTAATTTCAACACGAACACTACTAAAAACATCACATGAGAATAGATAATTTTTCATTTCTTCAATTTTTTTTGACATTGTTGACTACACTGAACAGTATGAGCTGATAAAGGTATTTCATTAATTCTCTTAATTATGTTGTTTTGATTCTTAATATCTTTAAAAAGTTCCTCAGCACAATCAGTAAAAGTATTTTTCAGAAAATTGACATCCATAAATACTTTCCATATTTTGTAATACATAGGGATGCAATAAACCCACAGCAGAATTGTTTATCATATTGTGATACCTCTCGGCAGTAACTGAGCAAGTCACAGGATCCAACAGGTAAATGTCCTCAAAGAAGAATGGTTCGATGATAAATGAAGCTGTAAACCCACACCATACGATAACTTTGGGTGAATGCAAAGGAATTTGTTGGATTGCATGTGGGTTTCACGTAATCCACACCCAGCAATTGTGGATATTCACAGCTCTGTTCAGCCTCATCTCCCCACAAAATCATCCATGGCCATGCAACATCCAACTCCACTCGAGCAAGGAATGTTAAAGCAATGTCAAGTCAACTTTCAAAGTCCTGTTGGCACAACTCCTTTGTCAGGGATATCTTGTATGGCTAGAAATGCAGAATCTTTTATACAGTTTTCCAGACAGTTGCGTAAGGCACATCCATGTGTGTTGATACAGCATGTGCACTGCAGGAACCAATGTTGTTATTCATAGCCATTCCACAATGGCAATAACAACTTCGTTCACTGTGTTGCTATCTGTGCCAGGTCTAATTCTCAACAATCCCATTTCTTCAAAACAATTGATCATTCATCACATAGCACATGGAGATACTGGATCTCATCAACATTTGTTCAGGCGACAAAATTCACAGAGTGTATCATCAGCATTACAATTGTTTAGGTTGTATAGCTTCTTGAATAAAACACGTTGGGGCAAGGTTAGTGCCATCATTATGGATGGTATAACAACCAGAATAAAGAGAAAAATCCTGTGTCCAATTTTTTAAACCTTCCTGATACCTGCCAAGTTGCATGATGTGCAAATTCCATGCATTTGGTGTTTACAATGCCCCTGGTGGTGAATTTTGGAATCCCCCCCCCAGATATTGCTTCCACATTACACAACGTATTCCTGCAAAGTTTCACTGCATTTGGATCACTGGATGGTGCTCAACAAGACCTTAACCAGGGATACTTTAATTTTTATCACCCTGTACATTATTTTATGTATGCTGAATTTGCTCATTGAACTCAAATGCTTAGTTTCATAATGATGCTCAGTATTGTAAGTTTGACTTGTTACACTTTCCTTGCATAAATTGTACACAACCTTATCCAAATTTTCCACAACTCCATCCTTTTCTTCCCACACTGCTTAAATTCCTAATTTCTTTTTCTTTGGCTCTGACATGGCAAAAAATAAATATTAATTAAATAAAGATTTTATTTATGTTGCTATGGAATTCCTCATAGCAACAGGGGCTGCCCTTTAAAATGAGGATGATATATTATTAAATAATAGTAATCTATTCTTTTTTAAATAACTGTATCCATTAAGTTAAAAGATCAAATAATGATTTTACTATAGAAAAATAATAATGGAAAACTTATGTGAAATGATTTCTTATAAAATTTTTGTCAAGGGTCAAGAATATCAATGTATATCATTAGTGTAAATTTCAACAAGGAATAAAAGCACAAGCCAGTATAACCGCAGATTCATCAGCATGACATTGGTTAAAAATGTGAGCAGTGTGGAGCAGCATGATCCATTCCTTGCTAAAATATTAACAGTATTCAAGAAAACAAAAAATAACCAAGAACAATTTTCCATAAAGAGAAATTGTACTTCAGATTATCAGATCTATTTAGATTAGAGTGAGATAGCACATCTTCGATTTTACAGCTTGTTGTACAAATTTTCCACATGAAAATGATTCTCTTATGTAGGATTTAATCTTCCAAAGAATCTTTGGAAGATTAAATCCAAATATCGATTATACTGCTCATGAAGTATAATATTCTTTTGATGCACCTCCCGATGGACTGCTGCAGATCTACTGGTTGACTGAAGTAAGATAAACCACAAATGCATGGAAATTCATAAACACAATAGATCAATGGGGAAGTCCGTATATTTTGCTGAATTTAGAAAGCCGGGAATTTTATTGACGTAAGGCTAATTGAATGCCAGTGAATCTCAGTATTTTATAGATGCATTCAGATACACAATTAACATATACAATTGCAGCAGTGCTTTTTTTTGGGGTGGGGGTGAATGACACACACAATGATCATACTAGCACCTATATTTTAACAGTGGCGTGTGAAAATGCAAAGTGCTGCAGTATGTTAAATATAACATTCAGTAATTTTTTAACACTTACCTAATGTTCAAATAAGTTTAGTTATTTAATGAAATTTACATTTTTTCAGTATGTTTATTATTAAGAAATTTGCTGTATGAAATTTTATAACCATTCCTTTCATGTTTATATATTAATGCATTCATCCTAGGATAAATCAAGTAGGAGTTAGATGGATGAATAGTATCATCAAGCAGGTGTTGCAGATAAAGAAGTTGTGGATGGAATATATAGAAAAATGTGATCAGCATGCCCATGAGCAGGACAAGGAATAGGCGAGGAGTGAGCTGTGTGATAAGGAAGTCCAAATTGAATTATGAGAGAAACTAATTGATGAGACTAAAAGAAATCCTAAAAAGTTCTTTTACTGTGTGGCAAGTAAAAGGAGAAATGACTGTGGAAGGATAACTTTAAAAAGTGTTGATGGTAGGTTCAAATAATTGAGTTACTGAGTGATCATTTTGCAAGGGTGGTAATGCCAGATTTGATTTATTGGGGAATAGAAGTTGAAGAAATGAAGTACTTAAAATATTGCAGAAGCTCAATGCAAACACAGCAGTAGGATTAGATGTACATATTCCAGAATGTGCAAGGGAATTGTCATCTCCTCTGATCAATCCGTTTAATTTAAGCCTCAGTACTGGAAGGTGCCAATGGAATGAAAAGAGGGCAAAATAGTCCCCCTGCATAAGAGGTTCCAAGACACGTAGCTTGGTTGGTTGGCTGAGTGGTTAGCATATCCAATTTCCACCCAACAGCTCAGGGGTTCAAATCCTGGGCATGGATGTTTGTGATTTTCTTTAAGTGAGGGATTGATTTTAATTGCCTAGTCTGA
The DNA here is from genome assembly GCF_054136105.1 of Typopeltis vanoorti. Taxonomy (NCBI): domain Eukaryota; kingdom Metazoa; phylum Arthropoda; class Arachnida; order Uropygi; family Thelyphonidae; genus Typopeltis; species Typopeltis vanoorti. The sequence goes on along the minus strand of NC_143553.1, from coordinate 69,192,659 downwards.
TACCTCCACTCTGCTTATTGGATTCTTGAAGTGGCTTGAAAAAGAACAGCATTTCAAGACTATTCAAAAAATAAACAAAAAAAAAATTTTTTAAAGATAATTAAAAAAAATCCACTCACTGTAATAATAATGTACCTATAAACTTTTGAGACTCACTCACACAACATTGAGTGAATTGGAATTACAAAATAAATAAATAAATAAATATATATATATATATATTTATTATGTTAAAGATACCAAGCAATTTTATGAGCTAGGTTTTTAATCCTTTTTCCCATGTAATCAAACAGACAAGTAAGTCAAGTTTGCAGCTGCATGTAGTGCAACTCGTTGTAAAGATGGAGTAAGCTCGGATCACTTTCCTTAGAATTTTCCCCTAATGCAAAGCACATTTCCTTGCGGAGATGTATGCATTAAGGTAATGCATACATCTTCCAGGTCAATTCCCAGACCGGTTTCGACCTTTATTGAGGTCTCGTCAGTGGGAGCCAGACCTAAAAAAAATGCCAAGGATGAAGTAATACATAGCTTATATAAATTTTACCTATACATGTTGCCATAAGGTGCTTTGACCTCATTAACTAAAAATCTCAGAATGAGAGTAAGATGTAGAAAGTTTTTTTATCTTGGGTATATATTATGTTAAAGATACCAAGCAATTTTATAAGCTAGGTTTTTAATCCTTTAATCCTGCACTACCTGTGGGATCAGTTAGACTTGCATCAATTGCAGGCGCAAACTTGACTTTTAGTCTGTTTGCTTACTTGGGAAATGGAGTAAAACCAGGTTTAAAGTTTAAAATTGCTTGGTATCTTTAACATATTTATACCCAAGGTAAAAATACTTTCTACATTTATATCTCCTCCAGAGATTTTTATTTAATAAGGTTAAAACACCTTATGGTAACTTGTTTTGGCGAAATACTTACAAGCTCTGCATTACTAAATCTTGGTATTTCAAAGCCTAGCTCCCACTGACGAGACCTCAATAAAGGTCGAAACCGGTCTGGGTAGTGGCTCCTTGCCTTTAATACAAAACATCATACATCCCCTTCTTGGAGATGTGTTTTGGCATTAAGGGTAAATATTAAGATTAGTGATCGGAGCTTGTTCCACCTTTGCCACGAGTTGCCCTGATCCTGCACTACCTGTGGGATCAGTTAGACTTGCATCAATTGCAGGCGCAAACTTGACTTTTAGTCTGTTTGCTTACTTGGGAAATGGAGTAAAACCAGGTTTAAAGTTTAAAATTGCTTGGTATCTTTAACATATTTATACCCAAGGTAAAAATACTTTCTACATTTATATCTCCTCCAGAGATTTTTATTTAATAAGGTTAAAACACCTTATGGTAACTTGTTTTGGCGAAATACTTACAAGCTCTGCATTACTAAATCTTGGTATTTCAAAGCCTAGCTCCCACTGACGAGACCTCAATAAAGGTCGAAACCGGTCTGGGTAGTGGCTCCTTGCCTTTAATACAAAACATCATACATCCCCTTCTTGGAGATGTGTTTTGGCATTAAGGGTAAATATTAAGATTAGTGATCGGAGCTTGTTCCACCTTTGCCACGAGTTGCCCTGATCCTGCACTACCTGTGGGATCAGTTAGACTTGCATCAATTGCAGGCGCAAACTTGACTTTTAGTCTGTTTGCTTACTTGGGAAATGGAGTAAAACCAGGTTTAAAGTTTAAAATTGCTTGGTATCTTTAACATATATATATATATATATATATATATATATATATATATATATATAGGCCAATCAATAACTAAGGAGTGGTAGTAAAAGTATTGGAGAAATTGTTGAAAGACAGAATTCTCCCTTATAGAGCATCATATAAATATGATGCTCTATAAGGACAACATGGTTTTATTAAGGGTTGGTCTTCTCTTAGTAATTTGCTTACTTTTTATGATTAAGTGACAATAGTGTTGTATAAGGGAAATGCCTACTTCATGATACTCCTAGACTTTGCAAAGCATTTGACAAGATCCCACATAGAACTCGGTTCAAAATTAGTTTGAACACTGTCTTCATTACAGCTGATTTAGTGTTTTGACTAATTTCTCTCTTATTCCATATAAATTTATTCAGTTGACTTGCTACCATGCTATGTTGATTCTGTTTTCTATTTCCATATTTAATTTACCATCTTCACTAAAAATCATACCTAAGTAGCTGAAATGTTTCACTTGTTCTATAGGATCTCCATTCACAATGCAGTTGATATTTTCATTGCTTCTGCAATTTTCATTGTCCTTCTTACTGCTGACCTTCATACCATATCTATTACAACAGTTATTCAATTTGGTCAAGGAATCTTGCAGACTAGTAGTGGATTTATTTAGGAGTATAACATCATCTGCAATTAGACTTATTTGTGCTTATGGTCCCACAAAATGTTCTGCAAAGATAGAAGTGGAGGAATTTTTTGAGGCTTTAGAGAAAGCAACTGACACAATGAAAAAGGAAAAGTTGGTACTTGTTGGGATCTAAATAGCAGAATAGGAAATGATTGTTCAGACATGCAAAAATATTTTGGGAAAATTTGGAGAAATGAGCCAAGCCAATAATAACGGCACAGCAAATACCTGTTGGATTTCTGCTCAGGACATGGACTGGTTGTTACTAACAAAATGTTCCAACATAAAAACATGCGCAAATTCAACAATAACATAGTCTCATTGACTATGTTATATTTTCTCACTGGTTCAAATCCATTGTACACTAGAGTGTACAATGGATTTGAAATTGGAAGAGATTGCCATTCAGTCTTGAGCAGGATAAAATTGAATTTCATATTCAAAAAAAAAGAACATGTAAGAAAATTTTAAAGCGAATAAAAGATGAGCAGCTCTCAGATGTGAACTGTAGACTAAAATACACAAACATTATTCAAGAAAAAAATGAAAGAGTTGGAAAACAGGAACCAAAACTTAGATTCATTGGCAAGCACTGAAGAAAATATTGATTGATTCAGCCAGAGAGGCATGTGGTGAGGTTGTCTGCAAGGATAGAAAAATCAGAACTCCATGGTGGACACTGGAAGTTAAAGAGGACAGTGAAGGAAAAGAAGAAAGCATATTGAAAATTCCTGCCAAATAAGTCATCTTGTGCTCTTAGAGGATACAGAGACAAATGTAAGAAAGCTAAACACTGTATAAAACTAGCTAAACATAGTCATGGGAAGACTTTGGTAAGAACATAGAAAATAAATATCAAGGAGGTGGCGAGATATTCTGGAGAAAAGAGCCAAGCCAATAATAATGGCACGGCAAATACCTGTTGGATTTCTACTCAGACTAACACAATGTTCCAACATAAAAATGTGCACAAATTCAACGATAACATAGTCTCTTTGACAGGGTTGTTGAAGAAGTTCAGAAAATGGAGGAAAGAGTGTTATAAAAGGAATTAGAGATGATAAAGGCGACATGAAAACCGGAGAAAAAGATATCCTTGAAGTATGCAGTAATTATTTCAAAAAATTGCTAAATGAAACAGTGACAGCACAGTGGTAAAAAAAAAAAACACTTAGCAGGCATGCAATCAGGAATACATATCCATACTTAAAGTAGAAAAAGCTGTCAAAAGCCTTAAAAAAAAAAAGGCAGCAGTAGTACATGATATTTGACCAGAAATGCTCAAGTATGGAGATATAAGACTTGCAGTGACTGCACTGCATAGTTCAGAAATCCTGGACAGAGGGATGAATTCTGGTTGATTGGAGTAGAACTCTGATAGTGCCCATATACAAAAAGGGAAATAAAACGGAATGTGAGAATTGCGAAGGTACTTTCCAGTTGAGCGTTCCTGGTACACTTTAGTATACTTGAGAAACGGTTGAGAAAGATTGTTGAAGGGAAGTTTGGTAAAGAACAAGCTGGATTCAGGCTAAATAGAGGCTGTCAGGATCAGGTTTTTACTTTACGACAAAAAGTTGAGAAATTGTGGGAATATAACAAAGATCTGTATTTAAGTTTTGGAGATCTGGAAAAGGCATATGACAAGGTGCCAAAAGAGAAGTTATTCCAAATGCTACAGTTATATGGTGTCAATGGGGCATTATATCAAGCAATAATTTGTCTTTATTTGAGTTGTAAGTCAGCAGTTAGAATTGAAGGAAGTACAGGAAGATGGTTAAATCTGGTATTAGACAAATATGTATATTATCCCCACTGTTATTCATTATCTATATGGATCACATTATGAAGGACAGTGGTATTAAATCTGATATCAAAATCGGACATGTTAATGTCAGCTCTTTGCTTTATGCAGACGATGTTATACTTCTAAATAAATCTGCTACAAGTCTGCAAGATTCCCTGACTAAATTGAATAACTGTTGTAATAGATATGGTATGAAGCTCAGCAATAAAAAGACAGACAATGAAAATAGGCAGAATCGTTGAAAATGTCAACTGCATCGTGAACAGAGAACCTGTGGAACAAGTAAAACATTTCACCTACTTAGGCACGATTTTTAGTGAAGATGGTAAATTAAATATGGAAATAAACAACAGAATCAATAAAGCTGGTATAGTAGGAAGTCAACTGAATAAATTTATATGGAATAAGAGAGAAATTAGTCAAAACACTAAATTAGCTGTATACAAGACAGTATTCAAACCAGTTTTAACTTATGGATCTGAGAGCTGGGTAGAAGTAAAACACATGACCCAAGACTTGAAATCACAGATGTGAGAGTCCTGAGAAAGATCAGGGGGTGTGAACAGATGACATCAAAGGCAATATGATATCAAAAATGAGGATGTTAGGAAAGAACTTGACATTGTTAGCATCCAGGAATGTGTTAGTAGAGCTAATCTCAGGTGGTATATCACTTAAACAGAATGGGAGAGGAAAGATTAGCAAAACAAGTGTTCTCCGCCAGGTTTGCAGTTAAAAAGCTCAGAGGAAGACCAAGATATAGGTGAATTGATACAGTAAAAAATTGCCTTCATCATCATCTTCCTTATACCCTCTTTTACCTTGCGGTGTCGAGGGTCCATTGATCATCGGACCTCACTCCGTTTACAGGATAAGGTGGTCAGCCTTATGCCCTGCTGTATCCTATGGCCTGTAGTGTTGAGTTCTCAAGGCCAGTTTGCCTGCTTTGCGGGATGAAAAACCCCAGAATAAACTGGGGGGGGGGGGGAAAAAACCCTGCTGTCCATGCCCAAGACTGGCTAACTTGGCTATGGCTGAGGAAGATCTTTCAGCTCCTCACGTCACCGACGGGAATCGAACCTAGGACACTCCTTCCCCAGGCATATGGTTGCAAAGCGCATAGCCAATAGGCTAACCGCGCGGACCTTAGAAGACAGAAATATAAGATCTGATAATGTTGGAGTCTTGATGGATAACATAAGTTCTTCATGTAGTACTAGCATGATAATGTAGTACTAGCATAATCCTGTACACCCCATGAGGGTACATGTCAGGAATTTGACGATGATAAATAAAATTAATAAATAAATAAAATACGAATTTCCAAAGCTTAAATGTGAAATTGCTTCATATACATGGAAAAAATCATTAAAATGTCTTTCTTCTTTATACTTCTAAAATCATGAAGATATATATATATATATATATACACACACACAGACACACACACACACATACACTAGCATGGTCGGGCAGTTGGTCAGCATGTCTGTTCTCCAGCCAAAAGGCTGCAGGTTCGAGTCCTGCCGCGGGCATGGATGTTTGTGATTGTCTGTGAAAATACTAATGGTGGTGGTAGATGGCATTTGTGTAGATCAGGGTTGTCCAACCTTAGGTAATCCAAGGGCCGCATTAAAAAAAAAAGATTTATCCAAGGGCTGCATCACATTGCTTATCTAGTAATTTGATGAGCAACACAACCTCGATAGCTGAACAAACGAACAATGCCCAGAGCATGCACTTTGGAACAAAACAGTGTGAGAATGCTGCTTTGACACATCAAATATTTGAAAAACATGCGGGTATAGAGTGATTTAAAAACGCCAAATAAAATTACCAACAACCAGATTATCGATCAGTGATAAAATTAAAATATCTAATATGCATTTGATTCAAATTGTTATTTTATTTTTTTGCTCATGAAAATCAAAATCTCTCCGTGAGCCGTATCCAGCCCACGGGCAGTGTTTTGGACAGCCCTGGTGTAGATGATGAAAGTAGTTGCTGTTGGTGGAATGGTACAGACGGTGAGTTGTAGAGTAGATGCCCTCCTTTGATTGAGTCTTTGGACACCCTGGAGGTGTTACGTAATAATAATAATAATGTAGAACTGTAAAGACGATAGGTTAGTTCCTTTTGCCTGTCATCAGATTGAGGTCAAAGATTAAAAATAAAATAAGTGCCCTTACACAGTACTTTTAACCTCCATACTAAGTTGAGCATATTTTATCCCTTAACCACGCTACCAGTCAGGACGTAGATATATGTCCAAGTTACCATGGATGCGAAGTGCATATTAAAATTGTAATACCATTGATATTACAATGGAACATTGAAATATAAGATGGATACGAAGTTTATGAGGATGTGTATTTGATCCATAATGGCTGGTAAGGTGGTTAATGGCAATTGTTTTGCTTCACGAAAAAACCTAAGGTGATCTGAAAAATTCATCCACTACATGATAATTGATTCTAAGGATAATTTGCCTGTAATTAATTAAGCAGGAGAAGGTGAAAATAGTTGGATGCATTAAAAAAAAGAAAAAAGTGTGCCTTGTATTCTGTTTAATTAAAGATAGTAATTCCTGTTATTGTTAACACAAAATGGTTGCTAATGATTTTATTAGCATATTGTTATACAGTGTGTGTATAACTATGAATAACACAAATGACATATGAATAGATACAAGAAAACAGAAACGGATACTTGACTAAGAAGAAAATATTAAGGAGAGAGTCTTGTATGGCAATTCTATCATAAGAGATGTAATTGGTGAGAGAGTGACAAAATCGGACCTCCAGAGTGTAAAAATTAATTATGCTAGATGCTATTAGAGTGCAAAAAGGGTAAAGTGAAAGAGTTCATTGTTTTGTTTGGAATGAATGATTTTAATGGAGAAAAGTATGGTATGAGGGAGGAGATGAAAGAGTTACTGGAAATAGAAGAAAAGAGTAAGAGAGAGTTAAGATAGTGAGTCTGCTGCTGCAGTATGACAGAATTAAGCTAATAAGGAGAGCCATAATAGTGAATGAGTTAGTGCATAGGTTATGCATGAAGAATGGTGTGGGATTTGTGGAGTGAGTTTGACAGAAGAAAGGACTTGTACAAGAAAGATGGTTTGCATCTGAATGAATTTGGTGTTCAAAGTCTGGAAAAAGTTTTGTTGAATAAAGTGAGAGTGGATGTGCAAAATTAGAGAAACTAGAGCCGGGGTTCCCAACCCTATGCCCACGGGCACCATGGCACCCGTCGACCAATTTGTGTGTGCCCGCCCCTGTTCAACCGTGTGATGGTGCCCGTCGCCCTATCAGTATTTTAGAATGTGCTCTAGGAAACAAAGGTTGGGTGCCCCTGAACTAGAGCTTTTAGAGGTGGGGGGAGTGCTGTTGAGTGGGTGCTTAGATATCAATAAGGCAGTTGAGTATAAGAACGTACATAAAATGCCTAAGTTGTTACTGCTGGTAACAAACCAGAATAGGATAGTTATTATAAAGTGTCATGATAGTAGTGGGCCTAAGGGACTTTGCACTTTATGTACACTAATGCCAGGAGCATTTGGAACAAGGGAGAGGAGTTTTGGGCATTGGGTAGTTCATTCTGGTCAGAAATTAATGGCATTAGTGAGACATGGCTGATGGATGGTGATATTTTTAGTGGGATAGAATATGATGGGTATAGTGCAGTGGTTCCCAAACATTTTTGATTCGTGGTGCCTTTAGTGTGTCAGGATTTTTCTGAGGGTCACAAAGTCAGAACATGGGCCTACCTAACATTTGCAGTGTGTAGTTGGTGCATTTAGGTTGGTTAAGTTAAAAAAAAAAATAAATGAAACACTCATTTCAAATTCACAAACAATTTATGTAAAAAGTATTAAATAAGTACATATTTTGAACAATCAAATGTGGGATGGGTGCACCTGTTGTTCACCGCACATCTTCTCAAATTTCAGAATCAAACTGGACACAAGCCACCCTCATTTCCTGTTCCACGTTGATTTTCATACAACCTGCCGATGATCTGATTCTAAAACCACGTAAGTTAAGTGTCATTTCAGTGAAAATATTTGAATATTTTGCAGCGCACAGTTTGTTCAGGAAGGATAGAGAGAAAGGAATGGGGAGGAGTATTGATGACAGCCAATGAAATATAACCAAGGAGAGTTTGAGGCCCTCTGGTGTGAGATAGTGGCCAGCAGAATAAAATATACATTTGGATGTGAAGGTAGTATGCATTAGCAAATCAGCTCAATGAGTGGAGGACAGGTACTTATTATGGGGACCTTAACTATGGGAACACAGATTTGAAGGAGTGGAAAGGATACATGGGAGGAAGGAAATGGAATTTATACAGTTACTAAGGAATAATTACCAGAGGTGGTATGTGATGAAATGTACTAGGGATTTAAGAGTGCTAGATCTAATCATTTGCATCAGAGAATTTTTCCATAACTGATATGACCACATTGCCACCAATTGATGAGAGTGATCATAAGGGCATAACCTGGAAGGTAGCTAAATGTGTGGAATTTTCAGTTAAGAAGGGGTATATATGGAATTACAGGGCTAGTGGGTATGATTAAGCTTAAGAGATTGCTTGGATCAGTGCCATGGCATGTGAAAATGCAAGGACTGGATGTTGATAGTGCATGGGAAAAGTGGTAAAGGAGTTTTGAGGGAAGTAATAGCGGACTGCATACCTAGAGCCAGGATAATAAATCAAGTGGAAGTTAAATGGATGAATACCATCATTAAGGTGGAGGAGCTACAAAAAAGGAGAAAGGTGACCAACAGGCATATAAGCAGTACAAAGCACAGGCCAGAATAGTAAGGTAAGAAAGGCAAAAGTAGAGTATGAAAGGAAATTAGCAGTGCAGGTCAAAGATAATCCCAAAGAGTTCTTTCAGTATGTTGCAAATAAAAAGAAGAAATGGTAGAATGATTTTAATGAATACTGATGGGAGGGAGGTAACTGAATCAGGCAAAATAGTAGAATTAATAAGTGAACATGTTGCAAGAATATATTATCTAGATGGAGATATTCCAGTAACAAGATAAAGGATTATATGGAAACTGAGATCAGTAGCATATTACAGAACCTTGATGTGGATTAGATGGTATATCAGCTCAAGTTTTATGATAAGGTGCTAGGGAATTGGCAGTGCCTTTTGACCACATTATTAAATCTGAGTCTCAGCTCTGGGTTAGACCAAATGAGTGAAGGGGGGGGGATAATAGTTCCATTGCATAAAGGAGGTGCAAAGACTGATGTAGCAAATTAATGACTGATTACCATATCAGGAGTTGTTGTCAAGATACTGGAGAAGTTGATCAATTTCAAAATACAGGAATTGATAGACAAATGGAATACTGTATGATGGCAACTTGGTTTTGTGTAGGGTAGGTCATGCCTTAGTAGCTTGTCACATTTTATGATAGTGACAGTTCAATTGGATAAATGTAATGGGTTCACAGTGATACTGCTGGACTTTGCAAAAGCTTTTGACAGGACACTGTATGGAATTCTAATCCATAAATTGCAGCACATGGGATGGATATAAAGATGAAGTGGATAAGAGGGTGATCGAGTTATTCGACCACAGAGAGTAGTTTATTCAGGAGTAAAGTCCAGTAGATGGCCTATAACGTGGCATGCAACAGGGCTCTGTTATTTATTTGTCTGTTACTGTTTAATTTGTACATTAACAATATAGGAAAGGATCTGAGAGGAACTATTCAGTTGTTTGCTGATGGTGCAAAATTGGGTAGAGGGTAACAGTAGTTAATACAGATAATGTTAAAAGTTTGCATGATGATTTGGATAGACTGGCTCTCTGGACAAAGGAGAATGGATGTCAGATTAGTGTGACAGTGTAAGGTTATGAATTTTAGGACAAAAAGATTACCAGCTATATACCACATTGATGAAACTATACTCCAAGAAATTGACAAAGCCAGGGATCTGCAGATGTTAGTGTATAGGGAGGTAAAGTTTAGAGAGCATATTGCAAAAGTGACTAAAGAAACTCATTGGATTACTTGGTTACTGAAGAATATCCTGATGAACAGAGACAAGCAGGTTATTATACCTCTTTATCAAGCCTTGGTAAGACCCATCTTAGCTACTAGGTGCAGATTTGGTTGCCTGAGTTTCTTGGCAGTGTGAGGAGGAGGTGGAGAGGAACCAGAGGCAAGTGGCCAATATGGCATAGGTCTATGGAATGAACTTTATGATGACAGGTTGGAGATTTGTGGGTTACAGAAATTTTTCAGAAAAGGTCTGGTAGTGGGAGAACTAAGGGCCATCTCTGGAAACTGAGCAAGAGTGTAGTTAGCAGGAGTGTAAGGACTAGATTTTTGTGCTTGGAGAGTGGTGAATGAGTGGAGTAAGTTTGTCAGTCTGTTGTGGGCACCATGACTGTGAATGAGTTCAAAGCAAAGTATGATAGATATTGTATGAATGTTGGATAGTGCTGGGCATGATGTTTAGGGTCTTCCTCAATGAATCTAATAACTCCATGGAGTAGCCCATAATAATAATAATAGATGAGATGGAAATGATAATGGAATCAGTAGGTTTTTCACTTGTGGAATGAGAAACTTGCTAAATTTTAGTTGCTGTCAGTAGCAGTCTACTGACAGCTCTTGTCTTTCATTATAGGAACCATAACAATTATTATTATCTTTGGAATAGCACTATGGAACTTTAGTTGACTCTTTTGGTAGTTTGTTATAGTAATGAATTTGTTAAATTGTGAGTCAGCTTTAAAATCTGGTGCTTGAGCTCTCCCTAGGTATTTTATAATATGTCTTGTGTAATGGAATTGCAAGCAGTGATTATTGACTAAATAGAGCATTTACTTGTATTTGTGGTGTAGGATGGCATAATTTTGAAGTGTGTGTTCAGAATACATTGCCCTTGTTAATGTGACATTTCAAAAACAATGAAAAATTATTTCCATCAATCTACGATAACATGCCCCATTTCAGTGTTTTCGATAAATCTCATAGACACAATATCATATAAGTAGATGGTGGAAATAAGTTTGTGACTGGCCCAATGAATTGATTTTTGAGGCTGCATGGGAAAAACTTGCCACATCATTCCAAGTTGATTGACATCCAGTATTCATTTGCCACTTCTGTTCTTCAATTCAGAACTAGTTTTCATCAACATGTAACATTATGTTGCTCGTGTAGTTCCTGTCCATGTTTCTGCCTGCATTTTCTTTCACAGTAATTTCAAAAAGCTAAGTAGTTTTTGATTACATGTGTTATGCACTAAGTGTAATCACTTGCACTGTCTCACTAAAAGTTGGTGAGTTCCTTCATCTGCAAGTGAAAATTGCATAATTTTAATTATCCTTTTGTTACTGATAAATTCTGCTGTTGCAGGATATGTTGTATGTGTGTGTGAGTGCGCAATTACTTTTATATATTATTAGTAAATTTAAAGTCACAATTCAAGTAAATCCTTTTATTATTTTTTTCTTTATGTACCTGAAATATTTATTTCTTTTATATAGGTAATACAGATTTTTTACCCTCATTCCATCCAGCTTTATCCTAAAGAGTTTCCTGGTCATGATCCAAATGATTGTCAACGTGACATTAAAAGAGATGAGTAAGTATCATTGGGTTCATGTTTCTAAGTTTAGGGAAAACCGGTTAATATATTATTGGATATTAATCAATATATTGATTATTTCTGTGCATGGTGTGAGACAAAGGTTGTAACAATTCCAAATATAGCAGTCATCATGTGCTGTGATCTTCTAGGTAATATAGAAATCATTACTAATTGTAGATATAAAAGGTGAATAATTTAAAACTTTATTCCATATAAAATTGTGCAGAATATTCAGGCTGTTTTGATCTAGAATATTAAAGATATTAGTTATTTTAATTATTGGGAGAATTTTTTTTTTAATGTGAGTCCCACTCTAAAAAGGATTTTTAATCTCAATGTTAAGAAATTTGAGAAATAGCATACCTTAAGATATGAAAGGTAGGAGAAGATAGTCAGGATTTCTCAATTTTGTTATTTAATATCACTTATATATTTAAATAAATAAAAATATAGTGAATTACAAGATATTTACATATTCCTTCATCTAGAGCTATTAAAAAAGGTTGCAACAACGCACATCATCCAGATCTCTACGGTCATTATCGAGAAGCCAAATTCACACAAACAAAGCATCATTGGTGGTGGAAGGTAAAATTTGTCTTTATGTTTCCATTTTTTTTATTTTTATTATTTATTTATTTATTTTTAATAATTTAGAGTGAAAAATGTCCCCTCCTTTTGCAAGGAAATTATAAGCAGAGTAGGAAATGATTGTCTGACATACAAAAATATTTTGGGAAAATTTGGAGAAAAGAGTCAAGATAATATTGTAATAGGTTTCATGGTATGATAAGAACACAGATAGTTAAGAAAATAACTATTTATTAACTTAAAAGCTAATATTTCGCTGGTATTATATCCAGCATCTTCAGAGCACACAACACAAAGTTTGTTACAAATGCAAGACAACTACAATCCGGTGTAACAGTGGGGCTAGTATAAGTGATTGCAGCATGCAACACAAGACTCTCATCTGTTCACCTAAGGACAAATGCACTCCTTTATCACATCCAGGTGTCTATGAAGTGCCCTGTTCTTGCCATCAAGCCTACTATGGACAGACAGGAAGAAATGTGGACATGCCTCAGTGAACACAAAAAAATATCTGTCACTTTTGCTATGGTAAGTTGGGTCTGGCAGACCATGCTTTGGATACCCCCTGCACACAGGATCAATTGGAAAGAAACAAAAGTAATGGACAGAAGCTTCTACAAGTCAGAGAGGTTGTTCCTGAAATCAACAGAAGCCTTAAAACATACTCCAAACCTTAACAAGTATGGCTGTATAAATCTACCGAAGATTTGGGAGACAGTCATCCTAAGACCAAATTAATATTTATTACTTTTATTTTTTAATTTATATTTTTTCAAACTTTCTAAAACTATCATTTGGACTACTATTTCAAAACTTTGAATTTTTATATTTTATTTATTTATTTATTTTTTAACCTAGATGGCGCCATATTAGGACTTTAGTCTTGTGTTGCACGCTGCAATCACTTATACTAGTCCCACTGTTACATCGGATTGTAGTAGTCTTGCATTTGTAACAAACTTTGTGTTGTGTGCTCTGAAGATGCTGGATATAATACCAGCGAAATATTAGCTTTTAAGTTAATAAATAGTTATTTTCTTAACCATCTGTGTTCTTATCATACCGTGAAACCTATTACAACATGTCTGACGAACACGTAAGCCTATCCACGCTTAGTCAAGATAATAATAATGGCAAATACGTATTGGATTTCTGCTCAGGACATGGATTGGTTATTACCAACACAATGTTCTAACATAAATCATCATCATAAAATTCCTGCCATACCTTCAAGGGGTGTACAGAATATGATAGTACTACATGAAAAATTTACATCATTACTAACTTCCTATCTACAATTTTCCTCCAAATTAGTCTGTTACCTGTTGTCATCAAGACTCCAACATTATCAGATCTTATATTTCTATCTTCTAAGGCACTTTCTACAATATCAATACACCCTATATCTTGGTCTTCCTCTGGGTCTTTTTTTTACTGCCAACCTGGCAGAAAACACTTGTTTTGCTAATATTTTCTCTCCCATTATGTTTTTATATGTTCTTCTTTTCAGTATGAAATTCAAATTTTTCCTGCTCAAGACTAAATAGTGATCACTTCCAATTTCAAATTCTCTGTACACTCTGGTGTCCTGCACCAGGAAGAAAACATCACTATCAACAATAACATAGTCAATGGGACTTTTCTTATTCCTTGCCTCTTCTCTCCATGTGAATTTGCGTACATTTTTATGTTGGAACGTTGTGTTAGTAATAACCAGTCCATATCCTGAGCAGAAATCCAACAAGTATTTGCCATTATTATTAGCTTTGCTCTTTTCTCCAAAATTTTTTGTATGTCAGACAGTCATTTCCTACTCTGCTATTTAGATCCCCAACAAGTACCAACTTTTCCTTTTTCATTGTGTCAGTTGCTTTCTCTAAAGCCTCAAAAAATTCCTCTATCTTCTACTTTAGTAGAACCATCTGTGGGACCATAGGCTCAAATATGTCTTATTGCAGATAATGTTATACTCTTAAATAAATCCACTACTAGTCTGCAAGATTTCCTGACTAAATTTAATAACTGTTGTAATAGGTTTGGTATGAAGGTCAACAATAATAAGACAAAGGCAATGAAAATAGGCAGAAGCATTGAAAATATCAACTGCATTGTGAATGGAGAACCTATGGAATATATAAAACATTTCAGCTACTAAAGCATGATTTTTTGTCAAGATGGTAAATTAAATATGGAAATAGATAACAGAATCAATAAAGCTTGTATGGTAGGAAATCGAATGAATAAATTTATATGGAATGAGAGAGAAATTGGTCAAAACAAGCTAAATCAGCTGTAATGAAGACAGTGTTTAAACCAATTTTAACTTATATGGATCTGTGAGCTGGGTTAGAAATAACAACTCTCACAGATATGAGAGTCCTGAGAAAGATTAGAGGGGTGAACAAATGGCATCAGTGGCGATATCATATTAAAAATTAGGATGTTAGGAAAGGACTTAATATTGTTAGCATCCAGGAATGTGTTAGCAGAGCTAATCTCAAGTGTTATGATCACTTAAACAGAATGGGAGAGGAAAGATTAGCAAAACAAGCTGCCAATCTTTCCTCTCCTAGTTCTTTGTTAATACAGTAAAAAGCACCTTAGAAAATAGAAATATAAAACCTGATAATGTTGGAGTCTTGACAGGTAACAGATTTATTTGGAGGAAAATTGTAGATAGGAAGTTAGTAATGGTGGAAATTTTCATTTAGTACTATCACATCCTGTACATCCCTTGAGGTACATATCAGGAATTTGGTGAGGAGGAGGATGGTTTTATAGCTAGCATTTTCAAATTATAACCTACAATACACTGCTGCTGGAATTATCCGCAACAAATTTGTTCCTGAGGACACCATAATGAATGGTCAATATTATTTAGGAGTAATGCAATATCTGTATGCCTGCATCTGATGTGTCAGGAAAGAACTATTCCACAACACCAATTGGTTTCTGTTGCATGACAACACGCCCATGCACTATACTTCCTGCGAAGCGGTTTCTGGCTTCAAAGTCGATCTGTCTGATCAAACATTCCCCTGTTCTCCAAATTTAGCTCCCACAGATTTTTTCCTCATTCCAAACATGAAGTGTCTTGAAAGGAGAGCACTTCAGTGACTTTGAGGACATCCAGTGCAGTGTGACCCAGAAAATGAAGGAGGTTCCTGTTCAGGACTTCCACTTCGAACACTAGTAAGGCTGATGTAAATATTGTGTGGATTTGGAGGAAGATTATTTTGAATCTGTGTAATTGACAATTCCAAATATAGTTCCTTGTTCTGATAATGATTGTTGTCTCATTACTTAGTGGGTGCACTGTATATAAGGCATTTCTGTTTTTTAAGCATAAGAGCTAGTGCTAATTGTATGAAAGGCTAATCATGATCTGTATTCGCATTTGTTTTCAACATCCTTAACATGTTCTCATAGGTGAATCTCTGGAATGTTTTTCTGGCTAATAGCAAATACAACAAGAGCAGTGAATTTTATAGACTTGGTTATATATTTTATGCTTGGTTTTAATCCTTTACCCAAGTAAATAAAGGATTAAAAACCAAGTATAAAATTTCTTAGTATCTTTAGCATATATTACATCCAAGATTAAAAAAACTTGCTACATACATATACAGTATATTATTTATTTATTTTTTATTGGTGGATGAGGTGATTTTAGATGTTGTAAAAATGCTAATCTTGTAAAGATTAACATTTTTACAGAAATGTTAGAAAATTTCAATTTTGCTAGAATATTGCATTGATACCAATATATAAAAAGTAAATGCAATGCAAGTAAATTTCACAAAATATTGTTTTTTTATGTATTTATGTATTATTTGTTTAGATTTTAGTTATACGCGTGGATAGGCTTATGTGTTCATCAGACATGTTATGATAGGTTTCACGGTATAAAAGAACACAGATGGTTAACCAAATAACTATTTATTAACTTAAAAGCTAATATTTCGCTGGTCTTATATCCAGCATCTTCAGAGCACACAACACAAAGTCTGTTACAAAGGCAAGACAACCACAATCCGGTGTAACAGTGGGAACAGTATAAGTGATTGCAGCGTGCAACACAAGACTAAAGTCCTAATATGGCGCCATCTTGGTTTAAAAAAAAAAAAAAAAATCAAGTTTTGAAATAGTAGTCCAAATGATAAAAAATAAAAGTAATAAATATTAATTTGGTCTTAGGATGACTGTCAATCTTTGGTAGATTTATACAGCCATACTTGTTAAGGTTTGGGGTATGTTTCAAGGCTTCTGTTGATTCCAGGAACAACCTCTCTGACTTGTAGAAGCTTCTGTGCATTACTTTTGTTTCTTTCCAATTGATCCTGTGTGCAGGGGTATCCAAAGCATGGTCTGCCAGACCCAACTTACCATAGCGAAAGTGTTGGATATATTTTTTGTGTTCACTGAGGCGGATGTCCACATTTCTTCCTGTCTGTCCGTAGAAGGCTTGATTGGCAAGAACAGGGCACTTCATAGAGACTCCTGGATGTGATAAAGGAGTGCATTTGTCCTTGGGTGAACGGATGAGAGTTGCTAATTTTTTATAAGGTTTAAATACTGTGCGTAATTGGTGTTTGTTAAGCACCCTAGATATCTTTTCCGATGTGCCTTTAATGTATGGGATGGTGATTGTTTTGTTGTAGTCTTCTGTGGTAGATAGAGGGGATTTATGGGTAGCATTTAGTATGTTATCTATTTTACGGGGATTATAACCATTGTTTAAGAAGGTTTGACGTAGTGGTTATAATCCCCGTAAAATAGATAACATACTAAATGCTACCCATAAATCCCCTCTATCTACCACAGAAGACTACAACAAAACAATCACCATCCCATACATTAAAGGCACATCGGAAAAGATATCTAGGGTGCTTAACAAACACCAATTACGCACAGTATTTAAACCTTATAAAAAATTAGCAACTCTCATCCATTCACCCAAGGACAAATGCACTCCTTTATCACATCCTGGTGTCTATGAAGTGCCCTGTTCTTGCCATCAAGCCTACTGCGGACAGACAGGAAGAAATGTGGACATCCGCCTCAGTGAACACAAAAAATATATCCGACACTTTCGCTATTGTAAGTTGGTCTGGCAAACCATGCTCTGGATACCCCCTGCACACAGGATCAATTGGAAAGAAACAAAAGTAATGCACAGAAGCTTCTACAAGTCAGAGAGGTTGTTCCTGGAATCAACAGAAGCCTTGAAACATACCCCAAACCTTAACAAGTATGGCTGTATAAATCTACCAAAGATTTGGGAGACAGTCATCCTAAGACCAAATTAATATTTATTACTTTTATTTTTTATCATTTGGACTACTATTTCAAAACTTGAATTTTTTTTTTTTTTTTTTTTTTTTTTTTTTTTTTTTTTTTACCCAGATGGCGCCATATTAGGACTTTAGTCTTGTGTTGCATGCTGCAATCACTTATACTGTCCCCTGTTACACCAGATTGTGGTTGTCTTGCTTTTGTAACAAACTTTGTGTTGTGTGCTCTGAAGATGCTGGATATAAGACCAGCGAAATATTAACTTTTAAATTAATAAATAGTTATTTGCTTAACCATCTGTGTTCTTTTATACCGTGAAACCTATCATAACATAGATTTTAGTTAGATTTTCATAATATTTTTATTCTTACACAATGAAAGTAATATATTTATTGACTGAGTTTCCTAATTTCAGTTTTGTTGTAATTTTTATTCATTTTAACCTGATTCGGAAATCTTGCTCAAATTCCATGACCAAACATGGAAACCACTCGACCAACTTCAGGCCTCCAGTAAGCAGTGCTGTGGTCTCACATTAGAAGGCGGAATTCATCTCTTACCTAAAAACAATTGTAAACATCCGTGCCCATTGCGAGTTTTGAATCCACAGCTCATTGGTGGGAGAGGGTATACTATCTGGTCAGTTGTTAACGACATGATATTTCTGATTACAGTTTATTTTTGCATGTTTCACAAGAGAAGTAATTAATTACCATATTTGCTGCCGTATAAGATGCACCCCCTTTTTTGTACACATTTTTTAGGAAAAAACTTTATCACTGAATATTATAATGAATTTACAGTATTTCAAATATAAAGTAATAAGTAAGTCTACTTTCAACAAATACCTAATCTAACTAGGAAAGAGTACCCACCATCTTCTTCATCAAAACCCAGAAATTCATCTCCAGAGCTAAATAAGAGACACTTGAAACCTCTTCTAAATCAGAATCTGAGTCCTCATACAACAAATTGTCCTCTGTACCATTCAGTGCATTACTAATGCCACACTTCTTAAATGATTTACCCCCACTGTCTCAGTTTTCACAGCATCCCATAAAGCTTTGACCCACTCACGAACTTGCGAAATGCTAGGCTTCTTCCTGATGGCGTAAGCTCAAAATCTGAAGACTCCATCCAGCAGTCTTCTGGATGCAGTGTTCCACTTCTCCTTGATAAATCTCTTAAATAGTTTATTAATACAGACACATAAAAGTTGAAGTTGACTAGTTAGACCTCCTGGAATTATAGCTAACTGAGTTTTCAATTCCTTGAGTTTATTTTTAACATCTTCTGTTCTGTGAGAATGAAACTGATCCCATACTAGCAGGGCAGGCTTCTTCAATTGTCTGCCAGAGCGTTAAGACCAAATGTTATCTATCCATAACTGAAATACTAGAATGTATTCCAGTAACTGGAATACATTCTAGATAAGAGACACTTGAAACCTCTTCTAAATCAGATTTTTAAAAATTTAAATTTTCTTAGTGTGATAAAATATTAGTATTGGAGGAAAAGGTAAAGACTAGTATTGCACCTGCAGATGGCAATAAAGTTAGGCTGATTTACTTAATCATGATAGGATTTACATAATTTTATTATCATTATCTTTAATACTTTAATATATGAGGGTGATCTGAAACGTTCTCGGCCTAGCAATGAAAAAACAAATTTATAATTTCAAAATTTTTTTATATAATGGAAACTGTGGTAAATTCATTACTAAAAACACACGTATAACCACAGTGATTAGTTTTAATACACAAATATTTCATCCCAAGTATCTTGAGACATCATCAGTACGGTAATTCAAACAATACTAGGAATAACATACAGTTAGGGCACATGATTACAATGGAATCTCAATATGCCTGCAGTAACGTGTTATAGAAGTAAATTAAAATATAACTGGAAAAAAAAACATATATAAAGAGACTATTTTACACAATTTTGTATGACAATTTCCCTTACTTTAGGAATAGTAAGAACATTGTTGCGGTTTAAATTTGGTGTGTGTAGTAGGGCTTCAGCACTTTCTTTATATATACGTTCATGTTTAAATAAAGATCTATGTAAAAGTTTATAAATCCTTGCACCCTAACTGTATGTTATTCCTAGTATTGTTTGAATTATTGTACTGATGATGTCCCAAGATACTTGGGATGAAATACTTAAGTATTAAAACTAATCACTGTGGTTATACGTGTATTTTTAGTGATGAATTCACCACAGTTTTCATTATATAAAAAACGTTTTATTCCTTCATGGTAACTGACCCCACAGAAGACGGACTTACTAAGCAGACTTCAAATAAAACAGGATAAGCTATGTGCTAGAATTTCTTTTTTAAAAAAGTGCAGATGCAATAAACTCATTCCAACTTTTGCAAAATTAAAAGAAGTCATCAAATCTCCAGGTGCCCATAAAACCAATCAGAAAGCAAGCCATTCCTTACTACTTAATCAGTTATGAGTTTCTAAGCATGAATTGGCAACAAATAATTTAAAAATTACTGAACTAGAAGCAGAATTATCAAATACGTTAAATCAAGATCTATTACAATTGATTATAAGTGTCTCAAAAAATTCGGGGATAAAAGCTTTTGATAAAAGCAATATTCATCAGCTCAGCTAACGCCTTTTTATTTCCGTATACGGGAGTAGGCGAGGCCATTTAGCCCTATCTAACTTTTGGAGACTGAGTGGGCAGTTCAATCTCCACTGGTACCAATCGGAGATAGATGGCCCAAGGCTATCACTAATTAGGCGGTACACAGCAAAGAGAGACGGCTCAATTGTGCCGCCATCTTGTGGTCCCTAACCCTAACGCAATATATTTAATGTCTGAAATAATGTGGGTTCTACGGTCGATTTTCTTGAGTTTATGGGACGAAAAACCCGAGTTTCCGGGAGGAAAAACCTGCTTGCCTGTGCCAGAGATCGACTAACTCGGGAACCGGTCGAAAAAAGGCTTAGAAAAATTTCCTCTAGTCGCCGACTAGACTCGAAACCAAGTCTTCCTTCGTGCGGCCAAGTGCTGTGGTGTGCAAACGCCACATCCACTGAGCTACACAGATCTACATAATAAATACCTTAACTTACTAAATCGTTCTAAGAAGATCACTAACAAATTACCGACTGAAAAATGGGTAGTCAACTTATCTAACCATCTACTAACAACAAACGAATGAAATGTTCTAGCAAGAGGTCATAAATTTTCAATTTCACCTAAACGTTTCCCATATTTGGATTTCATACATAACATAGAGAGAAATATCGGCCATCTTTCCACTATTGAAGCCAACAGACTTCGTTTCGAGGTAGCAAAAATAATCTGTGATGCCAAACCTTTTGGACTTAAATGTCCCACCATCAGAATTGAAAGCTCTTACCTCCTTAAAACGTAATAAAAACATAATTATTACCAGCGCAAGTACATCATCAACATAGCGTAGCCAAAGTGTTGGTTTGAGAGTGGCTGTATTGATTGCTTGTTTTTCCAGGTGTTCTATGTAAAAGTAGGCTAGGGGGGGAGAAAGGGGGGAGCCCATGGCTGTCCCATCAATTTGTTTGTATATTTTCCCTTTCCATGTGAAATATCCTGCATGTATTGTGAATTTGAATAGTTCAAATATATCAGGGGGAAAGTGTGCCTTCAGTAGATTGAGGGTTTCTATTAGTGGTACATAAAAGCTCAGACTTAATAGTAAGCTTTGACATCACTTCACTATTCACAAATGTACCACTAATAGAAACCCTCAATCTACTGAAGGCACACTTTCCCCCTGATATATTTGAACTATTCAAATTCACAATACATGCAGGATATTTCACATGGAAAGGGAAAATATACAAACAAATTGATGGGACAGCCATGGGCTCCCCCCTTTCTCCCGCCTCCCCTAGCCAACTTTTACATAGAACACCTGGAAAAACAAGCAATCAATACAGCCACTCTCAAACCAACACTTTGGCTACGCTATGTTGATGATGTACTTGCTATTTGGCCACATGGCCCTGAGACATTGAAAACATTCTTAGCACATTTAAATAGCCAACATCCAAAGATCCACTTTACTATGGAACTGGAAGCCAACAACTGTCTGCCCTTCCTGGATACACTCATCACACGTCTCCCAGATGGTTCCTTATCATTTTCAGTTTTCAGAAAACCCACACATACAGGCAGATACTTACACAAACAATCACACCATCATCCTTCTCAACAATATGGCATATTAAAAACGCTAACCCATAGAGCGAGAGCAATCTGTTCAAATGACAAGGCTCTCACTGCTGAACTGACTCACTTACGCCACACCTTCTTGGCCAACGGCTACAATCCACAAAAAATAACAAAATACTAAACACTCCTAAGAGACCCCTCCTACCATCCACCACAGAGAACTACAACAAAAGTCACCATCCCTTACATTAAAGGTACATCCGAAAAGATCTCAAGAATTCTCAATAAACATAAACTACGCACTACATTCAGACCATGTAACAAATTAGCCACCCTCATCCGCTCACCCAAGGACAGCATTCCTCCTTTATCACATCCAGGAGTCTACCAAGTACCCTGCTCATGCAATCAAGCCTACTACGGTCAAACAGGAAGAACTGTGAATATCTGCATCAGCGAACATAAACGATACGTCCGGAAATATCATTATGGGAAGTCGGGCCTAGCAGACCATGCTCTGGATACCCCTGCACACAGGATCAACTGGAAAAACACAAAAGTACTACACAGAAACCCATATAAATCAGAGAGATTGTTCTTAGAGGCGACAGAAGCCCTAAAACACACTCCAAATCTCAACAAATATGGCTGTATTAACTTGCTGAAGATCTGGGAGACAGTCATATTAGGAAAAAACTAGCACTTTTCTAGGACTCTAGTAATATATGATAGCGTTTTTTTTTTTTTCAGATAGAGGGTGCCAAAATCAGGACTCTAGTCTTTGTGTTGCTGCTACAATTTTGTTGAAATACACCATGTTGTTTTAGTCTCGCGTATTGTGACAAACAGTGTTTTTGTGCTCTGAAGATGCTGGTTATAATACCAGCGAAATATCAGCATCAAGTTAATAAATTAATTATTTACTTAGTTTCTGTGTTCTATTATACCGTTAAAATAATAAACAACAGGGAGGAACCTAAAGCAAGTTGTTCAAAATGTTCCATATAAAAGTTAGCAAGAGGGTGAGATAATGGCGAACCCATGGCTGTGCCTTCTTTTTGTAGGTAGAAAGCATTTTACCATACAAAATAACCAGAACATAATACATGTGCAAAGAGCGCCATGATATCTGGAGGAAATCTGTTCTGTAAAAAGATTGTGTCATTGATTGGGGCATTTAAAGAGGGTAGAGACTTCAAATCTGACTAATAGATCATCTTTTTCTAATGTAATGTTTTGATGATGATTATGAAGGGTTGTGTATTTTTGATATAGGAGGGGGGAATGACCTACCAACTCCTTGAGGGTTGCTGCTAATTTTTTGGCTAAGTGATAAGTCGGGCTCTCAATCCCTTCGACTATAGGCCTTAGCAGTGTGTTTTCTTTTTGAATTTTCGGTAACCTGTAAATTCTTGGGGGACGAGCATAGTGTGGAAATAGTTTTTTGACTGTATCTTCGGGCCATGTGGTAATTGACTTAAGTAGATTCTGTGTTTTCTTTTTTATTCTATTAGTTGGGTTATAGTTAACTAATTGGTATGTGTTATTGTCCGAGGCCAGCTGATTGATTTTTTCCACATAAGTGGTTCGGTTTAAGATAACAGTGGCACTCCTTTATCCGCTCTGGTTATTATGATGTTCGGATTTGACTTTAGTGATTTATCGCTGTTAATTCGTATTTAGTTAGGTTACTTGTTATTGTTTTGTTATGATTAAAATTGTTGGCGGTTTCTAAACGTATTTTTTCTGCTATGTTATTTGGGATGAATCTTAGGCCTCTTTCAATATTACAAATAAATTTGTTTGTTCAACCCACAAGCGATGCATTCATTATGGTAAGCTGAAGAATCAGGTTTCTAATTTGATTAATCGACTGGCTTTTTTAAAACGATGTAGGGATAGCAATATCATTCCAAATTGCATCAGGCTAAAAAGAAAATTCACCTCAGCAAAAGCACAACGAATATACTTCCGCATGGAGAAAGCACTTCTCAGAGAACAAATCCAAGCTTCCAGAAAGAACTTAGCCGCTACACAAAACCAGCGGCAAAAAAGAAAAAAATGGAAATTTCAGGCTACGTAACGCAGATATCTGGATGATCCTGGAAAAGATTTCCGACAACATGGCGAACCACATCCTCCAAACGAAGAAAGAAAACCTAATTTCCAAATTCCAAAGACTAAAAGATAGAAAGAACCAGCTGCCGTATATTCAAATTTCTCCACAGTGAACAACAACAACCAACCAGAACCAAGAAACAACAGGAGCCACCAATCACCTACAGGTAACAGTAACATAGTTAACCTATTCAACCACGTTTTAAACAAAGACGAAATCTCGATACTTAACAAAGGTTTAAATTATGCCATAGCACCCAAATCGATAAATAAACTTGAATTTATTTGTAATACTGAAAGAGGCCTAAGATTCATCCCAAATAACATACCAGAAAAAATACGTTTAAAAACCCCCAACATTTTAAATGTTAACAAAACAATAACAAATAACCTAACTAAACATGAATTAACAGTGATGAAATCACTAAAGTCAAATCCGTACATGGTAATAACCAGAGCAGATAAAGGAGTGCCACTGTTATCTAAACCGAACCACTTATGTGGAAAAAATGAATCTGCTGGCCTCGGACAATAACACATACCAATTAGTTAACTATAACCCAACTAATAGAATAAAAAAGAAAACAGAGACTCTATTTAAGTCAATTACCACATGGCCCAAAGATACGGTCAAAAAACTATTTCCACACTACGCTCGTTCCCCGAGAATTTACAGGCTACCAAAAATTCAAAAAGAAAACACACCGCTAAGGCCTATAGTCGAAGGGATTGATAGCCCAACTTATCACTTAGTCAAAAAATTAGCGGCAACCCTCAAGGAGTTGTTGGTCATTTCCCCTCCTATATCAAAAACACACAACACTTCATAAACATCATCAAAGACATTACATTAGAAAAAGATGATCTATTAGTCGGTTTTGAAGTCTCTGCCCTCTTTACAAATGTCCCAATCAATGACACGATCCTTTTACAGAATAAATTTCCTCCAGATATCACGGCGCTCTTTGCGCATGTATTACATTCTGGTTATTTTGCATGGCAAAATGCTTTCTACCTACAAAAAGAAGGCAGCACAGCCATGGGCTCGCCATTATCCCCCTATTGCTAACTTTTATATGGAACATTTTGAACAACTTGCTTTGGGTTCCTCCCCTTTAAAACCCAAAGTCTGGCTTCGATACATTGATGATGATGTTTTCACAATCTGGTCTCATGGCCACCAGACACTAGACACATTCCTTAGCTACCTAAACAAGCAATACAAACGTATACAGTTCACAATTGAGATTGAAAAACATAGCACACTACTGTTTCTAGATACACTTGTCACACGTTTCCCTTCGGGCAATCTTTCCTTCACTGTTTACCGGCAACCGATACATACTGGCCAATATATACACACAAACTCTTACCACCACCCAACACAAAATCTAGGTGTCATCAATACCCTAAAAAACAGGGCTGTGTAGATCTGCTCCAGTGAACAGGCACTGAAAGACGAATTTAAGTGATCAGCAATTCGTTTAAAAAAAAATGGATACAGCCAAAACACCATTAACAAAATTCTCTACAAGACCTCAACAAAAAACAAAGACAAACCAGACTACAATAAAACTATAACCATTCCCTACATTAAAGGGACATCAGACAAAATAAACAGAGTACTAAACAAATATAACCTCAAAGCCACCTTTAAACCTTCTGCAAAATTAAAAAGCTTACTCAACTCATCCAAAGACCTACTCCCTCTGCTGGCCCACCCTGGAGTATACCATATTTTCTGCACCTGCAACATACCATACGTAGGAGAAACAGGATGCACAATTCCGATCAGACAAAAAAGAACATAAACGACACATCAAATATAATAATTATGGTGAAGCTGGCCTTTCTGATCATGCCCTTCAACACCTTACATAGAATTGACTGGAAAAGCACTAGTTGTCTACATCACACCAAAACATGGTATGAACGCAAATTTAAGGAAGCCTGTGAGATCATTATCAACCACCCCAATCTAAACAATAATGATGGTCTGAAAATCCCATACATATGGAAGGCATATATTTGTCCCACGAATTCTTCCTCTCTAAGAACAACTATAAATAGGACTGTAAAAAATCCAGGATCCTAAATCTAAAATAACAACGTCGTTAATACTAAAAATAGGACATCACTGTTAAAGAAAAAATCTGTAAGAAAGAATGTTTATTCATGTTGTAATTTATGAATAATTTTTTAAATCAAAAATAACAATTGTAATAATAGAAATAGGACTTCACTGTTACTGGAAGGAAAACTATCTGTAAGCAAGAATGTTTATTCATATAATCATAAATTAAATCTAGCTTGATGTAATTTTTTTTTTTTTCACTAGAGGTCATGCCAGTGAGTAGCATGTGATCAAATCATTGTTTCTCTAGCTTTTAGTTCGAAATGTAACACAGCTTGTCTTGTATATTTATGTATGCTCCAGATGATGAATCCTCCTTAGATGAAACAACTAAAAAACTCAAGACATACCATACTAGACCTCCTAGAATTTATGGTTTACCTAAGCTTCACAAGGTTAATATTCCACTTAGACCCGTCGTAGATTCTATTGGCAGCCTGACTTACAAGTTATCAAGATTCTTATCTAACCTTCTCTGTCCTCACATAGGCCACTCAGCCTGTTCAATCAAAAACTCCACAGAGTTTCACTCAAAAATAAAAGACATTCAACTATTAAAAACTGACTTGTTAATTAGCTTCGACATTGTCTCCCTCTTCACTAACATTCCCCATAAAGAATCAGTAGAATTATTAACTCAAAAAATTCCATCTGATATAGTTGAATTATTCAAATTTGTTATTGCATCCGGTTGCTTCACTTAGAAAGGTAAAATTTACAAGCGAGAAGAAGGAGTAGCAATGGGGGTCTCCTTTATCACCAAACTTAGCAAACCTGTTTCTAGAACACCTCGAAGAAAAGATTTTCACTTTTGAACCCAAACCAAAAATTTGGTTGCGATATGTCGACGACGTCTTAGCAGTCTGGGATCATCCCGAACATGATTTATACCAGTTTCTAGGCAAAATCAACCTTCTTCACCCTTGCATGAACTTTACGCTACAAAAAGAATCTCCACAGGGTATCTCCTTTCTGGATTTACACATTCGAAGAAAAGAAGATGGTTCCATCACCACGTCTGTCTATCGTAAGCTTACATTTTCAGGTCGCTACATTCACAATTCTTCCGCTCATCATGCATCTCAGAAATTTGGCATCATTAAATCACTAGTTACCAGAGCACACAAATTCTGCTCCTCTGAAGCATCTCTAAACCAAGAACTAGAAATAATCAAAAATACAGCCATACTAAATGGATATAATCTAAAAACAACTCAAAAATCATCAGTCACTTCCCCACACATCAACCGAGACAAGAAGAAGCCCATAGGATTCCCATACCTTATGTCAAAGGCATTTCCGAACGTCTTTCAAAAATTATGAAGAAATACAATTTTGCCACTACTTACAAACCGATCAACCAGATCTATAACTTGTTACCTTCTCCTAAGGACAAACTCTCTCCTCTATTGTTACCTGGCATTTGAGATCTCATGCTCCTGCAATTCGTCTTACTTTGGACAGACAGGTAGATCTGTTCAGAAACGAATCTCGGAACATCAAGACCACATTCGTCTTTTCAAACCGCAAAAATCTGGTCTCTCCCAACAAGGAGTTGAAAATCCAAACCATAGGATCCATGGGGAAAAGTCTAAACTTTTACATCGATCTTTATTTAAACATGAACGTCTATATAAAGAAAGTGCTGAAGTCCTACTACACAGACCAAATTTAAACAACGACATTCTAACTATTCCTGAAGTATGAAAAATTGTCATACAAAATTGTGTAAAATATTCTCTTTATATATTTTTATTTTATTTTATTTATTTATTTATTTTTTTTTTTTTTCAGTTATATTTTAATTTAATTCTATAACATGCTACTTCATGCATATTGAGATTCCATTGTAATCATGTGCCCTAACTGTATGTTATTCCTAGTATTGTTTGAATTACTGTACTGATGATGTCGCAAGATACTTGGAATGAAATATTTACGTATTAAAACTAATCACTGTGGTTACACATGTGTTTTTAGTGATGAATTTCAAAAAAAATTTTTTTTTTTCAACATAATTTCCCTTAAGACTAATACATTTATTCCAGCGATGCTCCAGTGCCATTATCTCGTCCCTGTAGCGGTTCTCAGTAAGATCTGCAAAATACCCCTCTACAGCTACAGTCGCATCTTGATTCGAAGAAAAATGCTGACCAGCGAGGAAGAATTTTATTTTGAGGAAGAGATAGAAGTCATAGGGAGCCAAATCTAGGGAATAGGGTGGATGTTCCAACAATTCATAGTGCAGATCCCTTAATTTTCCCATTGCCAAAACAGTTTTGTGGACAGATGCATTGTCCTGATGAAAGATGACTTTTTTCTTCTGTAAACCAGGTCTTTTCTCACGAATTTTTCATCTAGACTGGTTAAAAGATCGGAATAATATTCCATAGTTATTGTTTTATCCTTTTCAAGATAATTAATAAACAAAATGCCTTTAGCACTATTATTTATAATATTGACAGCTGAGTTGGATAATGGGAATGGCTACATATGATAATTGTACTGTAATCTTCTTCTGGATTTTTGCAAAAGCATTTGATAGAATCCCACATTAAACTCTTATGCAAACTGGAATAAATGGAGATATGAAAACTGGTGATATGGATGGAATAATATTTTCTGTTCCAGAAAATCAAGGGTAGCTGATGGACAGATAACAAAAAGTAGTATATATGAGGGTGGTCTGAAAAGTTCTCGGCCTTAACCATAGATGGCTACACTATCAGCAAGATTTTTTTTTTTGTCATAAGCATCCATGTGAATTTGCAAGTCATTCTATCAAGTAGTTTGTTTTATACAGCTGTCTCAAGCAAAAGTGTTGTCTGTATTCCTTGAAATGGATAAAATTGAGTATTGTGTGGTTATAAAATTCTTTGTAAAAGAAGGTTCAACACCAGAATAAATTCATCCGAGGTTCATAAAAGTTTATGGGCACTCTTCTTCGTTTTCGACTATTAAGAAATAGGCTGCCGAGTTTAAACTGGCCATACCTTGAAGATGATCCATGTGAAGTACTCCCAAAAAATCTAACAACATTAGAAATCATTGATCAAGTGCACGATATGGTGTAGGATGACCAGCGAGTCAAAATGCATGAAATTGCTGACACTATAGGCATTTCAAAAGAACGTGTAGGATATATTTTACACGAAGAATTGGAAATGAAAAAGCTTTGCACAAAATGGGTGCTGCACTTGCTTACAGCAGATCAAAAACGCCCTTACATGAAAATCTCTGAACAGTGCTTGGAGCATTTTAACAAGAATAAAACTTATTTTATGTCGATTTATTACTATGGATGAGACTTGGATTCACCATTACACACGAGAATCAAAACAGTGGACAGAAGCTGGTTCATTGCCGAAGAAGACAAAGTCGGTTCCATCAGCAGGAGAGGTCATGGCATCAGTGTTTTGGATGCTAAAGGCATTTTGTTTATTAATTATCTTGAAATTGGGTAAAACAATAATCATCATCACCATCATCAAATTCCTGCCATGTACCCTCAAGGGGTGTACAGGATATGATAGTACTACATAAAAAAAATACATCATTACTAACTTCCTATCTAAAATTTTCCTCCAAATCAGTCTGTTACATGTCAAGACTTCAACATTATCAGATCTTATATTTCTATCGTCTAAGGTACTTTGTACCGTATCAATCCACCTATATCTTGGTCTTCCTCTGAGTCGTTTTGCTGTTAACCTGACAGAGAACACTTGTTTTGCTAATCTTCCTTCGACCATTCTGTTTAAGTGACCATACCACCTGAGATTAAGCTCTGCTAATGCATTCCTGGATGCTGACAATGTCAAGTTCTTTTCCTAATATTCTCGTTTTTAATATGATATTGCCATCTGTTCACGCCTATAATCTCTCTCAGGACTCTCATATCTGCGGTCTCTAGTCTTTGGTCAAGTGTTTTACTTTTGACCCAGCTCTCAGATCCATAAGTTAAAACTGGTTTGAACACTGTCTTGTATACAGCTAATTTAGTGTTCCGACTAATTTCTCTCTTATTCCATATAAATTTATTCAGTTGACTTCCTACTATACCAGCTTTATTGATTTTGTTTGTCATAAAGCAAAGAGCTGACCTTAACATCTCCCATTTTGATATCATGTTTAATACCACTTTCCTTCATAATGTGATTCATATATATAATGAATAACAGAGGGGATAATGTACATCCTTGACTGACACCAGATTTAACATTAAACCATCTTCCTGTTCTTCCTTCAATTCTAACTGCTGACTTACAACTCAAATAAAGACTAAGTATTGCTTGATATAATGCCCCATTGACACCATATAACTGCAGCATATTGAATAGCTTCTCTCTTGGCACCTTGTCATATGCCTTTTCCAAATCGACAAAACTTAAATACAGATCTTTGTTATATTCTCATGCTTTCTCAACTGTTTGTCATAAAGTGAAGATCTGATCTTGACAGCCTCTATTTGGCCTGAATCCAGCTTGTTTTTCACCAAGTTTTTCTTCCACAATTCTTCTCAACCGTTTCTCAAGTATGCTTGCATCTTGCCAGGAACACTCAGTAGGGAAATACCTCTGTAATTCTCACATTCAGTTTTATTTCCCTTTTTATATATGGGTACTATGAGAGCTCTACTCCAATCATCGGGAAATCGTCCCTCTGTCCAGGCTTTCTGAACTATACAGTGCAGCCACTGAGACTCTTATACCACCATACTTCAGCATTTCTGGTCGAATATCATCTACTCCTGCTGCCTTTTCACATTTCAAGCCTTTGATGGCTTTTTCTACTTCAAATATGGATATGTATTCCTGACTGCATGCCTAGTCAGTGTTTTTTACCACTGTGCTGTCATCACTGCTTGTTTCATCTAGCAGTTTTTCAACGTAATTACTTCATATTTCAAGGATATCTTTTTCTCCCATTTTCATGTCACCTTTATCATCTCTAACTCCTTTTACAGCACTCTTTCCTCCATTTCTAAGCTGCTTCAACGACCTCCAAAATATCTTACCACCTTCTTGATATTTGTTTTCTATATTCTTGCCAAAGTCCTCCCATGTCTTGTTTAGCTAGTTTTACACAGTGTTTCGCTTTCTTACATTTGTCTCTGTATTCTCTAAGAGCAAAAGCTGACTTATTTGACAGGAATTTTTGATATCCTTTCTTCTTTTCCTTCACTGCCTCTTTAACTTCCTGTGTCCACCAGGGAGTTCTGATTTTTTTATCCTTGCAGTCAACCTCACCATATGCCTCTCTGGCAGAATCAATCAATGTTTTCTTCAGTGTTTGCCACTGAATCTCTAAGGTTTGATTCCTGTTCTCAAACTCTTTCATTTTCTTTTCACTAATCTTTGTGTATTTTAGTCTACAGTTCACATCTGAGAGCTGCTCAACTTTTATTCGCTTTAAAACTTTCTTACATGTTATTCTTTTCAATATGAAATTCAATTTTATCCTGCTCAAGACTAAGTGATTACTTCCAATTTCAAATCCTCTGTACACTCTAGTGTCCTGTACCAGGAGAAAACATCACTATCAACAATAACATAGTCAATGAGACTTTTCTTATTCCTAGCCTTTTCTCTCCATGTGAATTTGTGCACATTTTTATGTTGGAACATGGTGTTAGTAATAACCAGTCCATGTCCTGAGCAGAAATCCAACAGATATTTGCCATTATTATTAGCTTTGCTCTTTTCTCCAAATTTTCCCAAAATATTTTTGTATGTCTCACAATCATTTCCTACTCTGCTATTTAGATCCCCAACAAGGACCAACTTTTCCTTTTTCATTATGTCAGTTGCTTTTTCTAAAGCGTGAAAAAATTCATCCATTTCTACCATAGTTGAACCTTCTGTGGGACCATAGGCACAAATAAGTCTCATTGTCCAGTTCCCCGTTCTCATATTTGCCCACATTACTCTACTTGAGACTGACTGCATTCAAGAAAATTAGCCTCGTATTTTGTGTTGAATACTATGGCTATTCCTTTTCCTTGATTGTCATTGCCTGAATATAACATTTTGTATTTATTGCTCAGAAAGATCTCACCAGTTTTTGTCTTTTTTTTTTGTTTCAGTCATCCCTATTATGTCGATCTGGTACTTATCTAATTCCTCAGCTAGCTCCATTTCTTTGCCATTCAGGCTTCTTACGTTGATAGTACCGATCTTTAACTCTGGTGATGTTGAGTTGGGGTTTGTTTTCAGATTTGTTCCAGTAGCTGACTTTTCGCTGTTTGCCCTGGCGAAAACAACGAGGTACTTGTTTAACCGGGCGATGCCCCAGCCGCCATGAAATTTTGTCATGTTGTACCATCAGTTTTTATTTTGGTTTAACCAATAAGAATATAATTTGGTTGGCTAAATTCCAAATTGCCAGCCCATCCTCGTTCTTTCAGTATTTAAGTAGATACCCAACGAGAAGGTGAGGATTGGACATTAGGTCAGAAGCCCTGGTCGGTTCTCCACATTCCTTTAAAGGCTATGTGGAGGTCTCCTCTCAGTTATACAGCTTTGACCCTTAAGCACCCCGTAAAACAATAATCGGAGAATATTATTCCAATGTTTTAACCAGGCTAGACGAAAAAATTAGTGAGAAAAGCCCTGGTTTGCAGAAGAAAAAAAATCATCCTTCATCAGGACAGTGCACCTGTCCACAAAGGTGTTTTGGCAATGGGAAAATTAAGGGATCTGTACTATGAATTGTTGGAACATCCACCCTATTCCTCAGATTTGGCTCCTTCTGACTTCTATCTCTTCCCAAAATTAAACCTCTTCCTCACTGGTCATTGTTTTTCTTCGAATCAAGAGGCGATTATAGCCATAGAGGAGTATTTTGCAGATGTTACTGAGAACCACTACAGGGATGGGATAATGGCTCTGAGCATTGCTGGAATAAATGTCTTAAGGGAGATTATGTTGAAAAATAAAAATAATTTTGAAATTATAAATTAGTTTTTTTTTTTCAATGTGAGGCCGAGAACTTTTCGGACCACCCTCATGTAGGAGCAGAATCCGGGAGAAAGTATGTGACTAGTAGTTTGTTGCCATGCTCAGTGCTTGGATCACTGCTGTTTAATTTGTACATAAATGATATAAGAAATAATTTAAAAGATGTTCACTTGTTTGCTGATGATGCAAAGTTGTTTGTAGCATAATAGTTAATCAAGATGATGCACTAATCTCTCAAGATCAGTGGCGAAAATATAATGTGTGTTAGTTTAATATGATGAAATGTAAAGTTATGTATTTTGGGATAAAAAAATTACAAACTTTACTGTATTACATTGAGGGAATTTGAAGCCAGAGATTTTGGTGTAGTAGTAGTACATGGAGAGTTGAACTTTAGAAGGCATATTGCTAAAGTAGCTAGGATAGCTCATAAGATTACTTAATTATTGAAGAATGCACAAGCAGAGATTAGGGAGTTATTGAGAGTTGTGAATGAATCAAATGGGTTACAAGAGTCAAAGCTCGATAATCGTGACCTTTCTTTCAAAGATTGTAACCGTTTTCTTGATCATCTTTCTCCAGAGACTGCTCAAGGCTATATTTGGTAGTCCCTGAGAGGACATTCTTTGGAGGTGATATCTTCTCTGATATCACAGATATAATTCTGCAAGAAGATCTGTGATATCTTCTCTATGGTTTAATTCGTGTTTGACTTAAGTGTTTATACTAGGTGATGCAAATCATTAACCTCAACATCTAAAACTAGGAATTAGCTCCACGATCTGTTCTTGGCTACCCTATCTATGCACATTTCTTCTTTAGGATCAATTCATAATCCAATGGATAGTTGGTGTAGCATTTTCATTACTGCTGTTTTATCTTCTTCAATTTGGTGTTTCTCAGTGTTCTTATAAACTATATACATAAAAGTTCTTAGGCAACTTTAGGTACAGTATTAAATTATTTGATGTTCTTTACTTTTAACTCCATTGTTATTCTTTTCCTATGGAGTGAATAATATTAAGGATAATTTCATTATTATTATATAAGGAGAGGGATATTTCAATATCCTTCTCCTTACTTGCATTCCACTCACGGACCAATCTACCTTCAGAATACACATAATTTACAGACAAAAAATACTTCTGTTGGTGATAATGGGCTGCAGATGGCATTGATGGTAGTAGTGTTATAGTAGGAGAATTAAGTAGTAGTGAAGAGGGCGAGATGTATTTAGCAAAGTAGAGGTGAGTGCCCTCCCACAATCAGTTCTTGTACTCCCTGGAGGTGTCACTTAATAATAATAGCCTTAGGATCGTGTTTGCTTTGTTTTTATTAGTGATACTCTGAAGATATCAGAGCTACTCTGATAGCTACTTCAACTAAATCAACCAGAATTAGAAGAAAAAAAAAATTTTTTTCTATACTGCAAGTGTCTGTTATAATCTGTTCCTTTATATCCTTTTGAGATGTGAGGTGTTTTAATTTTTTAGTGTATGCACTATAAGTTTCTCATCCTCTTTGCATGTGGGTTCTACTTGAACCATTAAAAAAATTTTTTTGCTTTGAAAATTTTTGATTTTTATGAAAGTTATGATTTCTATAACTGTCATGAACATTTTAAGAAATATTTACGAAGTCTGTTTAATTATTATCAGGTCAGTTGAAGTCGACTAGAAAGTTGTTAATTTTATCAGTACCATTTTCTGGTACCTCAACTAAAAAGATGTGTAGGATATAATGATAAATCAACACAAATCATTATTGTTAATGGTATCCATTATTAATGTGAAGAATCTGTTCAGAAGACGATTAGAATGACCAAAAGAACAGTCAGAGACTTGTCTAAAATCTGGAAGGATGGATCTATCTCCATTGGGAAGAAAGTTGAGGATTTTGGATGTAGCTGTTTTTCCAAGAATAACTTATGGATGTGAGGCTTGGAACCTAAAGAAGTCTGATAGGAAAAGGATAGCTGCTTTTGAGATGTGGTGTTACAGAAGGCTGTTGAGGATATCATATACTGAAAGACAGACAAATGGTGCTAGAAAGGATCAATAGAACTTTAAGGCTTTTTAAGGTTATTGACAGAAGTCATATAGTTGAAATACTTAGGACACATTGAAAGGATGGAGGGAGGACTGAAAACAGTAATAGAAGATAAAGTTCTGAGGAAAGAGGAAGGGCATAGACCATCACTGAGATTGATGAATGGATGGTGTGTCTGGAGTGACTGATCTTCAGAGATTATTGCAAGGACTGGTGTGGTACATCGCTGAGTATCAGAGTGACCATACAGCATCTGATGTCCAATGATGAGATGAATGAATTATTTTTGATACTTTTTTTAGAATTTTATTTTCGCCTGCATCTGAAATGTCACTATCTAGCATAATGTAAGGTTTTGTTATATATTTTCTCTACTTGAACTCATAACTTGTGGTCGAAATATGTTCAGATCAGAAATCTCACAAGTATTTACCATTATTGTTAGTGCTGCTTTTTCTCGAAACTTAATTACATTAATTTTATTACACAGAACCTAATAATTTTTAATCATTATTTATGTATTTCTGAATTTCAAGCTTAGTTTGACTTGCAAACAATATTAAACCTTCACTACTGTTAACAGTATTAACTGTCATTAATTTCTTACACAGATTAATCATGTAATGGACAGAATAAAAACAGTAAAAGATCATAAAGGCCCTGTTTTGTTTCTAGAAGAGGATCATTATGTTGCTCCAGATTTCCTTCATGTCCTTCGGTTGATGGAATCTTTACAGCGCACGTAAGATTTCATTCTTTTTCATGTATCTTTAAAGAAATATTTATAAAAAATATATATATATTGTTCACTGTATGGAAAGGTTATACACAAACTTAAAAAAAAACATTCCCATCTAATTCTGTATTCAGTATTGCAAAAAACTTTGAATAACAAACAAAAAAGTGGTTTCTGTGCCAACCTATCATTTTAAAGAGGTTTTCAAAGTATTGAAAGTGCATCATTTTCAGGGAGCTGAAAAGCAGCTAAGGTTTATCTTCATTTGAGAGATATATCATAATCTGAAGTGAATCTTTACATTTTTGATATAAAATAACTGACGTTGGGTTTTAGTAGGCTGTAATAGTACAGATGATTATAGTACAGGTCACTCAACATTCAGTAAGCATGCACAGTAGTTGGCAGAAGGGTTAGTCTGGCATGCAGAAAGATGTAATAAGTGATTTCCAGATATCACATAGAATCATTCCTTGATTTCTGTTGAGTGTGCCTTGTGAGTCAATAACCAGCATAGATTCTTTGATGTTGTGGAAGTTGTCCTCTATGTAAGGCATAGAGCTCTTGTAACATTTCACAGTAATGGTTCTTCCTAACCCAGAAGAAATCACTAGCATATGTGACAAAACTAATCTGTATAATCATCTGTACTATTATGGCTTAAGAAAACCCATTGTCTTTTTGGTTGAAAATTCTACATACTTATCTTTACTTTTTTATCTTCCTGTTCTATAGTGAATGTTTTTATATTATTTCTGCACACACATGAGAGGCAGCAAATAAACACTGTGTGTGTGTGTGTGTGCGCGCGCGCGCGTTCAGAATTGATCAGTTTTAAGGAATTTTCTACAAATTATATGACACTAATTATTCAGTATTTGTTATAGACTTACAATAAAAATCCCCTAAAATTTTCTAATAGATAGGTCTACTCTCCATCCTCCTATGAAACAAATTTCATGAGTTTAAACGGAGAATAACAGTATTTTAACTCGTTTGTTTTATAATATAAAACAGCGTTTATTTTTCTATTATTATTACATCATTGACATTATTTCCTTATCTTTCTGTAATGTTTGCTAGATATTATGATATTCTAACACAGATATTTTAAGACTAATTTCCATTCAACAAGTTTTTTCCCCTTATTATTTGTCTCTTCTCTTATTCAGTTCTTGCATTTGATCTACTAAAGCTCATCATCAACCTATATTTGATCATCCTCTGAATCTTTATGTGCTATTTTTGCCTCCTCATCTCCTGTTCTGTTTAATTGTCTGTAGTTTAGTTCTGCTTACACATTCTTGAATATTAATAGTGCAAATTCTTTTCAGATATTTTTATCCTTTAATATAGTTCTGTCATTGTTGTTATCTTCACTTTCTTAATTTTTCTCAGAACTTAAAACTTGTGGTCTCCAGTCTTTTTTTTTTTGATCACCTCCTTTATTTGAATACCATTATTCAAATTTCAAATTTAAACAGCCTTATGCCTTTTTATCTCCCAAATCAGGTAGGCAGAGCTCCTTTAATCCTAAATAACTTCTCAAGACATGTGGATACTATCAATGAAAAACCCTACTTGCCCATGTCAAAGATTATCTAACTTGTGAACCAGCAGAGAACAGTCTAAGAAAAAAATTCTGCAGTCATCAAGTAGAATCAAACCTATAACAGTTTTCAGCCAACCCAGTCAACCTGATGGAAATGACATTTGGAAGCAAATGTCATTTCCACAGGATTACGCTGGCACCCTTTCTTTCAAACACTTCTTTGAAAGAAGTCAGTGGCCATTCCCAATGGGCAAGGTGCATCGTGCCATGTAATGAGTCATGTGTTTGTAGCTGGTATAAATTGGAGGAATATGATGCTTCCAACTGCAGTGCAACTGTGTCCGGGTGAAATGGCTGCAAGAAGGGAACTGACGGAGTTTGCAAGATACCATGATAAATTTAGTTTAATCCTTTATCCCAGTGAGAGCAAACAAAGTTTGCGCCTGAAAATATCTTCAGGGCTGAATATAGTGTTGTACTATCTTACCTGGGTAAGTAGTACAACACCAGGCAACTCGTAGCAAAGGTGAAGCAAGCTACCAAGGTAAGATAGTACAACACTATATTCAGTCCTGAAGATATTTTCAGGCGCAAACTTTGTTTGCTCTCACTGGGATAAAGGATTAAACTAAATTTATCATAGTCTAACCTAGTGAAAAATAAACTTTCAACATGTAAGATACCATGTTGCAGGCCTCTCTGTTCAGCAAATTGCTGACAAATTGATCATCCCAAGTCAACAATCAGTGATACCATACTGAGATGGAAGCACAGGGAATCAACTTCAAGTGCTACTTGCAGTGGATGACTCGCCACACTTACCGAACATGACCATAGGGTGCTACAAAGGATAATATGTAAAAACCACTATTAATCAGATGACACACTGAATGCAAAGTTCTGCACATCGACTGGAACACGAATCTACACAAAAACATTCAGAACTGAGACTCACAGTATGGTTGGACTGCAGTATGCAAGCCTCACATTACCCAAACCAACATTCCACATTGTCTTCAGTGGTGCAGAGAGCATGTGCAGTGGGATGTCATTTCATAACACAGCTTAGAAAGCTGTGCTTGAAGCAACAAATCTCACAGCTTCTGATCAGATGCCCGTTGAATGTCTCTTACCAGAGTGTGTGTAATCCCAGCTATGAAATTCAGATTTGGCTGTGTGATGGTATTGTCCGGGTTTGGCCTTGGACCTCTGTTTGTGGGCCATGAACGTTGAACTCCAAGAAATATCTGAACATTCTGGATAATGCAATGCTTCCTACTTTGTGGCATTTCTATGGAACTGATCATTGTCTCTTTCAGCAAGACAATGTACCACGTCATAAGACTGCTGCTGCTGTAACTACATGGTATGTGGACATGAACATCAACACACTTCATTGGTCTCCACAGAGCTCTGATCTTAATCCTATTGAACATCTGTGGAATGAATTGGAGCATCAGGTTAGGTCAAGAGATGTCTGTTCCCACAACAGTCCAGAACTTCATTGCATGCCTACAGGAAGAATAGTCCAAAATTCCCATTGATTGCTATCATACGCTTGTGGAAAATATGTCCTATAGGTTTGCTGCAGTCATCACAGTGAAAGGAGGTCCTACATCTTATTAAGGTGGGTGCCATGGCTGTTTGTTCCTCACACTATCGTGTCTGTTGACCTCCAAAAAGTGTATTGTTATGTTCCATCAAGTCGTTTTCGACTCCTGGTGAGTCTATGAACATACATTATTCATTCAGATCTGTCCCTGGCCATATATTTCAGTTTTTTTTTGTGAGTTTCTTATTTGCCTAAGAAACGATATGGGATGTAATATCCCTTAACTTAAACAAGTCGTATGTTGCCGAATTGAAGCCTTTGGCTCTTCATATATCTAATAATATATTTCAGAATTTCCAAGTGCATTACAGTTGCTTCTTTAACTCCATCTAATTCTTGGTCTTCCTCTTCTCCTGCTTCCATCAACTTTAGCAAGCAGCATCATCATCTTCTCCAGACTGTCATTTGCTTGCATAATATGTCCGAAGTATGACAATTTTTGCTTGATGATCATAGCTTCGAGGGAGCAATCGGGCTTTATTCTGTCTATTACTGATTTATTGGTTTGCTTTGCAGTCCATGGTATATTTCTGTAATCTTCGCACTCTCTTGCATCGCCTTTCTTCAATAAAGGTATATAAACTGATTTTTTTTCCATTCTCTAGGCCATGTAGTTGTGATCCAAATTCGCTGACATAGAGCTGTTAAAATTTTAACTGCCTCTTCTCCCAGAGCTTTGAGCAGCTCAATAGGTATTCCATCTCCTCCTGGTAGCTGTTGCAGTACTCACCTCACTTCACTCTCCAGTGGTACTGGCTCCTGTGTATAATCCTGCTCTTCGATTTTTCTCAGTAATTTTGGAGTCCTTTCTGTAAAGGGCTTCTGTATACTCTTTCCATCTTTCTTTGATGTGTGCAGCTTTTGTAAGATATCCTTTGTGTTTACTTTTCAATATTGTTACCTTGGCACTAAACTTCCCTGTTAGTTTTCTGATCTTTATGAAAAGATCTATTGTTTTTCCTTTCTTGTGTATGTTCATATTTAATTTGCCATTTTCACTAATAATTGTGCTTAAATAACTAACGTTATCTGTACTGTAAGTTTCATAGTTTTTGCTAATTTTCATACTGAATTTGTCACTGGAATTCTTTATTGTCTAAAGACTTTTGCTTAGAGTAAAGAATGAATTTTAATATCCCTTGTTTGAATATTCAAGTTTGAATGTTTAATACCATTACTTTTAATAATGTGGTTAATCCATTTAGATTATAAATAACAGCAAGGATAGAGCATATACAACCTTGCCCTTTCATTTGATTTAACATTGAATATTTTCTCGTGCTTGTTTCAGTTGTATAAGGAACCAGGTACAAAGCAAAGCTAGGCTTTGCTTTGTACCTAGTTCCTTATATTCCATATAGGTTTTAAGAGCTCATTTCCTTTCTCCCACCCATTATACTGCTTTTTTCATATATATATTATATTCCATTTCTTAACAATAATGTACAGGAAACTGTTCAGTTCCATCCACGAAAGGCTATCACTTCTAGTAAATTGATATTCGGGGGTGTGTGAAGGTTAGATAATCTGGAATTCCTACTTCAAGATCGAATGTTCAAATTTTTCAACCATTTCAGTCTTCCAATAAGTAGGATGGTGCTCTTGCATCAGACAATGAAATGTATCTCCCACCTAAAGATATTTACAAAACATGAATTTCCATTGTGGGATTCATATCCCCGGCATGTTGGTTGGAGTGCTAGCCAGTCAATCCAGCATTTGGCTTAAATCCAGATTTGTTCTTCAATAATTTTTCTTCCTTTTCTCAAGTATACATTTGCATAAGTAATTCTGAAAGTGTTAAGTAAGGAAATTCATGTATAATTCTTGGATGCAGTTCAGTTTTTGTAAATTGATACAATGAGAATTGTGATTAATCTCAAAAATTGTTTCCTTTAATAATAAAAGTATTGATTTTATTTAATAATTATTTTAATTTTAAAATTATTTTAATATATTTAGTATAATATCTTCTGGGAGGATGTTTAAATGGTCACCTTTTCTTTCTGCAATATGTATAAGCATTTCATTTGATCAATGAATTCCTGATATCTTCAAGGAATGTTTATTTTTTTGAAAAATGATGACTTCTAAGCAGTACAAGTGTTGTGCATTATATCCTACATACTTTGTGTTTATTTGATTTTGAAATGTTGTATTGATTGTCTTAAATATTTGGGACTGTATGTTTCAACATAATCAGTACTATTAGTACTGCTGTAATGAAATGAATTTGTTCCAAGTATGAAAAAAATCCAGTCAGAGTTCCATAGTAATGATGATAATTTAAGTTTGCCATTCAGAACATTGATAGTAAGCCAAATTCACTACCAGATAACTTCATAATTATATCCTGAAATTGTTCATTTGTTGAATGTAGATGTATATATTTCTAACTTAATCTATCATGGCTTCATTATATACATCAGAGATATTGATAAGTCTATTAAATTTTGAAATACTTTATTTGATCATTGGTCATTGTAGATCTTTGAATTTATTTCAGATGTGAATGATAATTGTGACTTCAGTTATTATTCAACTACACAAGGGTATAGAGCCTTAGAGAAAGTAGGATTTTTCCCTTCTAAAATTTGAAGAATTTCACAGAATTCTTCAAATACTTATATATATATTTTTTAAAAAAATCCCAGAATCCTATATGTGATATAATAGGCAGGTGTGCGTGTGTAAATATTAACCTATGGGTTTCATTCTTTAAAAGTTCTAGTTTCCTTTCATCATTGAAAGGAAACGACATTTTAAAGATGATTCCATCCTGTTTCATAATTACAGAAAAAGATCTTGCATGAATGTATTTCAAACAGCATATCTAAAAAAGCTTAAATAAAAATAAAGCTTAAGGTTGTATGGTATTTTTGTACATTAACACAGTGATTAATGCGAACCTATGAGATACATCTCAATGGTAACATGGTACAACCTTTTGGATGACATGCCAGCATTCACAAACACCAGACAACGACTATTCTCCTTTGAGTTCAGTTCAGCCTTTGCATTTGTGTGAACAAGAAGTGTGTTGAATTATTTTGTGCCAATTCAGCAATTTCTCATTTCTTGTGAAATTTGTAATTTGCAATGCAAAGTTTTTATTTCTTTAATATTCTAAATGGGGTGCTTAAGGGTCAAAGCTGTATAACTGAGAGGAGACCTCCACATAGCCTTTAAAGGAATGCGGAGAACCGACCAGGGCTTGTGACCTAATGTCCAATCCTAACATTCTCTTAGTGCACCCTGTTGGGTATCTACTTAGATACTGAACGAACGAGGATGGGCTGGCAATTTGGGATTTAGCCGACCAAATTGTATTCTTATTAGTTAAACCAAAATAAAAAATGATGGTACAACATGACAAAATTTCATGCCGGCTGGGGCGTCGCCCAGTTAAACAAGGCCCCCCGTTGTTTTCGCCAGGGAACCAGGGCGAACAGCGAAAAGTCAGCTACTGGAACAAATCTGAAAACAAACCCCAACTCAACATCACCAGAGTTAAAGATCGGTACTATCAACGTAAGAAGCCTGAATGGCAAAGAAATGGAGCTAGCTGAGGAATTAGATAAGTACCAGATCGACATAATAGATGTGACTGAAACAAAAAAAGCCCAAAACTGGTGAGATCTTTCTGAGCAACAAATACAAAATGTTATATTCAGGCAATGACAATCAAGGAAAAGAAGGAGTAGTCATAGTATTAAACACAAAATACGAGGCTAATCTTCTTGAATGGCAGTCAGTCTCAAGTAGAGTAATGTGGGCAAATATGAGAATGGGGAACTGGACAATGAGATTTATTTGTGCCTATGGTCCCATAGAAGGTTCTACTAAGGTATAAGTGGAGGAATTTTTTGACGCTTTAGAAAAAGCAACTGACACAATGAAAAATGAAAAGTTGGTCCTTGTTGGGGATCTAAATAGCAGAGTAGGAAATGATTGTGAGACATACAAAATATTTTGGGAAAATTTGGAGAAAAGAGCAAAGCTAATAATAATGGCAAATATCTGTTGGATTTCTGCTCAGGACATGGACTGATTATTACTAACACCATGTTCCAACATAAAAATGTGCACAAATTCACATGGAGAGAAGAGGCTAGGAATAAGAAAAGTCTCATTGACTATGTTATTGTTGATAGTGATGTTTACTTCCTGGTGCACAGAGTGTACAGAGGATTTGAAATTGGAAGAGATCACTATTTAGTCTTGAGGAGGATAAAATTGAATTTCATATTGAAAAGAATAACATGTAAGAAAGTTTTAAAGCGAATAAAAGTTGAGCAGCTCTCAGATGTAAACTGTAGACTAAAATACACAAAGATTAGTGAAAAGAAAATGAAAGAGTTTGAGAACAGGAATCAAACCTTGGAGATTCAGTGGCAAACTCTGAAGAAAACATTGATTGATTCTGCCAGAGAGGCATGTGGTGAGGTTGTGTGCAAGGATAAAAAAATCAGAACTCCCTGGTGGACACAGGAAGTTAAAGAGGCAGTGAAGGAAAAGAAGAAAGCATATCAAAAGTTCCTGGCATATCACTCAGCTTTTACTCTTACAGAATACAGAGACAAATGTAAGAAAGCTAAACAGTGTGTAAAACTAGCTAAACAAAAGTCATGGGAGGACTTTGGCAAGAATATAGAAAATAAATATCAAGAAGGTGGCAAAATATTCTGGAGGTTGTTGAAGAAGCTTAGGAATGGAGGAAAAATGCTGTAAAAGGAGTTAGAGATGATAAAGGTGACATGAAAACAGGAGAAAAAGATATCCTTGAAGTATCGAGTAATTACTTTGAAAAACTGCTAAATGAAACAAGCAGTGATGACAGCACACTGGTAAAAAAATACTGACCAGGCATGCAGTCAGGAATACATATCCATACTTGAAGTAGAAAAAGCCATCAAAGGCTTGAAATGTGGAAAGGCAGCAGGAGTAGATGATATTCAACCAGAAATGCTGAAGTATGGTGGTATAAAAGTCTTACAGTGGCTGCACTGCATAGTTCAGAAAGCCTGGACAGAGGGACGAATTCCCGATGATTGGAGTAAAGCTCTCATAGTACCCATATATAAAAAGGGAAATAAAACTGAATGTGAGAATTACAGAGGTATTTCCCTACTGAGTGTTCCTGGCAAGATCTATGCAAGTATACTTGAGAAACGGTTGAGAAGAATTGTGGAAGAAAAGCTTGGTGAAGAACAAGCTGGATTCAGGCCAAATAGAGGCTGTCAGGATCAGATCTTCACTTTACAACAAATAGTCGAGAAAGCATGGGAATATAACAAAGATCTGTATTTAAGTTTTGTCGATTTGGAAAAGGCATATGACAAGGTGCCA
Source organism: Typopeltis vanoorti (assembly GCF_054136105.1). Taxonomy (NCBI): domain Eukaryota; kingdom Metazoa; phylum Arthropoda; class Arachnida; order Uropygi; family Thelyphonidae; genus Typopeltis; species Typopeltis vanoorti. Next base: position 69,148,269 of record NC_143553.1, on the reverse strand, counting down.
AGAGAGAAGCTATTCAATACGCTGCAGTTATATGGTGTCAATGGGGCATTATATCAAGCAATACTTAGTCTTTATTTGAGTTTTAAGTCAGCAGTTAGAATTGAAGGAAGTACAGGAAGATGGTTTAATGTTAAATCTGGTGTGAGACAAGGATGTACATTATCCCCTCCGTTATTCATTATCTATATGGATCACATTATGAAGGAAAGTGGTATTAAACCTGATATCAAAATTGGAGATGTTAATGTCAGCTCTTTGCTTTATGCGGATGATGTTATACTTCTAAATAAATCCGCTACAAGTCTGCAAGATTCTCTGACTAAATTGAATAGCTGTTGTAATAGATATGGTATGAAGGTCAGCAATAAAAAGACAAAGACAATGAAGATAGGCAGAATCATTGAAAATGTCAACTGTGTTGTGAATGGAGAACCTGTGGAACAAGTAAAACGTTTCAGCTACTTAGGCACGATTTTTAGTGAAGATGGTAAATTAAATATAGAAATAGACAACAGAATCAGCAAAGCTGGTATGGTGGGAAGTCAATTGAATAAATTCATATGGAATAAGAGAGAAATTAGTCGGAACACTAAATTAGCTGTATACAAGACAGTGTTCAAACCAGTTTTAACTTATGGATCTGAGAGCTGGGTCAGAAGTAAAACACTTGACCAAAGACTCGAGACCACAGATATGAGAGTCCTGAGAAAGATTAGAGGCGTGAACAGATGGCATCAATGGCAATATCATATTAAAAATTGAGGATATTAGGAAAGAACTTGACATCGTTAGCATCCAGGAATGCTTTAGCAGAGATAATCTCAGGTGGTATGGTCACTTAAATAGAATGGGAGAGGAAAGATTAGCAAAACAAGTGTTCTCTGCCAGGTTGGCAGGAAAACGACCCAGAGGAAGACCAAGATATAGGTGGATTGATACCGTACAAAGTGCCTTAGACGATAGAAATATAAGATCTGATAATGTTGGAGTCTTGACAATTAACAGACTGATTTGGAGGAAAATTGTTGATAGGAAGTTAGTAATGATGTAATTTTTTCATGTAGTACTGTCATATCCTGTACACCCCTTGAGGATACATGGCAGGAATTTGATGATGATGATAATATTCTAAATGGTTATGGTGGAATATCAAATTTAAAAATCCTGATTGGTGATAAAGGAAGCTTTCAAGATGCATGGACTGGAAAGTACACAGTCATTGACAGAAATAGTGAATCATTGCGCCTGTTGTGCTATGAAACGGTAGTAAGCAGAATGTTGAATGTAAAAAGACATTTCGAAACAAATTATTGGGGGCTTTTGTAAAAAAAAGTGAAGGAGAAAGGAAGAAATACATTTCTTGGTAGCTACATTGCAACAAAGAGTGTCAGTCAAATAACTTCATTAAATTCTTAAGAGCCCTTCGAATTTAACATCGCAATTTCAGCATTGCTCACTCCATAACTCAGCATGGAAAGGCCCTCAGTGAAGGAGAATTTATTAAAGAAACTTCTGAAATGGGCACCTTTTTTTGTTTCAAGATATGCAAAATAAAGATGCTATTATTAATTTCATTTTACACAAATAATGGACTCTACAACCGTGTATTAAATAACTTTTAATTTCCTAATGTTTCGACCTTCATATCAAGGTCATCATCTGGAGTACACACACACACACACACACACACACAGAGAGAGAGAGAGACAAGCTAAATTACATTTCACATAGTATGCTGAAGAGACTGTGATTTGATCAACGGTTATCCTACTGGCCTGACCTCTAGTGAAAATAAAATTACAATAAATAAATGAAAATAATTTTGTGCATGTACTACGTTCTGGCTATTTTGTGTGGCAAAACACTTTATACCTACAAAAAGAAGGCACAGCCATGGGCTCACCATAATCCCCCCCCATTGATAACTTTTACATGGAACATTTTGTGCAACGTGCTCTAGATTCTCTTCTATAAAACCCAAAGTCTGGTTTAGATATGTTGACGAAGTTTTCACTATCTGGCCCCATGACCGCCAGTCCATTACACTTTTCTCAGCTACCTAAACAAATAACATAAACACATACAATTCACAATTGAGATTGAAACGCAGAACACACTTTCATTTCTAGATACACTTGTCACACGTCTTCCTTGTGGCAGTTCTTCCTTCCTTCACTGTTTACCGGAAACTGACACATACTGGCCAATACATACACAAAAACTAGGGTCATTATTACACTTCTTCAAAAGAAGATTTGCTCCAATGAACAAGAACTTAAAGAAGAATTAAAAGTTATCAACAATACCTTCCTAAAAAAAACGTGGTTACAGCCAAAATACTATTAACAAAATTCTGTACAAGACCTCACTTAAAAATAAACAAGACTACAATAAAACTGTAACCATTCCATACAACCAAAGAATATCAGACAAAATAAATAATACTACAAAAATACATCCTTAAAGCCACCTTTAAACCTCCTGCAAAATTAAAGAGCTTAACTCATGCAAGGATTATATCTACTCCCTCTACTGGCCCACCATATTCATTGTACCTGTAATTTGACCTATATAGAGGGAAACAGGATGCACAATTCTTATCAGAAAAAAGGAGCATAAATGACACATTAAACATAATAACTGTGGTCAACTGGTCTTTCTGATTATGCCCATTTACATCACACCAAAACATGGTGTGAACATAAATTTAAGGAGGCCTATGAGATTCTTATCAATCACCCTAATCTTAACAATAATGATGGTCTAAAAATCCCAAGCATGTGGAAGGCACATATTCTACCCACTTAACCTTTCTCTGTAAGGTTAATTTTAAGTAGAACTATAGGTAATCCAGATCCTAAATCTAATATAACAATTGTCATGTTAAATTAGGACATCGTTTTCACTGACAAAACTATCTATATGAAAGAATATTTCTCTGATGTTGTCTTAAATAGAATATAGCTTTGATGTAGTTAATTTATTTTATTTTCACTAGAGGTCAGGCCAGTAGAATAACCATTGATCAAATCATTGTCTCTTCAGCATACTATGTGAAATGTAATTTAGCTTGTGTGTGTGTACTCTAGATGATGACCTTAATATGGAGGTTGAAACATCGGGAAATTAAAATAGTTATTTATAACACGGTTGTTGAGTCCATAATTTGTGTAAAATGAATGCCTATCACCGTGTAACACTAAAGGAAAGGATGCTATTATTAAGCGTATTTCTGATTTACTAGTCAGCAGAAATACCATTAAAGACAGAGTAATGACAGTGATCTCTGGCGTACAACATCAATTAAAAAGAGACTTAAATAATTGTAAATATTTTTTTATTTGTCGTGATGAAACTATTGATGTCACCTCATCGGCTCAGTTTGGCCTTCATTGTTAGATTTTCTGATGGTCAGACAATGAGAGAAGAACTGGTAAAGTGAAACAGTGCCAATAAGTACATCAGTGAACGAAATATGCAACATTGTTCTAAAAATGCTCTGTGACCTAAGCATTGATGTCTCAAGTTGTGTCTGTGATGACAGATGGAACATCCAATATGGTAGTAAAAAAGGTCAGATTTGTGAAACTGTTTATGGAAGCTATTGGACATTCATTTGTGCCCTTTCATTGCATTATCCACCAGGAGGTATTGTGTGCTAAGGCATGATTCACAGAACTACAGGATGTAATGACAGTTGTAACCAAAATAATGAATTTAATAAGCTGCTCAATCCCTTCACAAGCAAGAATTGTGTGCACTATTGCAGGAAGTTGAATCAACTTACAGCAGACAACTGATGCACAACAATGTGAGGTGGTTGAGCCAAGGAAAAGTCTTTGGAAGATTTGTGGAATGCTATGAAGAAATTAAGTTAATTGAGAATAAAAATTTGGAACAGTTTCCTCAGCTCAGTGATTACTCAGCACATACTGATGTTTTCTACAGACCTCCCAGTTCATATGAATGAACTGAACGTAAAGTTACAAGATTTTGGCAAAGTATTGACATTATGTTTGGATACATAAATGCCTTTCAAACTAAACTTCAAATTTTCAAATGATGTGGAGACTAAAACTTAAGTATTTTCCTCGACTAAAGAAACATTTCGAGGAGGTGAGCTTGGATGTGCAAAATGAAATAGAGCCCTTGCATATAAAGTACCACACATTTTAAACTCAATAAATGATCCGTTTGGTGGAAGATTTAATCAGTTTAGAACAGACAATTAAAATAATTAAGTATCCAGATGTAGTAGCAGTATACTACTATGATTTCCAATGGCTAAAAATTGAAGGATTAGAGCTGTTAGCAGAGTTCTAGGCCAGCATCTGAACTCAAGTGTTTGTTGACCTGAGGTCTCAACTCAAGGATCTGGAAAGAAATCACCTGCAGAATGAAGAGTGGCACTATGAACAAGAAATTTTAAATGTTTGGAACTGATTACTGGAAACTTTTAGCACCCTTAAAAATCTAACAATGACATTATTCACAATTTTTCCCTCTACATGCTCTTGAGACCTTACTCGGCATTAAACAACATTACAAATAATAAATTACACGATAACCACAGTAATTAACTTTAATGAAATAAAAGTACAGATATTTCGTACTGAAATTAACAGTACAACATCATTGTAGACAACAAGCAATTCAAAGGAATGGAATACAAAGTACATAACAGTTGGTGGATTACCAACTGTTATGTACTTTGTACATTAAAAACTGTTGCTGCATGCTAGAAATTAATATTAATAAATAATAATATTAAATTTATTCTTAAAAACTATTTTTTTGATGTTTACATCAGCAGGTTGTGTATGATGGAGCAGTGTCTCAAAAAAGGTGGGTAATCAGTAGCTTGCTCCTGATTTTTCTAGGGGCTCCTGATGTTTAACTTGTTTGTAAATTTAAACTTAAACATACACATGTGACCACAAAATAAGAATCTCTCAAACTTTTGGGAGAGAGAGGCAATCGTTGCGATTCATATTTGGCCAATGTTAATAATATTATTTATTAAGTTAAGGGATATTACATCCCATATTGTTTCATAGCCGAATAAGAAACTCAGAGTTTCATGCTGAATATAGAAACTATATAAAGTTCGGCGAGTCCAAGCATAAGCAAATACCTGGATAGTCCATATAGTAGTGCACCATGGGGCAACTCATAGCAAGGGTGGAGCAAGCTCCGATCACTGTTCTTGGTATTTACTCATAATGTGAAACCCAGCTCCTAAGAGCTGTATTACTGTTCTACATTATGAGAGAAGGTCACTACCCAGTGATCAGAGCTTGCTCCACCCTTACTATGAGTTGCCCCATGTTGCACTACCATATGAACTATCCAGGTATTTGCTTATGCTTGGACTCGCCAAACTTTATATAGTTTCTTATTCGGCTATGAAACAATATGGGATGTAATATCCCTTAACTTAAATAATTTCATGTTGCTGAATTGAAGCCTTTGGCTCTTCATATAATTAGTTATTTATTAATATTAATTTCTAGCACGTGGCAACACGTGACAGCTGGCTTAGCTGTCACTGTAAATGGATTCAGAACCCAGGAATTGTCCTCACTGGATTTTGGAAAATATTGCAAAAGGGTTGATTGCAAGTCGTGCAAGTGTTCTAAAATTACGTTAGATACTTCTTCATTTACTTTAGAATTTATTTCAGTCAAAAATTCATGCAAGGTGGGAAAACAATCAAAATTATTCTCTTCAATTGTAGAAATATAGAATTGCAACTTCCTATCAAAAGATGCAATTTTATCTCTTGTATTAAAAATTGTAATTTTCATTGTAATGATAAGTTAATTTCATTGCACTTTGTAAAAATGTCTGCCAGATATGCAAGACTCATCAACCATGAAGAATTTCTTAATAATTCAATAAAATTTTGTCCTAAATTATGTGACATCAAGAAGACCATTAACTCACTACGAAGTTGAAAAAAACCTTAATAATGCTTTTCCTCTAGATAGCCATCTCACTTCAGTATGTAATAAAGGTGTGTTATGTGCACTACCCATTTCTCAGCACAAAATTTTAAATAATCTGGATTGAAGTGGTCGAGATTTTACATAGTTGATCATTTTTACGGCTTCATCCAAAATAGTTTTTAAATATGTAGGAATTCTTTTTGTTACTAGTGCTTGTCTATGCAAAACACAATGACTTTTGGTGGCTCTTGTAGCTATTTGCAAGATATGTGTTACAACTCCCTTCATCTTTCCTACCATTGCTTGAGCACCATCTGTACAAATATCAATACACTTTTCCCAACCGATTTCCTGTTTTGTAATATAATTATTAATACAGTTGAATATATCTTCTCCAGTAGTTTTTTCTTGTAGATATTCGCACATGAGTAAATCTTCTTCAATACTTTTATCAAATATGTAACGAACAAACACTAGTAATATAGCGAGTCCTGCGACATCTGCAGATTCATCCATTTGCAATGAATATTCACTGCAAAGTCTAAGTCGATGAATTAGCTCTTTCTCTATGTCAGCAGAAAGATCTTTGATGCGGCGTGAAACACTGTCATTTGATAATTGTACTGCATCTATTTTTTTAGCAACCTGCTCGTTTAACATGCATTCAACTTTCACACAAGGCTTAATGAGCATCTCACCAATTGTATGAGCTTCACCATGAAGTACAATGCGGTAACTCACGTAAAAGGACATCTCTGTTGCATTTTCAGTTGTAGCAATTGTAGCCATTTGAAGTTTAGATTTTTCTAGCGAGTCACGTCGTCTCTTAAAAAAATGCATATCTCTTCCTTTGTAATCAGTGTGTTTCATTTCGAAGTGCCTACGAAGTTTAGGCTGGAGCCAAAGAACTGTATACTAGTATTTTATTACATAAAACACACATTGCATCAGGAGCATGTGTATTGCCAATATACGTAAATCCATAATTTAAATAACTTTCATGGTACTTCCATTTTGGTCTGTTCTTAGATGACTCTTGTTCATTAATATTAGCTTTTGAAGAAACCACAGTTTGCAATTTCATATCTTCTCCAATCATACAAGTAGATGTGTCAGCAGAAGTACTTGCTCCTCCTTGTGTTAAAGTTCCTGTCTTTAAACAAGAATTATTATTATTGTTCCGGGAAACTCCAAGGAGTCGTCAGACTCATCAAGGGAGGCACTAACATCATGTCTGGAACAACTATTCAGCATTCACACAGTATCTATCATATCTTGCATTGAACTCATTCACGGTCGTAGCACCCACAACAGACTCTGGAAGCTTATTCCACTCATTCACCACTCTCCAAGTAAAAAACCTAGCTCTAACACCCTTGTCAACCACGCTCTTGCCCAGCTTCCATGCATGGCCCCTAGTCCTCCCACCACCAGTCATATTTTCAAAAATATCTTCTGGATCAATCTTATAAAAACACTTCAGTAATTTGAATGTCTCAATCATATCACCCCTCCTTCGCCTATCGTCCAATTTCTGCAACCCACAAATCCTCAACCTATTCTCATAAGGTTCATTCCACAGACCTGCTATCATCTTGGTCACTCGTCTCTGGACCCTCTCCACTTCCTCCCCATCATGAAGAAACCCTGGTGCCCATAACTGGGCACAGAAGTCCAGATGGGGTCTTATCAAGGCTCGATACAGAGGAACAACAACTTGTTTGTCTCTGCATGTTAAAGTATTTTTCATAAGCCAAGTGATTTGGCGAGCTGTTTTAGTCATTTTTGCAATGTGTCCCCTAAACTTCAACTCCCTATCCACCAGCACTCCCAAATCCCTGGCCTCATCAATCTCCTGGAGTACGGTTCCACCAATGCGATATACTGCTGCTGTTCTTTTCACCCCAAAGTGCATAACCTTACACTTTGCCACATTAAACTGACATCCATTTTTCCTAGCCCAGTCCACCAAACTATCCAAATCATCCTGTAAAATTTTGACATCCTGGGCACTCACAATTGCTCTACCTAACTTTGCATCATCAGCAAACAAGTGAACACTTCCTCTCAAATCCTTTCCAATATCATTGATGAACAAATTGAAAAGCAGTGGTCCAAGAACAGAGCCCTGTGGCACTCCACTAGTCACAAGCCGTCTTTTTGACTCCACTCCTGAATAAACCACTCTCTGGTATCTCTCCTTCAACCACCCTCCTATCCATCTTACCAACCCTATATCTATCCCCATCTGCTCCAGTTTACTGATTAGGGTTCCATGTGGTATCCTGTCAAAGGCCTTGGCAAGGTCCAGTAGTATCACTGTAAACCCATTACCCCTATCCATGGGTACTTTTTCAATAATATTCAAATTCCAATATTTGTCGGAGCTATAATAAAAACAAATAGAATTGTGTTGTAAAGGTAACTTTAGTATGAAAAACAATAAGATTATAAATAAGAAGTGTCGAATAATATAAAAGTAAATGAATAATGCAAAATAGTTAAAAAAACACTGCAACACACAAAAGTAAATATGAATTGTAATAATACTTATAAGAAAAGTACTAAACCATGTCAAATAATGTAAAAGCAATTGTAATAAGAATGATTTGATAAAATGTTCAGTAACAAAAATTAAACAGTTCGAAATAAATCAGATATTAATTATAAAATTAGTTAAAAGAGTAAGAAGAATTCTTTTTTTAAAAGCCACCTCGCCTACTCCCTATATACAGGAATAAAAAGGCGTTGGGTGATGTTAGTTATCAATTACTGGACTAATGAAATCTTGTAGCATATCATAGTTTCTTCAGGTAAACATCATTAAATTAATTTGTGCTGATTTTCATTGACATATCCCATTCTGATCACCAAATATATTTATAATATTATAAGTACTTACGAGAGAATGCAGACTTTTTCTCCTGTGTGCTGGTAGTTTTCTACTCCTTTTGTAGGCTTGAGGTGGATGACTCGCTATCTGTTCCATCACAAACACCTTCAATAAGAGATTTCTTAATACCAAAATTAAACAAAGTGCCTTGTCTCTTATTCATATTAGATTTTAACTCTGTATTCCTATTACTTTATAAAAAATCACGGCACTCCAGATTCAGAACAAGCACTTACACATTTGAATACGAACTTGCGAAGAAAGTATTCAGTACTAATAGATTTGAGAACCGGATACAGTCTATCTTGATCTTCAATTTCATTGGAAAATTTTTCGTTATATTCCTTGCTGATTGGTCACTAACATTTGCAACACAGATGTTATTTCGTTCAGTTTTAGAACATGCCGCCCATTGTTGTAATCAGCTTGCAGGCAATTTTTGTGATCGGTCATAAACGGCGGTATTCTCTTTCCCGATTGTTGAAAGATTTCGATGTGTGAAAATTAATGATAATTCATGAATATTTCCATTTTTAAAAATATGCTGCTTGGTCACTGACATTTGCTACACAGATGTCATTTCCTTCAGTTTTGAGAACAGAGGATATGACACCAATTGTTGTAATGGGCTTGCAGGCAATTTTTTATGACCCATCATAAACAGCGTCATTCCCTTTCCCAAATGTTGAAAGGTTTCGATGTGTGAAAATTAACGATACACAGATGTTATTAGGTGTTCTGGGTCTGAGCTTTTTGACATATTTACAAATATTATTCTCCTCAGAATATTTCTACTATAAAATATTTATTCATGAAAAATGCTCAGAAAACTAAAATGACAAATTCCAGAACTTCTTGCGGAACACCTATTCACCTTCCATGGAACACAGTTTGAGAAACCCTGCTTTATATAATACTTGTAATATATATTTTTTATGCAATGCACACTACTAATACTAAGAGTTTCTTTCCTGTTGTCCTAAATGAACTACAGGAAAGAAAGAAAGAAAGTTGGGTCACTCGTGGTATTCTTTATTAGCCTCCTCCGATCATCTCGGTCTCTTGTTCTTGATGACAGTTGAGAAAGGGAGGAATTTGTCCATTTTTTGATGTTATCAGTCCATTTTAATAGAGTTCGGCCCCTTACCCTTGATCCCGGAATGATTCCTTCTAGTTCTTGCTTTGGAATACCCTCTCCACATGTCCAAACCATTACATCTCTCTTCTTCTGATACCTGTCAGAATATTTTCCCTTTTTCTCCCATCTATTGAATCGATCAGTTTTCAGACATTTTCATTGGTTTCTTGAGAGGTATAGGGAATTGTCTAAAGTCTTCTGTAAGTTTTCACTTCAAAAGACAGGAGTCTCCTCTCATCTTCCCTCAAAAAGTCCAGGTCTCACAACCATACAAGAGGATACAATTCACCAGACTAAGACTAGGTGTCAATTAGTCTTGGTCTGGTTGTGATTGCTATTCTGTTATCTCCCCACAATGGTTTTAACTTCTGTAGGGCCACAGTGCCTTAGCAATTCGGTATTTAATGTCGGTTTTTGAGCGACCATCTTGATTCAACGTGCTTCCTAGATAAGTGAACTTGTTTACATTCTCAATTTGTTTATTGCCAATTTGTATCTTTAAGAGGTCAATGTATGATTTTGAGATTATCATTGTTTTTGTTTTTTGTTGGTTTATGTATAATACATATTTTTTTAATATTCCGAAAACGCGGCTGGTTATCTCTTGTAATTCTTCTTCACTTTCTGTCAGAAGATCGATATCGTCTTCTGGCAGAAATTGATATCCAAAAAACAATTAAAAAGAAGAGGGGACAAGATGCATCCCTGTCTTGCCCTCCGTTCTGCCCAGAATGGTTCACTGCTGTAATTTTTAATTTCAATTCTCATATCAGATGAGGAATAATGAATTTAATAATCCTAATGATTTTATTGTCAATACCATAATGTTCTAAAATTTTTCCATAATGCCTTGTGCCATATTGAGTCAAAAGCTTTTTGAAGGTCTAAAAAAGCTGTGACAGATTATTTTGTTATGTTCTATGCATTTTTCACCTAGTATGTGTATTGTAAAAATATGGTCGTTTATACTTCTGGACTTCCAGAAATCTGTTTATTCATCTGATAGTCTGCTTTCTATTTTCTTTTTGATTCTTGACAATAATATTTTTAACAGGATTTTGGTTGGATGACTAATAAGGCTTATTGTTCTATAGTTACTACGTTTATTGCTGTTTACATTTTTAGGAATAGGTACAAGGACAGAAGGCCAAGTCTCTGTGTTCCATACATCCTGGAATAAATTTAACAAAGTGTCTATGATGATGTCACCTTCTTCGTATATCAGTTCCATTGTAACACCATCAATTCCCCGTGATTTTCCTATCTTTGAGGAGCTAACTGTTGCAATGACTTCTTCTTTTAATATTGGGTAATCTCCTTCCTCTGAACCTCCTGGCAAAATATCATCAGTCACTTGAGGGTCCTTTTGAAAAAGCTTGGTTGCGTAACATTTCCATCTATCGACTATTTTCTGGTTATTCGTGATAGGAGTTCCATCTTCATCTTCTATGATCCAATTAATTGCAGTAAAAGGTTTGGTTAACTTATTGATAATTTGAAAAGCACTTTTAGGGTTATTTTTATTTAAGTCCTCATCTATATTTTTGCATTCATCTAGTATCCGTAAGTTTCTAGCATGTTTGATTTCTTTTTAATAATCTTAGTAATATTTTTATACTGTTCTCTATTATTACCACTATTAATGAGATTTCAAATTTCTTTTTTCATTGCATAGGTCCAAAATATTTTTGGTTACCCATGGTTTATTGATTTTCCTTTTGTATTCAAGAATTTCTTCAGCTGTTTATCTTTTGTGAGAAGTATTTGGTTTTAGATTCGATATTATTATATTTTTCGAAGCTTGTGTCAAAAATTTGGTTTAGTTTGTATTTATATAGTGTATTTATTTGGGGATCTTTTAATTTTTTTTATTATATCTTTTACGAGTTGATTTTGTAGGTAATATTTCCCTCGTTTTCATATTCACAGTTGTGATGACCATATCGTGGTCGCTGCCAATGTCCGCTCCAGGAAATCATCTGGTTCTTGTGAGGTTGATGGAGTTTTTAAATTTTGTGCTTACAAGGATAAAGTCATTTTAGTTGTGTGTTTTACCATCAGGGGAAGTCCATGTCCATCTTCTGGAAGGTTTATGGAGAAATAGTGTTAGTAATGGTGAGTTCATTTTGTGAGGCAAAATTGATCAATTCAAGACCTCTTTCGTTTGTCTCCCCATAACCATACGGTCCGACAAATGGGAGAAAATCCTTACCAATATCTGTTCCAATTTTGGCATTCCAATCGTCCTGTACAATCAAAAGGTCTTTTCTATTCACTCTGGTGATTGTTGCATTAAGTTGACTATAAAACTCCTCTTCTTCGTGGCCTGTGGTTGGGGCATAGACCCGTATGATGGTGATATTCAGTGGTTTTCCTCTTAGGCAGACTAGAGCAATTCTGCTATTGATAGGATTAAATTTCATGATGATTTGTGTATCAAAAACCTGACGCCTTCTTTTCCGCTGCAGTCACATCCAGAGTAAAGAAGCAAATGTCCTTCATCTGTTGTCTCTCCTGTTTTGGGCCATCGAATTTCACAAAAGTCCCATAACAGTCCATTCATATCTTTTTAGTTCATGCTGTAGTAATTTGAGTTGACCTGATTGTAGTAGAGTCCTAATATTTCAAGTTCCAGTCATTAAATGGTTGCAGAGTCTGAATCTGGATCCATTTTATTCATTATTTTTGTCAGTGATGGTGGTGGTAGCACCAGTCACTAACTTCTCATTGCTGTCTTGGAATCAAACACCTGTTTTGTTAACCTTTCCTCATCCATTCTATTTTAGTGGCCATTCCACCTTAGATTAGCCCTGCTCACCCATTCTTGAATGCTGACAATGTCAAGTTCCTTTTTAATATCTTCATTTTTAATACGATTCTGCCATTGATGCTATCTGTTAACTCTCCTAATTTTTCTCAGAACTCTCATATCTGTAGTCTCTAGTTACTGCTTATTACGTTTTTGTTCTTTCTGATCCAGAAGAAGCCACTAGCAGTTATCATTTGCCACATAAATATTTTACTTTTTTCTATTGGTTCTCTATTGAAAGTGCTGGAGGTTTATGTTCCTGTCTGTTTTCATAGTTTGTCTTTTTCTTGCTGATTCTCATGCCAAATTTGTTACAGCTGTTATGCAATTTAGTTAGAGAATCCTGGACACTTGTACTGGATGTGTTTAGGAGTACAACATCATATTGGGATAATTATATTAATAAATTCGAAAAGATGTATAACCATGACTCAAAATCTATAAAGTAATAAAGTCTTTACAGAAAGAAATAGTATATATTCAAGACATAAATGACTATCAGTTCATTGATTATTATAAACTTTTGCAAGGAAATAATTAATTTGTCATTTAGAAGACATTTTTGGAAATGTAACTTTTAATACTGGGGTTGTTATAAGATCAATGGTGGAGAAGTTCTACAGAGAATAGTGGGAGATCAGGGGAGAACCAGAGGTCATCCCTGGAAACTGTATAAAGAGGGTGTGAGTAGGGGAGTGAGAGGCAGGTTTTTTTTCGTGCAGAGTTGCGAATGATTGGAATGCTTTGCCTGAGAGTGTGGTGTCTGCAAGGAGTTTGAGTGTGTTTAAGACACGGTATGATGAGATGTGTGTGTGATAAAAGGACCTCCCAGATGAGTCTTTGACTCCATGAGGTCTTGGGGTAATAATAATATTCTCCCAAATAGCGTAACATCAGCAGAATTAAACGAAGTGTTTGGCCGAGTGGTTAACGTATCCGCTCTCCAGCTGAAAGGCTGCAGGTTTGAATCCCACCGTGGGCATGGATGTTTATAATTGTCTGTGAAAATACTAGTGGAGATGGTGGGCGATAGATGTAGTTGGTGGATTGAGTGGTGGAGACGGAGAGTTGTAGAGTAGGTGCCCTCCCTCAATGAGTCTTTGGACTTCCTGGAGGTATGACGTAACAATAATGATAATCAAAAAGGGAAAATCACCAGAAGATAAAATTTCAATAGAACTATCTAGGAAATAAATTTAACCAAAGATTAATCAGTATGCAACACTTGCAAAATACTCACTGACTGGACCCATTCAACTGAGAAAACTGTAGAGAATAAGTTTATTTAACACCAGTGATAAAATGTATGCCAAAATACCGAAGAACAGAATCAAGCCTATCCTTAAAAAAGTTATAAATGAAAAACAAACTGACTTTAGGAAATGAAGATTATGCTTAGATTATATTCATTCTCAAAATACTAATTGATAAAAGAAGGGAATTCAACTTACAGTTTAAATCCTGCGGTTTAAAGTTCCAATGGCAGCATGATTTGGTTACTTGGAGATTCTTAGCAGCATCTGCCTTCATGTTTAACTGCCTGCAGGTGGTAACAATCTGGCCTCCAGGAAATTAGGGCCATTTTGTTTCTGTTTGATTCATCTTGGGAGATTATGCCATAAATTCACCATGCTGGCCCACTGCAGGTTGGTGAATGGCAATATTTTCACATGTGATCACAGGTCCCAAAACCACTGGTCCACAACTCTTTATTCAATATATTCAGAGCTGCCCTGATATCCAATGAGTGGCAATCAGGGTTTCCTCCCCCCCCCCATATGCCACCTAGGGGACATACTTGGTATCCCATGGGAGCCCTATGAATGAAATAATCAAAGATTGGAAGATAACCAACAACCAACCAAGGAATCCAAATAGAAGACAATTTTATTTTGGATAACTTCCTCTTTGTAAATGACCAAGAGATTTTTGGAGTAACTGAGGACAATTACAAAAAGCTGTATATAAATTAGTTCCTTTAAGAGGAACTATTCAGTTGTTTGCCAGTGATTCAAAACTGTAGTCCAGGAAATTGATGAAGCCAGTGATTTAGTGGTGTTAGTGGATAGGTGTTGAAGTTTACAGGGCATGTTGCGAAAGTGGCTAAAAGCAGCTCATCAGATTACTTGGTTACTGAAGAATATCCTGATGAGCAGAGACAAGCAGGCTATTATACTTCTTTATCAAGCCTTGGTAAGACCCATCTTGACTACTCGGGTTCAGATTTGGTCACTTGGGTTTCTTGGAAATGGGGAAGATGTGGAGGCAAGTAACCAAGATGATAGCAGGTCTACGGAATGAACCTTATGAGGACAGCTTAAAGATTTGTGGGTTACTGAAATTGGTTTATGGGTGGGGGGGGATATGATTGAGACATACAAATTAAAGGGATTTCTTTACAAGATTAATACAGAGGAAATTATATCTTCCATCACCGGAATAGGTCTGGTGGTGGGAGAAGTAGGTGGATATTCTTCTGCACAAGCATTTGTGCAGTATCGTTTATGATAGATACTGCACAAATGTTGGATGGTGCATGGCATGATATTTAGTGCCTCTTTTGATGAGTCTAAAGACTCCATGGAGTAGCCAACAACAATAATAATAATAAATAAATAATATATGTTAATTTTTCAAGATAAAAAAAAAAAAGCTATGGCATTCAAAGGGAACATGTCTTTGGAGTCACGTGTTGCATTTATTATTATTATTATTATTACGGGTATCTCCATGGAGTCAGTAGACTCATCGCGGGAGACCCAAACTAGCAAAACAATATCTGTCATATCTCTTCTTGAACTCATCCACAGACGAAGAGCTCACAACTAAGTCGGCAATGAATTCCACTCATTCACCACCCTCCAGGCAAAAAACCTTGTTCTGACACCTTTGTTAACCACACTCTTCTTTAATTTCCAGAGATGACCTCTTGTTCTTCCATCACTATCACACAGCTGAAACATTTCCCCTGCATCAATCCTATAAAAACCTTTTAGTAATTTGAATGTTTCTATCATATCCCCTCTTCTTCACCTATCAACCAATCTCTGCAATCCACAAGCTCTCAATCTATCAATGTAGGGAGCATTTTTTATATCACTCACCAACTTGGTCACTCTTCTCTGAACCCTCTCCACAGCCTCCTCATCTCCAAGGAATCCAGGTGACCAGACCTGAGCACAGTAATCCAAATGTGGAAGTATCAATGCTTTATAAAGGGGAATAATAACCTCTTTATCTCTGGATGTCAGTGTGTTCCTCAACAACCAAGTAATCCTATGTGCAATCTTGGACACCTTAGCAATGTGTCCTCTGAACTTCATCTCCCTATCTACCAATACCCCTAAGTCCCTAGCCTCATCAATCTCTTGGAGTACCTTTCCATCGATGTAGTACACAGCTGGTAATCTTTTAATCCCAAAATGCATAACTTTACACTTTTCCACATTGAACTGACATCCATTTTCTTTTGCCCATTTTACCAGCTTATTTAAATCCTCCTGCAAACTTTCAACATCAGCTTGATTTTTTATTGCACTACACAACTTTGCATCATCAGCAAACAACTGAATATCTCCCTTTAAGCCGTTTCCTATATCATTTATATACAAATTAAACAACATTGGCCCAAGCACAGAGCCCTGAGGCACACCACTGGTCACCTGCCTCATTCTGGACTCGGCTCCTCCATACACCACCTTATGGTATCTCTCCCTGAGCCATTCTCCTATCCATATCACCAATTTAATATCCATTCCCATCTGCTCCAATTTGCGCAACAGTGTTCTATGGGGTATCCTGTCAAAAGCCTTAGCAAAATCCAGAAGTACCACTGTGTAGCCAGTTCCTTTGTCCAACTCGGATGTTATTCTATTATGAATAGTTAATAGATTGCTAAGGCAGGATCTACCTTTAACAAAACCATGTTGGCCTCTATAGAGTATCATATCCTGATCCACCCATTCTTGAATTTTGTATTTAACCAACTTTTCCAATACTTTTACCACTACTCCTGAGATGGTGATTGGTCTGTAATTCAATACCGCAGTTTTAGAGCCACCCTTATGCAAAGGAACCACTTTGCCTAACTTCCACTCCCTAGGGACCATACCAAAGTTCAAACTTAAATTAAATATCCAGGTAAGAGGGGTTGACAATTCATTTGCACATTCACGCAACACCCGAGCTGATATTCCATCTAAGCCTACCGCAGTGTTTGCATTTAAGTTTTGCAATATATTTAATACCTCTGATTCTTTAGCTTCAATTCTCACATTAGGTATTGCTATAGGTATAGAGATATCCTCACTTGGGTGATAGACTTTTGAGAAGTGATCACTCAGTAACTCGACTATTACATCTGATTTTGTCACCTCAATACCATCAGCACCCACTAAGGTTATCCTTCCGAAGTCATTCTTCCTCTTACTTGCCACATAGCGGAAGAACTCTTTGGGATTACCCTTGATCTCTTTGGCTAAGGTCTTCTCATAATCTGATTTAGCTTTTCTTACTATGCTGGTAACCTTCCTAGCTTGAGCCTTGTACTGCTCATGGGTGTTCTGATCGCCCTTCTCCTTGTAAATTCTCCATAACATTTTCTTTTTTTGCAGATCAAGCTTGATACTACTGCTCATCCATCTAATGCCTGCCTTGTTTGACCTCCTGACCATAGGGATACAATCTGATATTGCTTTCCTCAGATACCCGCTGATTTTATCCCAAGCACTGCTAACATCTTTCCCTTGCAATATGTTTTGCCATGGGATGGCTGCAAGCTCATTCCGAAGCTTGTTATAATTGCCTAACCTGTAGTTCCGTACATACCCCTTTTTAATAGAAAAATCCACAGATTTTGCAACCTCCCAAGTCAATACCACATGATCGCTTTCACCAACTGGAGGTAACGAGGACACCTTACTTATGCATATAACCTCTGAACCAATAACCAGGTCCAACACTCTCACACCACGTGTCCCTTCAGTTACGTGCTGTTTCAAGTAATTATCTCGTAGAAGATGTATGAACTCCATTTCCTTTTTGCTACGTGATATTTCCTCCTTCCAATTGATATCACCATAATTAAAATCCCCCATAATAATCACTAAGCCTTCACTCATTGCACTAAGTTGCTGATGCATGAATTCAATATCTTCCCCCGTACTCCCTGGCCTATAGCAGCATCCAACTGTATATTTGGTTGCGTTGGTCACTATTTCGCACCAGACTGCCTCAAATGAACTCTCATTCACATGTCTTTCATCATGATATACTACTTTCTTTGGCTGTAACACATCAGCTATCATCAACAGTACTCCTCCTCCTGTTCTATCTTCTCTATCCTCCCTGAAAATACTGTACCCATCACATTCAATTCCAGTGACCACATCTTCTGCTGACAGCCAAGTTTCACTAATGCCTACAACTTTTGGTGAGATTTCACTGACTAATGCCAAAAATTCTTCTCTCTTATTTCGAATGCTTCTAGCATTGGTATACAAAAATTGCAGATTCCCTCTAGATCTTGTACCGGCTTTGGAACTGATATATAAGTCACTAACTACCGTAGTCCTATGCCGATTTTTATCCCCTCTCTTCTGCAATTTATTCTGCCTATAAGGATCAATAAATACACAATCAGTGCTAAAGTTTCTCTCTCTTACACTCAACCTTTTCAATATTAGTTTCCCTGCCCAATAACTTCAACCTGTTCAGAAAACAATAACTCCTTCAATCGCTTATGTCCTTCCATGTTAAGATGCAGTCCATCTCTAGCATACAACTGCCTTTTTCCTTCAAACACACTCCAAACATCAACAAACTCCAGACCTCTTTTTCTGCACATTCTTGCAATCATATCATTCATTATCATTGCTCGTCTACTTAACTCGTAATTGTCAAAACGAGGCAGCACGCACACTATTCTCCCATTGACACTTTTCCTCTTCACAATATTTAATAATGTTCTTAAATCTTTTCCTACCCGATTTATACTACCTCTCAGGTCATTCGTACCCACCATAACTATCATCTTGTCTGTTTCATGCCCTCTCTTTATCGCTAAAGCCACTCTTTCTATTGTCCCATCAGCCCAGCACTCCTCATGCATACCACTCTCCATACCCTTAATCATAGAATCACCATATATTTTACCACTCTTAACTTCATTCAAGTCCACACTCATGGACTCATTCTCTACACTATTCAGCATGACTCTCCCAGCTTCATTACTCAACTCTCTATTACTTACCCCCCCACTCTCACTACATCTCATTTCTTCTAGGCCACTTGTGGTTTTATTATGTTGACTCCCAATCACTCCCATACTATTTATTACTGAATCATTCACCAAAGACTCACCCATATGTAATCCTGTTCTAGTTACTTCAGCTAAAGTAATCTCTATAGTCCTAATTTCTCTGTTTAACACATTAAACTCAGCTTTAACTTCCAGTATCTCCTTACCGATCACTTCCACTTCCTCAGTTCTTCCGCTACGGTCCCGATGTCAGCTTCCATTCCTAATCGCTCCAGCCTATCCCGACACTTCTCACATACGTCGACATTTTCTTTCTTCTCATTTTGCCAGACCGACCACAGATCCTTCACATTTTTCGGTGCATACATGTAGCAGTTTCCGCAATGCATCCATTGCGAAAAATCTAACGCTGAGCCAGCCTTTCGTGTAGTAGTAGAAGTCCTGCGCGCCGCTGACGTACGTTTCTTGTTGGACGCCATCTTTACACGTTGTTATAGTGAAACAAACGGCAGTGAAAACACAATATATACAACACAGTTCTAAATAATAATACCACTGAAGGACACTTGTTTCTAACCGATGCACAATTGCAGCATAATTTGTGACAAAAAGCCACACTATATTTAACTTTAAAAACACGTTTTCTAGACTAGCTAAACTCGACCGCCACATTTACCAAGGACACTAGCGCCATTTAGTATTGTGTTGTGTGTTACAAGAGTTATTTGTAATCCCTGAAGTTGTCTCAGTTACTGAGCAAAATATTAGCATGATTAAAATTAGTTTTTAAACCTTTTCTAATTCTGTCATCATCATCATGCATATCAAGGATTTAGGCCTATCGTGGCTTGTTCCGGCCTTTGAAGTCATCATTGAATCTTTTAAGAGGACGTCCTGGTTTTCTTTTTCCTAATGGCTTGTACTTTAAGGCTTGTTTTGGTAGTCTTTTTATTTTCATTCTTTGAACGTGTTCCATCCATTTATGTTTATATTTTTTAATTTTTTTCTATTACTGATTCCTGGTTTAATTCTTTCATAATTTCTTCGTTTCTTTTGATTAATAATAGCAGAAACTTCATTTTTGCTGTTATTAATCTTTGTTTGTCTTTGTGTTTTATTGTCCAGATTTCACCTCCATACAATAAGACTGGTAGGGCTAATGTATTATATACTTTTAGTCTGGTTTGGTTTAAATATAGAGTTAATGACACCTGTTATTTTTAAATATTTTGCAATTTTTGCATTTATCTTTTTTCATTTTCATATGTGATCATACATCCTAGGTAGTTAAATGAATTCACCTGTTCTAAGATCTTGTCCTTTAAAGGCCATAGTTTTTGATTTTTCTGTTGATATTATCATATTATAATTTTTGGCTATCTCATTTAGATCTAAAATGGCTTTCTGTAGGTTTTCTTCAGAATTTGTAATTATTATTTGGTCGTCGGCAAAAAGAAGAGTGTTTAAGTTCACAGTAGGAGAAAGTTTAATACCTCGATGGAAATTTTTTTTATGATAATATCAACAGAAAAATCAAAAGGCCATAGTTTTTGATTTTTCTGTTGATATTATCATATTATAATTTTTGGCTATCTCATTTAGATCTAAAATGGCTTTCTGTAGGTTTTCTTCAGAATTTGTAATTATTATTTGGTCGTCGGCAAAAAGAAGAGTGTTTAAGTTCACAGTAGGAGAAAGTTTAATACCTCGATGGAAATTTTTATTCCATTTTATTATTATTTCATTTAGGTAAATATTAAAAAGAGTTGCTGAGAGGGGACATCCCTGTCGGACCCCTTGGTTTATCTCTCTCGTATATGATAGCTCATGATTTAATCTTATTTGTATTTGATTATTTTCATATATACTTATGATAGCTTTTAGGATATTATTTGATATTTGTCTTTCTTTTAATATGTTAAATAAACTGCTTCTTTTAACTTTGTCAAATGCAATGTGTTTCTAAATTGTATTCTCTTCTTTTTCTCTATTATTAATTTTAGGCAATTCCTAATTCTGTAAATATTCTATTGAAACTCCAGCATGATGTCCTCCCAGCACTTAAGTCTTAACACACGAATTTTTGCAACAGTGTGTAATATAATATGGTATATAAACTTTTCTGCTCTGAGAAATAACTAACAAACAATAGAAAATAGGTATTATATAATTTTTTTTCTCCTTTTCTTTTCTTTCTTTATAGCCATTGTACCCACTGCAATATTCTTTGTTTAGGAAGTTATGTAAAGACATATAATTATGCTGCTTTCAGCAGACAGGTAAGAATTACTTATATGTGTTGCCTTAATACCTTTTATACAGCCAACTCTAGTGAACTTCTGGTAATCAGTTTAATCATTTGTTATAATAGAATGTGTGCTATAGTGAATTTCACTTAGTGTAGCATTAATGTTCTGGAGCTTTTGTTGAGATGTTATGCAGTTTTTCCATTTATTACAGCAAAGAAAGTTTACTATAAATTGTGTTTGCTGTGATGAAAGTTGAATAGATATATTTTATACTGAGATGCTTATACATCAATATTTTCAAGACTTGAGTGAATTTTCTTAGAAGGGCATAATTCAGAGGAAAGAAACAGTGTATCCTGTGAAACAGTAAAACTATAAGCAAAACTTGTTATGCATCATTTATTTATAAAGGAAGCCTAGGTTATAGCTACATGTGCTGAAGAATGTTTTTTATGTTAAAAAGAATCAGTTAACATTTTTAAACATCCATTTACAATGAGATGGTATATTATAATTATGATAGTAAAAGTTTGTAATTCTAACATTGCTTGAATTTCATTTTGTCATACACTTAGATCATAATTTTCACAATTTATAGTTAATAATTATATTGGTGACCTCTAACTTCGTTTTATAGAAACCTCTTTGATAATAGGGCATTTAAGATTGCATGGTCTGTTATATTGGTCAGTTGCATGTATTTTCAGGCCAGTTTGTCTTTTTTGTTTTTTTGCTTTTTGAAGAATAAAAAATTGATGTTTATGGTAATCACCTTCTGCGTGAGACCAAGTAACTCACCATCAGTTGAAAAGTTTTTATTAAGGTTTCTTTGCATCCTAGATGGGATTCAAACTCAGTTCTTTCCAAAAAAACAAATTTGTTCTTACAAATTGAGTTGTGGGAAGTTTACACAGTAATTTTTTTAAAAAGAAAAAAATTATTTATACATCCATAGTCCTTTTGCTACTATTCCGAAATTAATATTATGTAGTGATCACAGGGGACTGTATGGTGTATTACTCAGGACATGAGACAAGTCATAAAAATGGAGTATCTTTCTTACTCAGGAAAAAGATGGCTAGGTATGTATTAGGTTATAATCCAGTGAGTGACAGAATCATTTCTCTCAGAGTCAGTGGACATCCAATGAATATGACCATCGTTTATGCACCCACTATAGAGGCACCAGAAGAAGACAGAAGAATTTTATGGCAAGTTACAAGAAGTGATAGATGCAACTACTTATTGGAGATTGGAATGCAAAAGTGGGAGAAACCGAAGAACAAGGAATAACAGGTCATTTTGGTTTAGGTATTCTAACACTGTAGGGAAGAGACTAGTTGAGTTTTGTGCAGAGAATTCTTTTTTTGTTGCTAACCTGCTTTAAACAGGTTAGCAACAAAAAATGAAGATTGTGTGCATGGATATCACCTGATGAACAATACAGAAATTAAATTGAATATATTCTTGGACAAAGAAGATGGAGAAGTGCAATTTAGTCTGTCAAGACTTTTCCAGGTGCAGACTGTGGAACAGACCATGAATTATTAGTAGCTATGATACATGTGAAATTATGGAAACTGAAAACAACACAAATGTCGATCAGATATGATCTTGGGAACATACCAGCTGAATACATTATTCGTATACAATATTAGAATTCTCCATGCTTGCTGCGCAAGCTCATTACTTGAGAAAGAAGTAATATTTATTTGTTAATAAATGCATGCATTTATAAACATTCCGTTTAGGCTTTTATTTTTGTAGACAGAAGACGTCTCAATCTTGCACGGCAATAATAGAGTTTTGCATTGTGTATCGAAGGCTGATGCTTGATCGTCTAGTCAAAGCTACCTTGGCTTGCTTGGTTGTGGGAGCTTCCAAATCCTCGCTGCAGCACTGTGATTTCATGCACACGCATAGCTGTGTCCCGCTCCCTTCATGTTGTCTTAAACACAGGCCATATGCAATCAAAGTAGCTCTAGCCAGTGAGCTTCAGCCAGCCTTTACAAGTGTGTGTGTTGCTTGGGAAAAGTAAGTTACAACCAACTTTTTATGACAATGTTATTGACCAGTTCATAAAGAAAAACCATTGGGTAGAATTTGTATTCAAGTAGCTAAATTGAAAAAGATAGAATTTGTAAAATAAATATTGTATTTGTATGATTAAATGTACACACCTCTCACTCCCTGAATGATAACAAGAGCAAGCATGAATTTCAAGTCCAGCATTCGGTCCTGGTATACAAAACAGATTCAACACACTGAATTTGTGTGAAAGAGAACCAGGTGAACTATGGGAAGAGATTAAAGATATAATTAAAACAGAAGCAAAGAAGAATATTCCACTAGTTTGTAAGAAGAAGTTTAAATAGCTGTCAGAAGATGCCATCAAAACTGCTCAGGAAAGGAGGAAAATGAAAGCCACAGGAAATTTGCAGGAAGTATGGCATTTGAATGCTGAGTTTCAAAGACAAGCCAGAAGAAACAAGGAAAAATGCTTTAGCCAGGAATACCAACAAATAGAAGACCAAAACAAGAGATCTTTTCAAAAAGATCAGGGAACTGACATGGAAGTTTAGTGCCAAGGTAACAATATTGAAAAGTAAACACAAAGGATATCTTGCAGAAGCTGCAGATATCAAAGAAAGATGGAAAGAGATTACAGTAGCCCTTTACAGAAAGGACTCCAAAATTACGGAGAAATTTGAAGAGCGCTATTATACACCGGAGCCAGTACCACTGGAGAGTGAAGTGAGGTGGGTACTGCAACAGCTATCCAGTAAGTAAGAAAGCACCAGGAAGGAATGGAAGAAGTATTGAGCTGCTCAAAACCCTGGGAGAAGAGACAGTTAAAATTTTAACATCTCTATGTCAGTGAATTTGGATCCCAACTACATGGCCTAGGGAATGGAAAAAATCAGTTTATATACCTTTATTGAAGAAAAGGCAATCCAAGAGAGTGTGGAAATGACAGAACTATAGCACTGATTTCTCATGCAATTAAAGTGTTACTTAAGATCATTCAGATAAGACTGAACCCATTCATGAAGAGAGAAATGGCAGAGGAACAAGAGATCAGATCGCCAATGTGAGATGGATAACAGAAAGAGCACAGTGTAAAATTTGAAAAAAAAAAATTCCGACATAGATTTTACAGAGGTCGTAAATCATATGGAAAGAACAAAATTGTACATTACTGTATTTTAATGGACAAATACTGATTGTAAACTTGTAAAGGTAACTCACTAAAAGAATGACATGGAATTGTTCATAAGTTATAAAATATTGTGAAGGTTAAAATTGTACATCAAGTTGATTTAATATTAAGTTCGAATGTAAAATTGTAAGAGTAACAGAATGTTAAAAGTATTTCTGCTTTAAGTTAAGAGGATTAGACAAGATTATGTTGGTGACTTATAGTGAACAAAGGTACTGAAGGTCATTCAGATGTGGAGATTTTGCCGCCAAAACTGAAGGTCAAGATTCGAGGGTCTCCGACCCTAAAACAAGGAACTTTGGAATCATATAAAAGAGGTTTTGAGAACCTCCAAACAAACTGGGAGTTTTTTGTCTTGCTGCAGTTTTGGACTTCCGAGATTTTTGTCGGAACATGACCCCTAGGCACGGGGAAACCAGGAGAGGCAGATTATTCTTCGGAGATCTATTTTCAGTAATGGAATGTGCCACATGCGACCAGATACACGCCGCCTACAGCAGATCCAGAATTGACGGTGAGCTATGCCACAATTCCTGGAAGAGGACTATAGCAGGACGACTGCCAAAAGCCGTTCAGCGAAGGCTAGTATATAGGACGGAGGAAGGTAGTCAGCAGGACCGCCACAGATCTTCAAAGCTGGTGGGACTGTATATGTTTCTGCGACTTTATGAGTAGATTCTATTGTATTAACACTGAGGTAATGGTTAAGAATTGTATGTCCATTGAACGTAGCTTTGTTAAAGTAATTGTATAGTCATTATTTAATTGAGGCTGAAAGTTAACTAGTATATATATTAGGAAGAATGTTAGCCAATGATGTAAATTGTAACAGCCAGTAAATGCCTAGATTTTGTAAAGTAAGTTATTTAAGCATTGTGAATAGCAGATCTAAATTGTAAGGTTACGATTTGAATTCAAGATAGGCATCAGAGAGAAATTGTTCAATTGTATATTAGATTGTATAGTTGCTTAAGGTAGAATAAACATGTTTTGTTTGTTTAAAACTATCGCCTGATCTTTGACCAATGCACTGTCTTATAAAAACAACTGAACCTGTGTGTGCTTAAATTAGAGAAATTGCCACGACTGACTATTTAAGTACCGTATTTGCTGGCATATAGGACGCACCCCTTTTTTGTACACATTTTTTAGGAAAAAAAACTTTATCACTGAATATTATAATGAATTTACAGTATTTCAAATATAAAGTAATAAGTAGGTCTACTTTCAACAATTACCTAATCTAACTAGGAAAGAGTACCCACCTTTTAATCATCAAAACCCAGAAATTCATCTCCAGAGCTAAATGAAGAGACACTTGAAACTCTTCTAAATCAGAATCTGCGTCCCTCTACAACAAATTGTCCTCTGTACCATCCAGTGCATTACTAATTCCACACTTCTTAAATGATTTCACCACTGTCTCAGTTTTCACAGCATCCCATGAAGCTTTGACCCACTCACAAACTAGCAAAATGCTAGGCTTCTTCTTGATGGCATAACCTCAAAATCTGAAGACTGCATCCAGCTGTTCCACTTCTCCTTCATAAATCCTTTAAATGGTTTATTAATACAGACATCTAAAGGTTGAAGCTGACTAGTTAGACTTCCTGGAATGACAGCTAACTGAGTTTTCAATTCCTTGAGTTTATTTGTAACATCGTCTGTTCTGTGAGAACGAAACTGATCCCATACTAGCATGGCAGGCTTCTTCACCAGGGCACCTAGACCAAATTTTATCTATCCATAACTTCATTCCTCCTCCTCCATCCATCCAGCCTTTTGCGTAAGCATGTACAAACACTCCTTTAAGCAGTTTTTCTTTGGGCAGCATCTTCCTTTTAAAAATCAATAGTGGCAGCCATCTTGTCCCATCAGCACAGCAGGATAAAACAACCGTGTAGTGAGTTTTTTTCATGCCCCGAAGTTTTAATAGTAACACTTTTAGTGCCCTTGGAATCTACAGTTTTGTTTGAGGGCACATCAGAAGTCAGCGGAACGTCGTCCATGTTTCCTATTTGCACAAGTTCAAAATTTTCTCGTTTCCTTGCGTTAATGATGAATCGATGAAATTCAATAATTTTTTCTTCATATTCAGCTGGCATCTTTTGTGATATTTTTGTTTTAGTCTGCATACATAGCTGGTTTCTCTTCATGAATCTTGAACACCATGATGTTAATTCAGTAAAGTTGGCGATCCCTCTGTTAGTGGTCATCGCTTTCGCTTGATGAATAATCATTTTTTGTAGACACTGAAAGTCCCGCTTTTCTGTGGTTGGTCTAAAATCCAAGTATTCAGTTCTGGCCATTTTGCAGTTCCACTTCTTAGGTTATATTTACTGTGAGTTGTTTTTTTTTTAATCCTCTTCCTGATTTTGCCAAGTTCTTATCATTTTCTCAGTTGGGGGTGGTCCAAAATACCTCTCTACAGCCCTGTTTCCATGTTCTTTAGCATACGCAATCACATGTAGCTTGTATGCAATATTGTAACAATGTCGGCATTTTTCAGCCATAATTTGCCAAGAAATTTAGAGAAAATTTAACGGCAGAAATTTATCACCGTTCACAACTGCGACAACAATTGAAAAGTTTAAACGAACAGGACACAACTGTGATTGTCGATGACTGTACATTCACTGAACTTTATGTCAGTGTTTCTCAAAGTGTGGTACGTGAAAGGTCTTCAGGGGTCAATGGACCCCTCTGAAGACCTAATAAAATTCAATGTATCCGTGAAGTTCGAGATCGTAAAATTCCTATTGTATCACTGAATGAGGTACAGAGACATCTGCAGGCTGTGCAATATGTTTCTCAACAAAGAGTGCAATTAGAGACAACTGGGATAAAAACGGCACTAACTAATGAATCGCATGTCCCCCTCCCACAGAAAATGCTGTATGCCTCAAACAAAACCATATGTTGCCGGTGCAACATATGGTTTTGTTTGAATGAATGTGTTAAAACGAAGATATGTATATAATGAATGTGTTTCAGATATTATATAAGGAATTCGGTTGAAGAGAATTAGCATTTCAACTCAACTGTCGGCTTCTCTTTGTCATTTACTAGCACAATCTTTTGTTAATACCGCACCAATCATATTAACACAGATGTCTGAAGTTTGAGAAACACTGCTCTACGTAACTAGAATGCTTTCACACACACACTGGAAGGAAGCAATAAAGAAATTGCATAACTCGGAACAGAGAAAATTTCCTGAAATGAAAATAATAAAAAACTGAGTATCAGCATATAAGATGCACCCTGTTTTTCAGACCTATTTTCAAAGAAAAAAAAGCACGTCTTATACGCCAGAAAATACGGTAATTATTTTAGAAAGTGATCTATTCTATAAGTGTTACAACTAATCTTCTCGTGCTATAAAATTAATTTAGGATGGCGCAGTCGAAAAACAATATATATTTTTCTTGAGTTAGCCTGGGAGATAGTTAATTGCAACCGTGAGTTGCCTATTTCATTCACCTTCTCACTGACAGCACTTTATACCTTCTAACACTTGTAGAAGGTATAAAGGATTGCAAGCGGGGAGTAAGTTAATCGGATTAAATTGGAATAAAGTAAAAAGTACTTAGCAGAGAGTTTGAGGTTAAAGTAGACTTAGGAAAGATAAAGACAAAAGAGTAAGAATAATACAAAGGCGCACTGATATAGACATTAGAGAAAATAATTAACATAATAATAACATAACCCAAAATATTACAATGGCACAACCGACATTTATTTTACAACAGGAATATCAAAAGAATATCTCCCTCTTGTTTCCTTGACTATAGTAAGAGCTTTTGACTCTGTAGATCATGTGAAACTGGAATGCATTAAGAACAATGGGAGTACCAGAGCATTTCATTATCCTTCTGAGGGATCTTTATTATGAATAAGAAGCTACTGTCTGTATAGATCTTGGAGAAACTGAGTATTTCACGATAGGTAAAAGGGTGCAACAAGAATGTATTTTATCTCCATACCTGTTTAACTTGTACAGCGAATCCATTTTAAGAATGGCAAGGCTGGAGGAGTCTTCAGTTGGAATTAAAATTGGTGGAAGAAATAATAATTTGAGGTATGCAGTTGATACCACCTTGCTAGTAGAATGCAAAGAAGATTTGGAGGAACTTATTATGAAAGTTAAAGAAGGAAATGCTAAATCTGGCCTTAAACTTATTATAATTTGTGTCTTTTTGAGGTTAACACGTGAGCTTAATGATTTTGAAGTAGATGGGGAGAAAATGGAAGTAGTTAACAATTTTGTGCTCCTAGGATCCTGAATTGATAAAGGTGGTTATTGTACTGAAGAAGTTAGAAGAAGATTATTACTCGGAAAGAAAGCAATGACAAATTTAAGCAAGATCTTTAAAGATATTAGCCTTCCAACAAAAATCAGAATTGTGAAAGCAATGGTATTCCCTGTGGTACTGTATGGATGTGAAAGTTGGACCCTGAGAAAGAGTGAAAGAAGGAAGATAGATGCATTTGAATTATGGATTTAGAGATGCTTACTAAGAATACATGGATTGCAATGCAAACCAATAAATCAGTGATAGACAAAATAAAGCCAGATTGCTCCCTCGAAGCTCTGATCATCAAGCAAAAATTGTCATACTTTGAACATATTATGTGAGCAAATGATAGTCTGGAGAAGATGATGCTTGCTTAAAGTTGATGGAAGCAGGAAAAGAGAAAGACCAAGAATTAGATAGGTGGATGGAGTTAAAGAAGCAACCAACTGGAATGCGCTTGGAAATTCTGAAAGATATGGCCAGGGACAGATCTGAATGGAGAGTGTATATTCATAGAATCACCAGGAGTCGAAAACAACTTGATGAAACATAACACACAACACATTATCACATCCACGGAATTCATATTGGCATATAATCTGATAATTTTCGTTATCAAATTCATGATAGGTATCCTCATCTAACATGGTCACATCTAACATTTGAGTCTTCTAAAGTGACTACATCAATCCACATAGATTGTTGTGGATCTTTTTCTTGCTATACTGTTCAACTGCCTGTCTTGCTAAACTTTCCTCTCCCATTCTGTTTGTGACCATTCCAGATTAGATGTGCTCACATATTCTTGATGCTAATGTCATATTCATTTCTAATACTTTCATTTTTAATATGATTCTGCCATTGATGGCATTTAACGTTGTTTATCTTAGGACTTCCATGTCTATGCTTTCTAGTCTTTGATCAGTTCTTTTTATCCCTAACAACTCTCAGATCCATAAGTTAAAAGCAGTTTGAATACTTCTAGTTTAAAGTTTTGGCTAATATCTCTTGTTCCATATAAATTTATATAGTTGACTCTCTCCTGTAATATATGCTTCCTTTATTCTGTTAGCTGTTTCCAAATTTAATTTATTACCTTCACTAAAAATTGTACCCAAATATCTGAAATATTTTACTTGTTCTGTAGAGAACAGCCTACACGTAGACAAAGATAAATGAAGCAATTAAAATGCAAAAAAAAAAAAAAACCTCAACTTACCCAGTATTTCATCCTGAAATTAACAGGTCATCATTAGTGATGGGTAGGTTAGTAAGTACGGCACAGAGCATTAGCAGTGGATTATTCAAAAAACAGTACAAGCCATGTGATGGTATAAAGAACAGCATGAAGTGGGCAAAGTAGTAATTGATATATATAAAATGAAATAAGAAAAAACAATTCATCTGATGAGAATGAGACAAGGTTTCTTAGAAAAAAAAGGTTTTTTTTCTAAGAAAAGGCAGTTGTTTGGATTCAAATTAGGTTGATGCAGCAAGGTTTCAGCACTTTCCTTAAATAAAAGTCCAAACTTGAAGCATCATTGGAGTAGGCTTATTCTAAACCAGAAGATTCTGGTTCAGAAATCTGGCCTAGTGCATCATGAGATTGATGCCAACTAAGCCAGATTTCTTATTAATGATGTAAGATTGATATTTTAATTTTTTTCTCCACAGGACATTCAGTTTGTCTGAAATAGGAGAGGTGGTAATCACACAGAACTTGGTAGATTCCAAGAATGGAAAGAGAGATCGAGGAGAGTTCATTGATTAAAAAAAAATTTTGCCAAATAAATCATCTTGTAAGTTTCCATTAAATGTTTCCATTGTTACTGTTCATTTAATCCATTCAGCATACAAGATGACGATTTCTGAATGAAATGCTGATCTCTGTTACAGGCCATGAAATTTTACATATTGAACAATCGTCAATTTTTTGCGACTTTTGTCTACAATACTTTTCTGCAACTACAATAGTGTATATGCATGACAAATTATCACTCTGCCTTAAATCCTACACGCACACACTTCCGTTATCAGAGTAATTAAAATTATAATAATGGATTTAACTCGCATAAAAGATTACTTATTAGTAGAATTTTCACCTGAGTATCACAGGCATCTTCAGTACATGTAAAAAGGTAATTAAACAATAACTGACAATTCAAAGGTGCCATCTAAGTAGCTAATGTAAGATAACTAAAAAAGGCCATTAAATTTCCTAACTTATTTAAAAAAAAAAAAAAAAAAAAGTCAGGAAATTTAATGACATTTTTTAGTTATCTTATATTAGCCACTTAGATGGTGCCTTTTGGAATTGCAGTTATTGTTTAATTAGATTTTTACATGTACTTGAAGATGCCTGTGATGCTCAGGTGAAAATTCTACTAATAAATAATATTTTACGTGAGTTAATTCAGTGATTATAATTTTAATTATATGTCTATTCATGGTATTTCCTTACGTAAACTAGTTCATAAGTATGCTCTTTTAAACAGATATTGCAAAACTTTTTTTTAGGTGGAAATAGTCAAATGGCTCTCCAGTAAGCATAACATGGGAATGGTTATTACCCGGTCACTGTGGAATCAGCTGAAAAAATGTGCCAAGGTTTGTAGATAGAAATTTGATATCTATTGTTTGAATGGTTTTTCCTAATATGTTAGCTTTGATGTTTAAATTATTATTATTATTGTATGGGCACCTCCGTGGAGTCCATAGACTCAATATAGGACACCTAAACTATCTACACAATCTATCATACTCCTCCTTGAACCCATTAATAGATAAAGCACTCACAACTGACTCTGGCAACCCATTCCACTCATTCACAACTCTCCAAGCAAAAAATCTAGTCCTCACACCCCCTACTAACCACACCTTTATTCAGCTTCCAGGAATGATTCCTTGTTCTGGCCCCTCCAGCCAAGTGCTGAAACATTCCCCTGCATCAATCCGATAAAAATCCTTTAAACAACTTAAATGTTTCTATCGTATCCCATCTTTTTCTTCTATCAAATAACTTCTGCAATCCACACACTCTCAACCTTCATAGGGAACATTCTACAGGCTATTCACCATCTTGGTCACTTGCCTCTGAATCTTCTCCACCAGTTCCTCATCCCCCAAGAAGCCCAAGAGACTAGATTTAAGTAATCCAGATGTAGATGTATCAAGGCCCTATAAAGAGGAATAATAACTTCTTTATCTCTACATGTTAATGTGTTCTTCAATAGCCAGATAATCTTATCGGCCACACTTAGCAATATATCCTCTGAACTTTAACTGTCTGTCTACCACCACTCCTAAATCTTTAGCTGCATCTATTTCCTGTAGTATATTGCCATCAGTGTGATACACAGCTTCCAATCTATTTATCCAAAAATGCATAACTTTACATTCTGCACATTAAACTGATACCCATTATCTTTTACACATACCTGCAGCCTATTTAAATCATCCTGCAAGCTCTCTACATCACCTTGATTAACTATTACTCTATATAATTTTGCATCATAACAAACAACTGAATATTTCCTTTCAGATTATTTCTTGTATCATTTATGTACAAATTAAACAGCAATGGTCCCAGCACCAAACTTTGTCACACCACTAGTCACCTGTTTTTGCCTCTATTCTGCCCCACCATATACCACTTTTTGATATTTGTTTAGCAGCCACCCTCTCATCCACTTAACCAGTGCCATATCCATCCCCATTTGTTCTAATTTGCATAGCAAATTAGAATAGCAGAGTTCCATGTCTTTGCAAAATAAGTTGAACTTCAGTGGCCATGTAGCAAAGATTGCAAATACAACTCAAAAAATAATTGCAATGCTGAAACAAACATTCACATGTAAAGATAAGGATATAAGTTTTCCTCTTTACAAGGCCTTGATAAGACCTCACTTGGACTATTGTGCACAGGTCAGGTCTCCTGCTTTCCATTGTGATTCTGATATATTGGAGAGAGTACAAAGGAGAGTATTAAAAATGATTTCAGGATTGTGGAATGCTGATTATGAAGACAGATTGAGAATTTGTAGCCTGTAAACAGTAGCAAACAGGAGAAAAAGGGGGAGTGATATGATTGAGACTTACAAACTTCTGAAAAGCTCGTATAGGATTTCAACTAATGGAATTTTTCAATTTATGTAGGTGTGTGTGGGGGGGGGAGAACAAGAGGGTATCCTTGAATGCTGCTAAGAAGGGGGTGAGAGCTAGATTTTTCTCTCATAGGGTGGTGCTTGATTGGAATGGATTGCCATTGGATGTTGTGAGTGCAAGCAGTGTGAATGAATTCAAGAATAAGTATGATAACTGCTGCATGTAGTATGTGGCCTCACTCGATGAGTTCCTGACTTCCTGAGGTCTCTCTTAATAATAATAATAATCCAGCAGAGTCATCGTGTAAACATTTCCTTTATCCAACTCTGCTGTTACTCTATTATAAAAAGTTAGTGAATTATTAGGGCATGACTGACTCTTCACAAAGCCATGTTGCCACTTGTACAGTATCATATTTTTATCCACCCATTTTTGATTCTCTTTTTGACCAATTTTTCCAGGACTTTTACCACCATGTCTGAGATACTTAATATATACTTTTATGTAAAATAATTGAAATATATAAAATAATTCCCTGCAAGGGAATTATTTTGTCCTCTTTCCACTGCCTTGGAACTCTACCATATCTGAGACTTAAATTAAAGAGCCTAGTTAGAGGCATTTCCGGTTCCTTGCACATTTTCAAAACTCGGGCTGATATCCCATTTAACCCCATGCCATATTTAAATTAAGATCCTGCAATTCATCCATCTGTGTTTCTGCATTAATGTCTGTCACATATGTTAAAGTAGTAACTTCACTAGGATGATATACCCTTGCAAAGTAGTCAGTCGGTAACTTGACTATTTTATCTGCTTCTCTCACCTCGTGACCATCATCACTCATTAAGGGTAATTAATCTTCCCTAGTCATTCTTCATGTTATTTGCCACAATAACAAAAGAACTCTTTGCGATTTCCTTTGGCCTATTTAGCTAGATTTTTCTCATAATTTGATTTTGTTTTCCTTGCCATGCTGATCACTTTTATTACCTAAACTTTGTTTTATTCATGAGTTTGCCAGTCACCTTTTTCTTTGAATACTCTCCACAGCATTTTCTTCTGCAGCTTGTGCTTAATGAAATTACTCATCCCTACCCGATTAACCCTCCTTACCTTAGGTATACAATTTAATATTGCTTCCTCTAGATTACCCTTAACTATCTCCCATGCACTTCTAACATCCTTACTCTGCAGTGTTTGATGCCATCTCACAGATTTAAGCTTCCTCCTAAGCTTGTCATAATCACCTGCCTTATAGTTCTACATAATACCCTTCTTGACAGAATATTCCTCATGTTGTAAAATCTCCCAAGTCAAGACCACATGGTCACGTTCATCAATTTGAGGCAATATGGTCACCTTAGTTATGGATAATGCTTTGATCTTATGACCAGGTCAGTACTTTCACATCCCTACTTCTCTCTCCATCACACTCTGCTTCAAGTAATTATCTCTTAGTAGGTGTATAAATTCCATTTCCTTCCTTCCAGTCTATATCTCCATAGTCAAAGTCCCCCGTAATAATCACTTGACCTGTGCTCATTGTACTAATTTGCCGATGAATATCTTGCAGATCATCTGTGGATCTCCCTGGCCTATAGCAACAACCAACTGTATGTTTGGTCTTAGTGGCCTTGATCTCACACTAGACTGCTTTAAATAACAGCCACCCACCTGCCTATCTCCTATTCTTTTTGACTGCAGTTCATCTGTTGACATTAGCGGTACTCCTCCTCCTCCAATCCTATCTTCCCTGAAAATGCTAAATCCTTCACATTCTAACCCTGTAACTACATCATCTGCAGTTAGCCAAGTCTCTTTAATGCCTATATCTTTTAGTGAGGTTGCACTAACCAATGCCAAAAACTCTTTCCTCCTGTTCCTGACAAGTTCTGGCATTATTATATAGAAACTGCAACATTCCTTTAGGCCACACCCACTTCCTGAATTGACTACCCTATTCAATCAATACTTTTGTTTGAGAGACTAGATTCCACACTTGGTCATTCTCACACTCACTCGTCTCATGGGTGCCTTCACACAAACTCGCCTGCTTCCACCCTAATTGCTTCAGTTTTTCTGAATTTATGCTTCAGCATGCTCAGTAAAGTTCTCTCTAGACATCTAACACCAAAACACTTTAGATAAAGTCCATCAGCACTACAAATCCTTCTTTCTGTCAAACACAGACCAGAGATCCAAAGCGTGGTAGGAGACTTACAATCTTCACCTTCTCGCTCTTCAGTTTTGCATCTTCTAACAACTGCTTTACATCCTCCCTCATAGAATTTTTCTCACCTCTCATGTCGTTTGTGCCAACCAAGACAATCATTTCCTTTGACTTAGCTTTTGTATCCTAATGGTGTGACTAATATTATGAAATTTTGACCAGGGAAATATCTTTTTTATTTATTTATTTTTATTTATTTTTTTTTTTTTAACACACTTTCATTAAGTACTTCCCTGATCATTGGTCTCCGTATATAATTTTCTCCTTAAGTTGTTTTTCTTGTTTGTTTGCTTGGTGTTTATTACTTTGGACCACCTACTTCCTTCTCTTTTCAGCCCTGCTAATTTTTTTACTTCGTCTGCAATTTTTCAATTTCGCACTTGTGCTGTTAGGGATAACATTTAACCGTGCTGTTTCTTTATTAATGTCCATTTCATTCTCTTTTTAATAACATAATTTTCCATCTTAAAATTGTACTGTCCACTCTACTAACATTTGCTACATTCTCGTCACCTAATAGGCACTCACTTTGGAAACATTTAATACACATTCTCTCTCTCTCCAATTTCAATTTCCTACCACACATCCTTTAATTTTCTCGACAAATACATTTCACACATACTGCACTGCACAAAATCCCACAAATTCAAATCGATGACAATGAAGTCTTTTATGGCACAATCAGTAATACCTTCTCTGTGTAATTTTTCTTTTTAAAATCAAAAGCTGATTCACGAGAAAGAAGGAACCTTTCATGTGAAATTTAATGTTTTGACTTGTATCTTCAAAAATTTCAAAAAGATTTTTTTTTATACATAAAATAAAGCAAAAAATCACTATAAAAGTAAAATATAATATGGGAAGTGAAAAATCAAAAATATATGAAAGGATGAAAATGTATACAAAGGTTAAACATGAAATAACACAAATAAAAACATAAGCCAACTAAACATTTAATTCTTTCAGATAAATACAATTTAAATTTAGTGTTAAAAAAAAACAAACTAGTGTTAAAAAAACAAACAAACTAAAGCCTGTAATATACATATTCCAGCAAGTCAATAGGTATCTGACCATTTTTGAGTAATTCATATAGTAGAAGAAAGACAAGAATCTAGATTGAGATTGCCATGAAGTTGATAAGGTGACAAGGTAGTAGATAGGAATTTTTTTTTTTTTTTAATTTTTTATTTTCGAGTCAAGAAAAATAAGTTATTTTATTCAACTGCCATGCAGACAAGATTGTGAGTTTACAATGTGATTACAGTTCATATTGCTAGTTTCCAGCATTGTAATTTGTATTCATTTTCTTTCGTCTGTCTACCTGCAATTACTTAATGCACACAGAGCAGTCCACTGATTCCTTGTCCATCTATACTGATGACTCAAGATCTGAGACAATTGGTTGTGCTACTGCTGTGTTTCCTGACATTACTATCTCCAACCAAATCCTTTTTTTGCAACTATCCCCTCTGCAGCTGCTAGATCAGCTCATACTTTTCAACGTGCTATATACAGACTACGGACAGTTTATGAGATCAAAGCTAATTGTCCAGTGGCAGGAAACACTAAAAAAAATTGCATGAGATTAAACCTGAAATTAAGCATTGGCAGTCTAGTCAACATACCAACAGAAAAGAGGAAGTTGTTCTTACTAAGCTCTGTGTTGGTCACGCTCATCTTACACATTCTTGTTTACTGAGGGCTAATGACTCACATCTATGAAAAATGCAACATACATACAACATGCATGTCAGCATGTTGTGCAAGAGAGGAATGAAATTTTTACTTCTCACTGAGCCATATACACTCAGGCAGATGTTATCAGATTAAGACAAATTGCATGATGTTTTAAATTTTTATGAAGAATTAATTTATACAGACACATTAGATTATATATTCTGTTTACATGTAGATACTGTATTGCTTAACTTAAATTAGTAAATAATATCTATGTACAAAAAATTATTTTTTATGACTGTTTATTAATACCTTTTGTGTACTACCATAACCTTTTATATGGCACAGTATGACATTTGTTGTCCTTGTGCCAATAAATCATAAATGAACCAACTGTTTAAAAAAAAAAAAAAAAAGTGAGTAAATTACTCGTGCATGAATGACCCTTTGCAGTCATGCTGCCCACCCCAATAGAGTGTTATTGTATCATATTATTTTATATTTAACAAGAAATTATATTATTTTAATTCTTTACCCAAGCAAAGTAAAGCTTACATTTGTCACAAATTGTTGTATATAGAGGCTGTTTACTTCATGTCAGTTGATTTAGTATCCCAAAATGCAAAAACATTTTGGGAAGGATCGCTATTCAAACTGGTTTCGACCTTTATCGAGGTCTCATCAGTAGATAGATAACCCAGGAAGATACCAGAGTTAACTTAGTGTGAAAGTTATATTTTCCTGAGGCAACTTATGTGAAGTCAACAGCTTTATGCTTGCATAAAAAATTAAAACAAGAATATAATTTCTCATCAAGGATATATGCGTCTTAGCCAGGTAAAAAATAAAATTAAATAAAACTTTATAACAGTATCATGTACTTACTTCACCCATTTCTGAATTTTGTCTTTGACCAGCTTTACCAATACTTTTGGAGGCACTTAATGGTTCATCATTTATTACCTCTGTCTTGGAACTTACTTTATGCAATAGAACTATTTTGTCCTCCCACTTCCTTTTCCAGAGTTGTCACTTGAGTTAAACTTCCTAGTCAGAGGCAGTGCCAATTCCTTTGTTGAATTCTTGTAACGCTCAGTATCTTATCTGCATTTCAATGTTGTATTTAGATTCTGCAGTATCCTAAGTATTTCTCGTTCATCAACCTCCATTCCCACATCAGTTCTTGTTACATTTGTCACTGCTGTTACTTCATCTGGTTGATAAGTGCCTGCCTAGCAGTCACTCAGCGACTCAACTGTTTTATGTGCTTCTCTCACCTCCTTGCCATTATCATTCATAAAGGTTATCATCCATAGTCATTGTTCTTTTTACTTGCTGCATAACAAAAGAACTCTAGGATTTCCTTTAGCATGCTCAGCTGATGGCCTCTCATTGGAATTTGTCTTCTTGACCATGCTGGTGACCCTTCTGGACTGTATTTTGTACTTCTTATGAGCTTGCCAATCACCTTTCTCCTTATACAGGGTGTTCGGGATAAATTTGACATATTTATAATTAATTATATTTTTCCGTAAGTTACATGTATTAACACACACTTCTCTTCATTTAAAAGTTTGGACCCTTCTTCATTCATATACAAGATGTCAGAAAGGATGGATAACTGGAACCCACCTGAATCATGGAAGAGAATAACTTGTATCATGATGATTCGTGCCCGCCATCAAAATAAGGATATTACGACTGCTGCCCAATGCTCCCTGAATACAGTAAAAACAATCAGGCATGAACTAGAGACTTGCAATGGTGACTACGAGGATGTAGCAAGAAGAAAGATCCCTAGCAGACGATCTGATTGCGTTCGTACAGCAGAATTCCTCGCAAATCTGCAGGAACAGGTGTTGAAGAACCCTGGCATTGGAATTCGGGCTTTGTTCGTGGAGTTGCTAACTGTAGTCAAGCCCTGGATAACAAGGGTAGCCAATGGTAGGCTGTATGTATGGCAGCAGGATTCGGCCCCTTGCCACACCTCTGGGAAATGTCAAAAATGGTTGTCTGAAAATTTCTACGACTTCACCAGTCCAAATGTTTGGCCTCCAAACTCCCCAGAGCTTAACCCCATGGATTATTTTGTATGGGGCGCAGTTGAAAAAGACACCAATCGCACTTCCAGTAATACAAAAGCCCAGTTAATGGATAAAATTAAAACAGTTTTTGCGGCCCTTCCCAGGGAGACTGTAGCATCAGCTTGTTCGAGGTTCCGAAGCAGAATTGAAGCTGTGATCGATGCTAATGGTGGTTATTTTGAGTAAATCTTGTTGATAGTATTGTAATTAACTCTGCCTGTAATGTTTTTTTGTCAATTCATTAAATTTAATAGATACAAAGAAGATTTTCTTTTTCCTTACGAAACTGTCAAATTTATTCCGAACACCCTGTATATATTATATATTTCTCCTCAGTAATTCTGCTAAATGATATACTGCTTATTCATCTAATTCCTACCTGATTTATCTTCCAACCTTGGATGTACAGTCTGATACTGTTTCTTTCAGATACCCTTTGACTATCTCCATGCTAACATCCTTCCCTTACAAATTCTTATCCAGTCACTGCTTCTGAGCTACATAGCTTGTCATAATTACCTGCCATGTAGTTCCATATATACCCTTTCTTAATTGAAAATTTCAAGTTTGGAAAACTCTGGGAGATTGCTCTCCCCGACTAGGCAGTGTGGTTTACTTGGTTATGGACAGATACTTTGATGCTATCAACAGATCCAGCACTCTCAAACCCCCAATGTCTCCTCTGTCACATGCTGTTTCAAGTAATATATCTTGGTTGGTGAATATGCTTAGAGGGCATGGGGTAGGCTGCGTATGTCTTGAACATTTATTCCATTAAAGTACACATTGCTGTACTATTTCTAGGACTAAGAGAAATCTTTAAAATCCTTGCTGCTCTTTTAGGGGTGCTTAAGGGTCAAAACTGTATAACTGAGAGGAGACCTCCACATAGCCTTTAAAGGAATGCGGAGAACTGACCAGGCTTCTGACCTAATGTCCAATCCTCACCTTCTCGTGGTGCACCCTGTTGGGTATCTACCTAGATACTGAACGAATGAGGGTGGCAATTTGGGATTTAGCTGACCAAATTGTATTCTTATTGGCTTAAACCAATATACAAAATGATGGTACAACATGACAAAATTTCATGCCGGCTGGGGTGTCGCCTGGTTAAACAAGGCCCCCATTATTTTTGCCAGGGAACCAGGGCGAACAGCGAAAAGTCAGCTACTGGAACAAATCTGAAAGCACACCCCAATGACAATATCATATTAAAAATGAGGATATTAGGAAAGAACTTGACATTGTCAGCATCCAGGAATGCATTAGCAGAGCTAATCTCAGGTGGTATGGTCACTTAAACAGAATGGGCGAGGAATGATTAGCAAAACAAGTGTTCTCTGCCAGGTTGGCAGGAAAATGACCCAGAGGAAGACCAAGATATAGGTAGATTGATATGGTACAAAGTGCCTTAGACGATAGAAATATAAGATCTGATAATGTTGGAGTCTTGACAAGTAACAGACTGATTTGGAGGAAAATTGTAGATAGGAAGTTAGTAATGATGTAAATTTTTCATGTAGTACTAACTTATCCTGTACACCTCTTGAGGGTACATGTCAGGAATTTGATGATGATGCTCTTTTATAACTTCTAGAGAAAGCATGGATTCATCTGACCTATTCCACAAAACCTCATCTGTTATTAGTATACATATTCCTAATGGATTAAATGAAAACTTCAAATGTTCTTTGATGGTAAATCAGACAGTGCACTAAGTTTTGTTATGAAATGTTCCATAGTTAAATTCTTTAATTAAATGACAACTCTTTTTTTTTCTTTTCATTTTCATTTACTACTTTTAGAACTTCAATAGATCTTACAGATTTCTCTTAAAGCCCTATAAATAGTAAATGGGAGGGGAGTCCAGTACTTCATCTCACATTGCTTTAATTTAATATAAAATATATGTTATCGTTAATTAAATTAAGGAAATATTAGATCCCACATTGTTTTAAAACCGAATAAGAAACTCAAAGATTGGAATCAGAAAGTTTCATGCCGAATATAGTATCAAAAACTATAAAATATCGGTGAATACTAGCATGAGCTAAATGCAAGTAGTCCTAGAACGTAGTACAAATACGGGCAACTCGTTGCCCGTGTTTGTACTACGTATGTATATGTTTGTGTATGTTATCGTAATATATATTGTACAGGGTGTCCACATTGGAGCTCCTTAGTTTCAAAGAACAGTAAAAAATCATGAAGCAGAAATATGTAAAATTTGGGTTGTTCAAATGTTCCTGAGACTCTACAAGTTTCATCTAGAATTTTTTCCTACATCGTGATGTGGTGGCACTGCTGGACAGAGCTATCATAGTTTTAAACATGGCATCAGAGGCAGAGAAAGCACGATTTGTGTGGTGGTTCGCTGAGCTGAAATCAATCAAAGCAGTGCAATGTAAGTTCTGTCAGGTGTACAAAAAAGTAGCACCCGACCCCGAGAGTATCCTTTTGTTGAAAAAAAATTTCCTGACGACAAGAAGAATTTTGTTTTGAAACAACATGAAGGAGAGAAGCAGCCAATATCAGAAGTGATGGTAGAGATAATTTGCAAGACCTTTGTACAAAGCCTGACAAAACCCGTTAGGAGAGCATCACAAGAACTGCAAATACCCCGCTCCACTGTTTACAAGGTCGTCCATCATAAGTTATGTCTATACACGCACAAAATGCAGGTGTTGCATGAAATCAAGCAAAATGATACGGCACAGCAGGTAATGTTTTCAGCTGAAATTCTGGAATGTGTTGACAAGAATCCAGATTTATTTTCCCAGATTTGCATACGAAGCCACTTTTCAAGTCAGCGGAAAAGTGAACAGGCACAGTGTCGAGATTGGGGGAGTGAAAGTCCTCACTCTGTCATGGAACGTGCGTGACAGTCCCAATGTAAATGTCTGGTGTAGTTTAATGCGAAATGCTATCATTGGTCAATTTTTTTTTTCATGGAAAGCAATATAGATGGAATGATTTACCTTTGCATGCTGCAAAATTTCGTCTTTCCACAACTTGAAGACTTGCAACCTGCACATCCTCTTTCAACAGGATGGTGTCCTGCCACACTGACATTTGGGGGACCAATTCCCTGGCCACTATGATCGCCTGATCTTACCTCACTTGATTTTTTCTTGTGGGGGGGGGGTATGCAAAGGACATAGTCTACACAAAGTCTGTGCAGCCTAGAGAACCTGAAATATTGCATTTCTTGCTTCTGTGTTTTCCATCACCACTGACATACTTCAGAGAACCTGGTTGAAGACTATCATGCATGCTACTAAAGGAGCACGTGGACGTATGCTGATTTTTTTTTACAAAAACTTGGTGAGTGTTCCTTCTCATTTGTGCAATTTCGACACCATGGTCCATACATTTAAGCAGTAGTAATATGTTTAAACTCACAGGATGTCTACATTGGAACCCTGTATTGCAAAATCTTAACATAAAAGTGTCCAAAGAACAATATAATTATTTAGAGATTATAATCTATAAATAAAGATTATAATCAGGGAAACTAAATTATAAAGGGAGGAATGGTGAGAATGTGAGTGTAAGAGTGACAATGTTATATAACTGATGATGGGAATGGGCTTTGTCATGGAAATGTTGACAAGAAGAGAACGATTTCGATTTTCAGGTTTATGTTCATCTGGTTAGGACCAATCAAATGCGTACAAAGATATCGACATGTGTAAGGACATTAGAGAAGAATATAGATCTGCAAGTTGTCCAACTGTGTCAGGCAGACTGCAAACAAGACAATACAAAAGAACAAACAGGTAGATTATTATGTCTGTACACGAATGCTAGGAGTATCAGAAACAGAGGGATAGAGTTTGTTGCCCTAGTCAATATGTTGCAACCTCAGATTGTGGGTATTAATGAGACCTACTAACAGGTGTCGAGGATACAGTATTTATAGGAGAGGAGGGGGGGGGGTACTGCTAATGATATTGGATGACTGAATCCAGTTAAAGTTGAGACTGATGATTGCAGTACTACTACTAACAATATTTCATGTGGCAGTGAGTTTGAAGCCATCTAGTGTGAGGTAGAATCTAACGAGATCAATTACATAGTGGGGTGTTGTTACAGACCTGGTGGATCGGTTGCTTGTGATGAAGAAATGCATCGACAAATAGAAAAGATGAATGTGAAAAGAGTAATCATAATGGGAGACTTTAATTATCCAAATATTGATTTGTGTAGCAGTAGAATCTCATG
Source organism: Typopeltis vanoorti (assembly GCF_054136105.1). NCBI lineage: Eukaryota > Metazoa > Arthropoda > Arachnida > Uropygi > Thelyphonidae > Typopeltis > Typopeltis vanoorti. Next base: position 69,105,131 of record NC_143553.1, on the reverse strand, counting down.
AGAAGAATGAAAATGCATTTATTGAGCTGTTGCAGGACAGGTCAGGCAGCATGTGACAGAAGGAAGTCAAGGTCAAAGAGTGTTAGATTTGATTATAGTGTCAGAGGGTGTTTCAGTTAGACAACTATTCTGCCTCCGGTTGGTGACAGTAATCATGTGCTACTCACTTGGGAAGTGACTAAGTTTATAAATGTTCCATTCAGAAAAGATTATATGCTCAACTACAAAGCAGGAAATTATGACCAACTGAGGAGTATACTGAGTTCAGTGGAATGGGATCGGTTGCTGAATGGAAAGAATATCGACAGTGCATGGGAAGCATTTAAACAATACTTGAATGATGCGATATCAGAATTTGTCCCAAGAGTTTGAAGAACAAATAGAGTAGGAGTCAAATGGATGTGTAATCTTATTAAGCAAGAAATTTATAAGAAAAGGGCGATGTGGAAGGAATACTGTGTGCATAAGGATGACGTCCATTATGAATGTTATAAGTAGCAGGCTAGAATAGTCACAACTGTTGCATGGAAAGCAAAGTCTGAGTGAAAAGAAACTGTCTCTGCGTGCTAAAGACATCCCTCAAGAATTCTTCGATATGTTGCAAGTAAAAGAAAGAATGAATATGAAAGAATATAACTCTTCTAAATCCTGATGGTATGAGGGTTACAGATGCAGAAGAGTTTGTTCAGTTAATGATTTCCCATTTTGTTAAAAGCTATCAACCTGGTGTACACAACATTGAGCTCATTGTTACCTCTTCACTAGAAGAAGAAATGCAGGTGTATGAGAACAAGGTATTAGAGCTGTTGCACAAACTGAATAAGAATTCAGTAATAGGAACTGATGGGATATCAGCACGTGTGCTAAAAGAGTGTTCAACTGAAGCTATTCCTTTTGACCAGGCTGTTTAATATGAATCTCAGAACAGGAAAGATTCTGCAGGAACAGAAAGAATGTATGGTAATTCCACTGCACAAGAGTGGTGCAAAGTCTGTACTTTGCAATGAACAACATGGGTTTACTAAGGGAAGATCATGTTTTAGCAACTTGCTGACATTCTATAACAATGGTACCATTGAACTAGACAAGAGGAATGGATACACTATGATACTTTTGGATTTTGCTAAGGCTTTTGACAGAATACAGCATGGCAGATTGCTGCATAAATTGGAGAAAATGGGTTTTGATTATAGAATTAGCATGGTAAGAGGATGGCTTACTTACAGATATCAAAAAGTGATAAATGGGGGATGCGAGTCTGCAAGATTTAAGTTAACTATTGGTGTACCACAAGGATCGGTGCTTGGTCCACTGTTATTCAATCTGTACATTAATGATATTGGGAAGGATTTCATAAACGATATACAGCTATTTGCTGATGATGCAAAGATAGGAAGGGTAATCAAGAATGATGCTGATATGCAGTACTTGGAGAATTATTTGAATAGGCTGGAATTGTGGGCATGGGAAAATGTATGTCAGTTCAATGTTAGTAAATGTAAAGTCATTCACTTCAGCATGATTAGATGTATCCAATGTCTTATTGTATTGGTGAGATTAGGCTAGAAGAAATTGATGAGGCTAGGTATCTTGGAGTGTTAATAGATAGGAAGTTGAATTTCAGGGGTCATGTGGCAAAGATTGCAAATACAACTCAAAAGATAATTGCAATGCTGAAACAAAACACATGTAAAGATAAGGATGAGTGTTAAAAGGAGAGTGTTAAAAATGATATCAGGTTGTGGAATACTGATTATGAAGACAGATTGAGAATTTGTAGACTGCAGACACTAGCAAACAGGAGAAAGAGTGGGTATCTTCTGAAAGGGTCATACAGGTTTTCAATTGATGAAATTCTTCAATTTATGGAGGGTGGGGAAAGGACGAGAGGGCATCCTTGGAAGCTGAGAATGAAGGGGGCAAGGACTAGATTTTTCTCTCATAGGGTGGTACTTGATTGGAATGGATTACCATTGGATGTTGTGAGTGCAAGCAGTGTGGATGAATTCAAGAATAAGTATGATAGCTGGTGTGTGTGCAATATGTGGCCTCCCTCTGTGAATCTCTGATTCCCTGAGGTCTCTTTTAATAATAATAATAATCATAGCAATTCCTTCATGGAACAAATTTTGGACATGACTTATTTGAAGAAAAGTTAAAAATGATAATGTTTTGGTGAAGTTATGAGAAATTATTTACCTCTCGTGAAGGCACATGTCAACAGCAGTATTAATTATACAAATAAATCCATGACTGAAGTAGTCATGTATGGGTTCTTCTGTGTGACATGTTTGATGTCACAGTGTATATTGACTGACAATGAGAGAATCGTGTGTAGGGGGGGGGGGTCGAAAATTTAACGTTATGGATTACACTTCCATTTCAATACTACTTGTTTATTTTTTGAATTCTGAGGACAAATTCCGATATTCATCATTGATGTTTTTTTTTTTTTAAATACTTCACAAGTACTGTCAATATCCCTCTCATCTAGCAACCGATGCTGTGCAACTGAATCTAGTATTCTGTCATAATTTTCTGCATTTTAGTTCTCAGCGTTTTACCTTTTTTTTTTTTTTTGAATGAATTATCCATACACTTAGCCATTTCCCGGGTCAGTACAGCACGATCATCACTCTCGCCAACTGGAAGTAGAATAATCTGATCTGACATTCTTTGACCTCGAGTTCCTTCTTTCACATATTGCTTAAGGAAATTGTCTTGCAGCATTTCAAGAAATTCCAATTCATTCTTCTTGTGAGATTTCATTGCTATCCAATCACTGTTTAGATAATTAGTCACCTATGATGATTAATCATTTAGTACTCATTAGATTTATTTATAAGCACTAGCAACTGATCCACTAGGACTGTAGCAAGATCCCACTATGTATTTGATCTTACCTCACATCCTATGGCTTCAGTGAGTCTGCAAAATGGAGAATTGTTATTAATATTGCATAGCTCTCTACTGGACTCAAATCAAAGTATATGATTTGATATCATTTAGTACTCTCCCTCCTAAAAATATTGTATCTTTGCCCTCTAATACCAGTTAGTATATCTTCTTCCAAGAGCCAGGTCTTACAAAGAATAAATGCAACATAAGTTGCATTCATTCTTTTTTGTATATTCACCTCTATAATCTGCATGACCCAGTTGGACAGTTCAGATCTTTGATTCATATCTAATGCTCTACTTATGCAGACAAAAGTCTGAAGTAGATAAGCACATGGTCATTTCATCATAATCATCTCCATGAATAAGCATATTCTTATCGCTAATTGCTTAACTTAGTTGCTCTTACACATAGATTCTTACTCATTCCTCTCATAGTCTAGTTTCCTCAACTCTCTGCATTAGGTCTCATTCCAATACAGAAAGTCAAGGAAACTGTATTATTTTGATATACTTGGAGTAATTTCTTCCCTCACCAAGAATAATTAAAATATGGTCATATTGGTTAGGGCACTATGGGTCTGTGATTGCTAGTACAGTAATAGGATTTTTAAAGATAAACCTGATTAATATTTCATCATTTAAAATATATGAATACACACAAAAAATATATATATATCAGGCAGAGCAAGGATATTATGCCTGAAAATTGAGTGCTTTTAGTATGAACCTCAGGACTAGAATTTTCTCTTGGAGAGTGGTGAAATCAGTCTATTGTTGAGAGCTTTGTCAGTAACTGTACTGAAGAAAACATACAGTAGGTATTGTTTGTAGAAGAGAGTCTGGACTTCTGTAGTGATTATGATTGCATGGAGATTTCCATGCAGTCATAATTATATATAATATACCCACCTTTACAATGAGTTGCCCTTGTGTTGTACCACCTTTAGACTTGAATTACGTTCAGGTGCAAACTTAACTGTTTGCTTACCTGGGATTAGGAGTAAAATAACCAAGTTTATAAAATTACTTGGTAACCCTAATGTGTATATATATATATATATACACACACACGCGTGTGTGTGTGTGTGTGTGTGTGTGTGTGTGTGTGTGTGTGTGTGTGTGTGTGTGTAAGCAAGCATATTAGTTTCATTGAATCACCTTTCAGTTCATCTGCTTTCTGACAGTGTATTTTGCCTTAATGCATTGCTTTTCCTGAAGGCTTTCTGTTCATTTGATGACTACAATTGGGACTGGTCCTTGCAGCATGTCAGTGCCACTTGTTTGTCTTCACCTCTTACTGCCATGGTTGCCATTACACCTAGAGTGTTCCATATAGGTGAATGGTGAGTGTTTTGACAACTTTAAAATAATTATGTAATTTGAATTTCTTGAATTCTAATTAATGTTGTTTTTGTGAATAAGAACAGTTATTATCGGCATTCTCTATTTTAAAAAAATGCAATTTTCGGATGATTGCAAAAAATTATTTTGTAAAATCAGCTTTTAATCCTTCCAGATGTTAATTTATTAAATGTTTCCATTTAATTTTTGCTAAGTTAAAGGATGCCAATTTATTTTCAAAAAGAGTAAAATTGTCATTTTATAATTTTCCCTTTAGGGCTTATATATAAATTACACTGCTTTCCTGTCCCGCTCCAAAAAAAGTGCCATATGTAACAATTGTCTTTTTGATTTACTCTTACACATGTGCTCATTTTCAGAAATCTGTAGTTATAGAACTTCTTCATGGACATATGCTCTCACACATCTACCATACGTCTCAAATTCATTCGTTGTTCTTGCACACAACTTGTAGGAATAGCTCCTCTCTCATCATATGATGGAAAATTTCATCCTGGGCATCTTTCATAATCCTCCTCATGTTTTCTTATCACCTGTTTATCAAACTTCTCAAGCCATGTTCTCTCATAGTCAGAATTCCAGAGGGGATTACTGATTATACCATTCACAAAACTGAGATGATTTATGGTACAAATTGTCATTGAAAACGAAAAAAAAAAAAGTTCTTTCTGGTACAGAGAGTGAGTGCACAACTTTAGTCTTTCAGAGGTTTTTCAAAAATAATTAAAACCAGATATTGACCTTAACCGCTCTTCTTATTCATATTGGACAGCCATTATTTTTGCATAATGGCTGTTCAAATCTGCAAGCATTTGGAGTTATATAAAATTTGGCAACGGTTTGCAACTTTATGTATGTCATGAATAATACATGAATATTATAACTATGCATCATGAATAAATAATTCATGATGTATAGTTAATATATGTAGCTGAATTAAAAACCGATATTTATTTAATTATTATCTGGTTATTATTGATCTGGAGAAAGTGTATGATAGAGGACCAAGGCAAGAAGTCTGGAGGTGTCTGCGGGAGAAGAAGGTGCCGGAGAAATATGTCAGTTGGTGCAGGAGATGTACAGAAATGTGAAGACAAGAGTTCAAACCTGCCTGGGAGAGACAGAAAGTTTTCCAGTGACAGTTGACTTACATCAAGGGTCAGCATTAAATCCGGTCCCGTTTCATATATTGTGACGGAGGAAGTGAGAGAAGACGCGCCTTGGACTATGTTGTATGCAGATGACATCATGCTGTGTGCAGAATCAAGAGAAGAAGTGGCAGCCAAACTGGACAGTTGGAGGAAAGTACTGGAAGAGAGAGGTATGAGACTGAGCAGAAGTAAGACCGAGCATATGTGTTGCAAAGTGGATGGCAGCCAGGAGACAGATCTGGAGCTGGAAGGAAATGTCATCAGGAAGATCAGTGACTTTAGATACTTAGGTTCAACAATAAAAAAGGATGGTGAGGCTGAAAAGGAAGTGGGATGCAGGATACAGGCAGGACAGAGGAACTGGAGAGAGAGAGAGAGATGGCTGGAGTGCTATGTGATAAGAGGGTGCCAATCAGTCTAAAAGGCAAAATCTTCAGGACAGTTGTGAGATCAGCTATGACGTATGCTTTGGAAACTGTGGCCCTGAGGAAAAATAACATCAGCAGGATGGAGGTAGCAGAGATGAGAATGCTTAGGTGGATGTGCGGTGTGACCAGAAAGGATCAGCTGAGAAATGACTATATAAGAGGAATGGTGAAAGTTATGAACTTATGAGCAAAGATACAGGAGGCAAGGTTCAGATGGTTTGGTCATGTGATGAGGAGGGAGGAAGAGTATGTGGGAAGAAAGGTCATGCAGATGGATGTGCAGGGGAAGAGGAAGCACGGATGGCCAAAGAAGAGATGGTGGAGGAGGACTTGAGGGTGAAGAACTTGGATGTGGCTACAGCCCAAAACAGGAAGTTGTGGAGGAGACTCACCACAAACAGCAACCCTACTTAAGTGGGAAAAGCTGCAGAAGAAGAAGATGTATATTTAAAACCACTGCTTTAGCATCCTCACAGTGAGCATATGGAAAAATATAAAACAGCCAGTTTAATTTAACATCTGTATGTACCTAAGATTTTTTTTTTCTTTTTCAATTTTCAAGTTTGATTTAACACAGCATACTAAGCATGGCATTAAAATTACTCTCACAGAGGCATTGATATACTGTGAAGCAACATTGTGCATTATGTGCAAATTTTAGTAATACCAATAGAAAAAAGTGCTTATTTCAAAAAATGCTAGAATAGTTTGGCAATTAGTAAAGATGCACTTAGAGCTCAAGAATATTAGTTTTTTGCACAAACGTATAGGGATCAGCTTCAATAGCCAAAGCTTGTCCTGTGCAATCTCATAGGACCATAGGAATAGTTTGTTATAGTGATGAGTTTGCTATTTTGAATTTTGTTTAGGATAGCATTATACTGTGGTGCTTTGGTAAGGACTTTTCAGCAGTTTTTTAGTGAGTTTCATATAATGGTGTTTGCTATAGTGGGAGTCATCTGCAAAACTAACAATAACTAATTTCTATTTATTACTTTTTTTACAGGAATCCTCTATTATCTTCACAGCTTTGTAACTTTACCTCATCTCAGTTTGTTATAGTGGATGCAAATGATGCTAAACTGAGAAAAGAGCAATGGTAGATTTCATTTACCTTCACTCTTCCCAGTTAATTTAAATCTTTCTCACAGGAAGATTTAAGTCGACTAGCAGTATTGCCAAAGGTAAATGGCTGCCAATTTAATGTGGCCAAGTGTATGGTGATGCACTTTGAGAAGAGATCACAAGCTCTGTACTGTATTGATGGAACTGAACTGCAGGAAACTGATGAGGCCAGGGACTTTGGAATGATTGTGGATAGAAAGTTGTATTGTGAGGGTAGTGAAAACAGCACATCAGATTATGTGTTTGTTGAAGAACACACTAATCCAGGCTAGGTATCCAAAAATAATGGCTTATAATGCGAGAACCACTCATTATATTTTCTCAAACTAAAGCTCAGTTGATAGAAAATCTCTCCAAGATTTGTTTAGTCACACCTTCAATTTCACTAGTGTGTATGCATAAAGAACAGCTATTGTCTGTTCTTTGTGGATGCCACAGCAGAAGTTGCAGTGTGTGCTTTGGTTAGCTGAATTTAAATCAGTTGTGTGTTCGGTGGTGGTGGTGTGCATGATGGGAATGGAATGTGAATCCTCCCACATCAAAATCCATTCTTCAGTGGGGTAAGACTAAAAGAGACAGGAAGTTTCATTTCACAAACTGGGAAACACTCAAAACATGTGACTGATGAGACTGTCGATTGAGTGTGTCATTGAGTGAGCCCATGTAAGTCATTTAGACAGGCTAGTAATGAACTGCAGATTCCTTGCTCAACCATTCACCAAAATTGTATACAAATGTCTCCATTTGCATGCATACAGACTTAATACCTTCAGCCAGATGATCAGTCATATCAATGACAATCCCATTTATCTTGATCTGTTGTTGTTCAGTGATGAATCAACTTTTCACATTTGTGAGAAAATTAACAGACACAATTGCTGCATTTGGGGTACTGAGAATCTTCAAGTGATCGAAAAGGAAAGGGACACATCAAAAGTCAGGAGTGCACAAAAATGGCATCATCAGACTTTTTTTTTCCTTAGAGCCCACAGTGATAGGACACACTTACCTTGACATGCTGCAGATCTTTTCTGTTCTACGGATTCTCCCAGGTTTCACGTTTCAGCAAAATAGTGCTCTACCTTCTATTAAGGTGTTACTACATTTTCGAATGAGACATTTCCAATGTTGAATTGGAAGAGGAGGCCCAACTGCCTGACCACCTAGATCTCCAGATATAACTCCATCAAACTTTTTTGCATGGGACTTCATTAAAGTGTACCAGAAAAAAGTTCAAGATTTGGATTATTTGGAACAGCATATTGTTGCAGCAGTTGCTCTAATAACTCCTCCTCAGATATTGGAAAACACTTGGCAAGAGCTCAAGTATCGTTTTGACTTCTGTCAAGCTGCAAAAGGTGCCCACTTTACTAACCTTCATAAAATCTTGGTGAGTTACTGCGTATAAAAACAAATTATTTTAATAAGTCTTATAGATGCTGAGATATCAGTGTGTATTTTTGGATACCTCTAGCCTGAACACCTTGTATAATAACAAATGGAAAGTGCGAGATAGAGAGAGATATTACATGCTATCTGAGAAATATTGTATTAGAGAGCAAAAATAATATCAGCATTTTTATTCAGTGTTGCAAGAGAATAGAGCATATTTTGTATTTTAATATAAAATTTAAGATTGATTTTCTGAACCTGAACAACAAATACTTATAATATTTTGAACTCTCTCAGCAGCTTCCTCCCCTCCTCTTTGCTCCCAAAGACTTTTCACAGTGCTTCTTGATGAATTGTAATAAATAGCTATAGTTCTTTCTAAGTTGCTATGTGACAAATCAGCAAACTAATGTACTCTTCCTTTGTCCATCCTTGTTATATTTCTTTTGGAATAAGTGTGTGTATTTATTCCAAAAGAAATGATATCGTTGTTTTATTTCTGCTTTTGAAATGGCAAAATAATTCAAATAATTAGAATTACATTTTTAAAAAAATCCAAAGTAATAGGAAATGAGTAGTTCATGTATAGGATAATGAAATAAGAGGCATGTCAGGAAAGTAAGGTCCATTCAGAATTTACTGCCAAATAAAATATAGGAGAGGGGTAGAGTGACTCATTTTCACCATTTTACTTTTCGATTATCCATTTGTTCCATTATCATTTGTGTTCTATGAATATTTTATAATGAGTGCTGTGATTAAAAAAAAAAAAAAAAAAAAAATCCTATTTGTGGGGTTTCATGGTGTGATACAGATTTTGTTGGCGGAAAACAGTAGTGCTGCAGAAATTCACTGATGATAGTGTATGATTTAAGGCCTAATGCAATGCAAAGTTTAGACAGTGGTGGTTTTTGTTTAAAGAAGGGGGGCAACTATCTTTACAATGAAGAGTGCAGTGGCCAGCTAAGTGAAAGAGTGAACACTAAAATTAATTGTGGTTCTTTGCTGAATTAATCAACAAGGAAGATCCCTTTTCTGTCCCAGAAGGCAGTGGTCATTTTTTTGACCGGGTGACCGTTTTTTGTGTGTGTGTGTGGGGGGGGGGTGATTAAACAGCACCGCTGCATTGATTGTTGTTTTGACTTGACTTCATTTTTGTAACACTCCAAACATTTTTGAGCTGATTTCACTTGTTGCTGTTTATGTGCATTGGTCAGCACTTTTGGGACACATCTGACACACAATTTCATGAATGACTGAGCATGAAACTTCTGGGAATTCAAAACAAAGGTTTTGTAATTGTGAAACAGCGATCTCACAAATTTTTGTGTTCACTCTTTCCACCAAATTGTTTGTTACCACACTTGGCTGGCCACTGCACTCACCCCTCTTTAAACAAATGACACCATGTCCTAACTTTACTGTCACTCGTTACATTAGGCTCATAAACCTTACACAATCATCAATAAATTTCTGCAGCACTATTGTTTTCTACCAACAAAATCTATATCACACCACGAACCTCATAACTAGCAGGATTTTTTATCACATCACTTATTATAATTATTCGTAGAAGACAACAAATGGTAATGGAATGAAAGTAAAATATGCAACAGCTAGTTAATGAGTTACAGTATGCTACCATGCATGAACAGGATGTGCTTACTTTCTGGATGTGCCTCGTGTTTAATTTAGATGTACTTGGAATGGAGGATTTGAATGTTGAAGTTCATGTTGGTAAAAATGAATGATATTATATTATATAAAATTTTGGAGATATTTTAAATGTTATGCAGTAAATAAAATTAAGAACATTTTCCTCAGAAATTTAAAGTTTGCAAAATAAAATAAAAAAGTTACCTTCCAAATGCACAGTATTTTTCCCCTTTAAATTTTGGACAACACAGTGTGGTTGTGAACCTATAGCGCAAATATTGTGGATAAGTAGAAGATTAGATAATCCAGGATGCCAAATATGGTATATTTTCAAGCCACTTCAGGGCTAGCAACCAAGGTAGTGGTGGTTTTCCACTGGTCATTGAAAATCATATTCACAAGCATCCACACTACAGTAGTATTTGAACTCATAGCTTGCAGGTTGAAAAGCATAAACACTATTCACTGAGCCAACAAGACTAATATTGGGCTTATTTTAGCCCGTGTTTACACAGGCATTTACAAGTATATAATTTCTGTCAGTTGGCATTATAATACCTAATCATCCCTTCCCTCCCCCCGAAAAAAAAAATTAGTTTACAGTTTATATGGTCACTGATTTTTCATGCTACAATGAGATTCAAACCCCCCCCCCCTTTGCTACCAGGCTGAGAACAGAGATGCTATTTATCCATTGCATCTACTGTTTTAGAATGAAAGATGCTGATATATGTTTCTATGGCCTTATACTGCTATATCTAATCAAAGATACATATCCCTAGAATCAACTGTACATCTTTTCTTTGTTGTCAGTGGGCATGAGAGAAAGAATTTACAGGTTGAACAACCCAACGTTCAGCCTGTAAATCATTATTCTTATTGTACAGATGAAAACAGTTGTTGATTGGAAGTTTATTTTCCACTTGATTAGACTATAATAAATTTAGTTTAATCCTTTACTCAAGTGTAGGCAAGCAAAGGTGGACCAAGCTCTCATCACTCCTTGACTCAGTATCTCCCACAATGCAAAGCGCATCTCCTTGCAGACATGTATAATGCTATGCATTAAGGGAAGGGCCACTACCCAGACCAGTTTCGACCTTTATTGAGGTCTTGTCAGTGGGAGGCAGACCCAGGAGTAGTGATATTAAGGCAGAACGATACTGTTTTGATGGGTGAAGCATAAATGCTTTTCATATTCCCCTCCATCTGAAAAGGTAAGTTCTTTAGGTGGAGAATTATTGAGCTTTAAGCTCTCCCTGAAAGGGCAGTGAGATTAACTGTGTTCAGCTGAGCATAGAATTGATTTGGGTCTCTTGTATTTGCAGAAATCTGCTTCATTATAGTCTGAAGCTTGCTTGATCAGTGGGTTCGGATGATTAATTGTCTTAATGAAGAACTTTTCAGCTAGGTCATGAAGAAGAGATGTGATGTAGGGAATGCTGAAGTCTCTGTGAATTTGGGAGTTTCTGATAAACCACGGAGCATCCAAACTCATTCTCAGACATTTGTTTTGTATTCTCTGCAGCTTTTGAATATTTGTTTTCGAAGTATGACTCCACGCAGGAGATGCGTAAGTTATGACTGGGCGTATTACCCTCTTGTATATGAGAGCAGTTTGTTCCAAGTATTGAATTTACTTTTTCTGTTGATCATGGGGGTAGAGCTGCGCTATTGTTTTGGATGTCTTTGAACTTATGTGTTCTATATGGTTGGTGAATTGTAGTTTTTTATCCAGAATTACTCCAAGATATTTGACTGTATTTTGCCATGGGATTTTAACACCTAGTAAATATATATCTTCCTTGATTTGAGGCTTTTTTCTAGTGAACAGTATGGCTGAGCTCTTCTGTGGATTGGTTTGAATTCTCCAGTCCATAAACCATCTTTCTAGTGTGTGAATGCTGCTTTGGATCTCTTAATAGCCAGTTTGGGGCTGAGAGATCTTGCTAATAATGCAGTGTCATCAGCATATAATGCAGTGATTGTTGAGCTTGGGTTTTGAGGGATATCAGCAATATAGATAGAAAACAGCAAGGGGGCCAAGAGTGAGCCCTGTGGCACTCCCACCAGAACTTTGCGTCTGGTTGATACAGTTTCATTTATTTTGACTTGCATGTATCTGTCTCTGAGGTAAGAGTGAATTATTTTATCTAGATTAGTAGGCATATTGAATGTGATGAGCTTGTAGAGAAGACCCCGATGCCACACCTTATCAAAAGCCTTTGCAGCATCTAAAAAGACTGCAGCTGTATGAAGGTTCCAGTTGAAGCCTTCGGAGATGTATTCGATCAGCCTGTGGATCTGCTGAATGGTGGAGTGTTTTTTTCTGAATCCAAATTGCTCATTTGGGATTATATGTAGTTGGTCCGTTTGTGATTGAAGCCTAGTAAGGACTACTTTTTCTGCGATCTTTCCAAGGTTAAATAGAAGACTGATAGGTCTGTAGCTTTCAGGGAGTTGAACGTTTTTTTCCCGTCTTTTTGATTGGTGTGACATCTTCTATTTTCCATGTTAAAGGGAAATACTGGAGTCTGAGGATGGCATTAATTATGTTAACTAGATGTACAATGGCTTTTCTGGGGAGTAGTTTAATTATTTTGTTTGTATTTCCACCTGAGCCTGGAGCTTTATTGTTGTTCAGGTGGGTTATAATGTTTATAACTTCTGTTGTGAGAGGTTCTAGGTCATCTTTTTGTTGTGTTATGGCCTGCCTAACTCAGCGGTGAATCTTGTAGATGAGATTGATGTTCAAATTTTCATATGAGGGGTTGCATTGACTTTCCAAGCTGTCGGCCAGAGCCTCTGCCTTTTCTTTATCAGTGTGAGCTATTCCTTTCGAGGTTTGAATTGGGGGTAAAAGTTGTCTTTTGGTGCGGAAGGTTCTCAGAAACTTCCATATGGAGTTGTCCTCAGGGTTTAATTTTGTTAGCTTAGATTCCCATTCTTGGTTTCGATGTTTTTGGAGGGCTTCACGTACTTGTCTGTTTAATTTATTCAAATTTGCTTTATCTTGAGGGGCTCTTGTGTTATGATACCTCTTTCTGGTTTTGTTTTTCAGTCTAATTAAATCCATAATTTCCTCGGGGATCAGTCCACTAGGGTGAAAGACTGTAGTTAGGGTAATTGACTTTATTGCATTTTTGATTTGACGTAAAGTTGTTTGCAGGCATTTCTATCTCCTCTTTAGTGTGAATAGTAGGGACTGGGCCAATGTGATCAGGTAGGATTCTGGAGAGTTTGTCCCACGATATGAAAGAGTGGGGAGGGGAGAATTGTTCTTGTGTACCAAGTTGAAGCAGAATAGGGTTGTGATCTGATGAAAGTTCATTTATTGTTTCCAGCTGATATTGGTATCTGATGTTTTTGAGGACGACTATGTCAAGTACATCTGAACTTCCAGTTGAGCTGTGATAGGTGGGCTCTGTGAGTCCGGTTACAACAATAGAATGTTGCGTTGAGTAATGATTTAGAATTTGACCTTTGTCATTGATTGTGGAGCTATGCCAGGCTGTATGTTTGGCGTTAAAGTCACCAGCCATGATGATGGAATCTATGAAGCTGAGAATGGAGTCCAAGTCAGATACCAGCAATGGAATGCTGGGCGGATTATATACAGCATAGATTTTGATATTGCCAGCATTGTTTGTATTAACTTCAATGCCTGTTATCTCTAGGTTCTTGGTTTGGGGATTGGTCAGAACATTGTGGCTTAGGTAGTTTTTAATGTATATAACTGTTCCTTCTCCGCTGCTGGTGAGTCTATCTGTTTTGTACATAGTATAGTTCCGTAATTTGGGATTATTAGCTGGCCTGAGATGTGTTTCGTTTACTAGAATTATATCAGGAGTGTATCTGTGAGTGAATTCTTGTAGTTCTAGAATTTTATTTTTGAGTCCATTGACATTCCATGCAGTGATCATGAGAGAGTTGGGATGGAATTTTCTTCTATTCATTATTGAGGGCTGTCAGAATTGAGTGGGTACCTTGCAGGAATCTTTTCGTGGAGGACAGCGAAGGATTCGTCATACTGAATGCTTGTAACATGGTAGCTAGTGAGGCAGTTAGTACTGATGTTAGATTTGAGCCTATATGGTCATGAGATGGAGTAGCCTTTGTTCGTGCTGCCTCTGCATAAGTTTTAGACATTTGTTTCCTTTCTTGAGTTGTCGGGCTAGAGATAGTTGGGGCTGGGGTGTGACTAGCACGGCTGAATTGTGTTGGAGGGGTAGTTTTTTGTAACCCTCAGTTATTTGGGTGTGTAATGCATCCCTTGTAGTTTGCAGGGTGAGGTCCTCCACAATTGGTGCATTTAGCTGGAGTGGATCTTGGTTTTGTACACATGACAGTCTGGTGGCCCTCGCCACATTTTAAACACCTGTAATTTGCCTTGCAAAGTTTTTGGGCATGGCCAAACCTACGGCACTGCCCAGCTGTCGACTTCTTCCTTAGTGATTCAGTAGAAATTCTGAGGCCACATATCATTGTTAATTCATAATTCTCTTTCTGTGTCTTATCAATTTCTATGAGTATCAGTGGCATTGGCCGTATATCTGCCCTGAGCATCCTGCTCACTTTCACTAGTGTTAGGTTCTGACTCATAAGATCAGTGGTGACTTCTTCACAGGTGACACCCTCGGTCACTCCGCGAAGCACAACCTTGAGATTTTTCTCACTGGGTAAAGCAAAAGTATGATATGGAAGACTTTTGTTATCCATTAATCTTGTCAGCTGTCTGTAGTCAGTAATTGAGGCTGGTTGGATTTTAACTCCTTCATCTTGATTTTTTTGCCCAGGAGTATGCAATTTTGTGTTCCCTAAGGGCTGTTGTGACAGTGGTCCATTTGTCCTTGTCTCTTAGTATTACTGGTGGAACCTTTTCTGTGTTCCTTGGGACTTCTAATGTTGGTGTGTCTTCATCCATCTGGTCTTCTACGGTTCTTCTTCTTTTGTTAGAGTGCTCCCCTTGAGAGATGTTTTGACAGGGGGATTTTGGTGACAGAGCAGCAATGAGATCCTCTTGTGAGATCTCATTCTCCTCCTCTCCATCCTGATCATTAAAGTGAATATACTCTTTTATAAATCCTGGCCAGTCAGTTTCTAATTTGCTTATTATAAGTTTGAGTACCTCTAGAGACTGCTCCTTGTTAAGGATCTGAATGTGATCTTTGATGTTGTCCATCTCAAAATGGCGATTTCCTGCCAGCAGAAATGGGTTAAAAGCAGTATAATAATCCCGCAGTACCTGGGGCCTGCCAGCAAAGTATCCTGTAGACCTAGATGGACTACTAGCAATGTATAATCCTGCAGGGCTTGAAGCCTGCCAGCAAATCTCTAGACTGAGTTAGTCTACTAGCAAAGTCTTCTTAGAACCTACTAGTTTGGGAAAAGGAGTATCTCACTTGGCCACAATTAGAAACCTACCGCCCTATAAAACCTTAATACCACCACTGGTCCTCATTGCGGGTGGGGCCTGCCGGCCATTTGACCTCTTGCACATTTTATGCAGAGGGGGAGACAGTAGGAATCACACTGTGTTAGCACCAGTGCAATGTGAGATTACTGAGAAACCTTGTATGCAATGTAATCAGTCTCAGTCTAAAGTAACACATCCGTTCTCATCAAAATTGCCACTATTCTGATTCTTTTTTCACTCATTCTCAGTGATACTAAGGCAGAAGCAATGGAGAGGTCATATTTACTTATACGAGTTGCCAAAAGGTGTACCACCTTATTAATTTACTCTGGATTTAGAGAAAGATGTTGGAAGTTTATTTTCCACTTGGTTAGACTATAATAAATTTATAGTCTAACCAAGTGGAAGTTAAGGACTGAGGCTATGAGTTGCCTCAGTCCTTAACTACTTCAGGCACAAACTTTGTTTGCCTACACTTGGGTAAAGGATTAAACTAAATTTATTATAGTCCAACCAAGTGGAAAATAAACTTCCAACATCTTTCTCTAAATCCAGAGTAAATTAATAATAAGGTGGTATACCTTTTGGCAACTTGTATAATTAATATGACCTCTCCATTTGCGTCTGCCTCCCACGGACGAAACCTCAATAAAGATTGAAACCGGTCTGGGTAGTGGCCCTTCCCTTAATGCATAGCATTATACATGTCTGCAAGAGATGTGCTTTGCATTGTGGGAGATACTGAGTCAAGGAGTAATGAGAGCTTGGTCCACCTTTGCTACGAGTTGCCTCAGTCCTGAACTACTTCAGGCGCAAACTTTGTTTGCCTATACTTGGGTAAAGGATTAAACTAAATTTATTATAGGTTGTTGATTGATACCACACTGACATTTCATAACAGTTGCTGTAGATTTTTTTTATAAATATATATTTAGCTCTTAATTATTCAATCTATAAATTTGTGAACTGGTCTTTCAATGATTTGACATGTCATCTGACTCTTGGATGGTTATCTAATTGTGAATTCAGGTATAACCATACCTTCTGTTAACTGCCTAATAAATTAGGTTCTCATCATAATGAGATAATTGAGAAATCATTATTTTATTTTTTTTTATATAGTGAAACCTGTGGGGTATCCATAAATATAGGATAGCACATATGCTACAGTGAATAATTTTTTTTTTAATTTTATCATATAAATATTTTTTTCTTATGTATCATAAGACATCATCAGTAAAATTATCGAACAACAATAGGGATTCAATTAAAAACAACAGTAGCATGCATGCTTAAATTGGAATCCTTCTATGTATACTGTTGTGTCCCAATTTACGATTTCTACTCTAATCTTACAAATTCCTTTTATCTATATTCTTCTAACTTCTATGCCCGAGATTTTACCAAAACTTATACCAATATCTAAGTTATTGCTCCCCGTAGTACCCCTAATATTTGTATTTATACTGCGCCTTTTGGGATATTACATACATAAACAAGGAGAAAGAGCTCAAATATATCTGAAAGTGTAACTATTGCAGTCGTGACACTTAACTTTTCTCAACTTAAATTTTCCGCGTGACTAAGTACAATATTTTCAAGTGGTTATCAACTGCACCATTTATGTTGTCATAAATAGGGAGAAAGTCAATCTCGAATATATCTCTTAGTATTTAAATATTATTGCAGTCATGACTCTTAATCTCTTTCCTCAACATTAAATTTTCCCGTGTGATTAGGTACGATGATTTTAAGCAGTGCATTGGATTAGCAACATCAGACAACTCTTTTATCATTGAACAAAAGGTTTATTAAGTTTCTAAACATGGTACAATTCAAATACTAAACTAAAATACATATAGACTACATTAAATCATTACAAGCAATATGGCTATTTGTGATTATGCCGCCATACACATTAATTCATAAATTCACCTGATGTGAACAAATTATTCACTGCTAACACATACTTGTGACATTTCAATTATTTTATACAATACATTAGGCATTCAATTCTTAGGATACGTAATTACTTAATTCACACTATTCCGTTATACCGTTATTTGCACTAACACACAATTATGTCATTTAAATATCTTGTGCAATATAATAGCTTAGGACAATAGAATACCTTGGGACTCTTAATCATTCACAAATCTTTAACACTAGTCAATCTACACATAACACATTCTATCATATACTAAAGTCCTAGTATAACTTCAACAGTTCTGTATTGGAAGCACGATACTTTTCACAGACAAATTTCTAGCTAACATAGGTTATGATTTACAGTACCTTTCTTGAGCTCTTCGTATGGGCCTTTATTCTTTTCCAAACTGACCTCTGGTATAACTTCTCGTAACTCTGGAATACTTTAACACACATATATTTGCTCTACTATCAGCAAAGGACATCGATCTCTTTACAGCTTTCTGCTGTGCATAGTTATCACTAGCGTCGAAACGAAGAAGATCCCTCCTTTTCTAGGACTCTATTGCAATTTTTCCTTTGCTTCCTACTCGGGAAAATGGGAATCGAAATCCCGCTCACTTTCGTTTCCGTGTTGTGACGAGGAGATATCACCCCTGTCGCCACTCAGGAAAACCCCGTGAACTCCACCGGAACCAAAACCAAACTCCAAGGCCAAAAGCGACTATCCCTAAAAGTGTCCCCTCCAGGGGGTTACCAATTCTTTTATAGCTGCTCCCCTAATGGCACCTTTTCTTCCTTCCTTTCTCCTCCTTCTACTTGTGTTTTAATCATCGACCAATTAGGGTGGCGTTTTCTCGCCAAACGTCATTTGATCGGCAAGCCTGTTCTCAATCTTTCAATCCAGGGATTGGCCCCAAGCGATAGCTTTGCTTTTCTTGTGCTAGCCTGACTTAATCCCCTTTCAAACTTTTTCTATGAATTCTACTTAATAACTTAATCTCTCACATAACGTATTTTATGACTCACCCATTTCTACTTATTTACTTAACTCTCTCATTTTTAATCGTATTACAATATTAATCTATACTTTCCTTTGTTAGCTACTTATTTAGTTAGAATTCCTTATTTTAAGTCATATTACAATATTAATACATTCCTTCCTTTATCAGCTACTTTAACAACAACCCTTACGTTTTATACATATTACTGGATGCAAGAAATTTTCCATTAAATAATTCATTTTTTTATGCAGGGGTTTTAATTTATGATATTTATTCTTCATGTTACACCATGATAGCTGAGAATACTATATTCCTAAGATATCAGGTGTAACAATACAGTTGTGTGTTCATGGATTAAAACTACTGGGCTGAAATTAATATAACAGATAAATTATTTAATACAGTTGAGGATAACAATTTCCCAAACTTTTGGAATAGTGAGGCAGTCTTTCTGATTAAGATTAGGTCTATGAAGTAAGGCTTCAGCACTTGCTTTATACAGACGTTCATGTTTATATAGAGATCTATGTAGTAACTTAGCATTTTGCCAATGGTTAGCGTTTTCGATTCCATGTTGTACAAAGCCAGATTTGTGAGGTTTGATAAAATAGATGTGGTCTTGATGTTCAGAGATACCTTTATATATAGATCTTCCTGTTTGTCCATAGTAAGACAAGTTACATGATACTTCATATTCTTTCTTTTAAGGTTACACGGTGATCAGCATTCATATTTATGAATTTAGGGACACAAAACACAAGTGTTGAAAAGATCATTTTACTGATTAATAATAAAATAATAACTTGATGTTTTGACCCCTGTATTGAGGTCATCATCAGAAGGATACATGTGTATAAGAACCAAGCTACATGCTGTTGCACTCTATACAGGTAAATTACATCTACGTGGTTAACTAATCTTTTTTCTTAGCCTGCCCTCTAGTGATTTAAAAAAAAAAAAAAAAACTATAAAAACTACAATAAACTCTGCTAAAGTCCTCACGTACTAGGATTCTTCTGGAATTATAGTTCATATTGTTATATTATGATTATCTTCTGGATTTGTACAGTGCAGGTTGCTATTGAATGTTCAGAAGAAGGGGGGGGGGGGGGAAAACCACTTCGCCAAGACTTCTTGTATTGAGATTTTTCCTTGTGGTTGCAGATGGGTCCTCCACATTCTTGGAATGATTACACCATCATTCTTATTCTGATTCAGATCATATTTGAGCATTTCACAAGCTTCCTTGAATTTCCGCTCGAACCAGATTTTGGTGCGGTGTAGGGACTTGGTACCTTTCCAATCAATTCTGTGGAATTGATTATGTTTGGAGTGCATGGTCAGAAAGGCTGGTTTTTCCAAAATGGAGGTATTTTATGTGTCATTTGTGTTCATCCTTCTTGATTGGGATGGTTTGCCCTGTTTCCCCTATGTATGGTATGTTACATATGCATTGTATTTTACATTGCGCATTGTAAACCCCTGGGTGGGCTAGGTGTGGCAGAGGATCCTTGGAAGAACTGAGTTAGTGTCTTAATTATGTCGGGAGTTTAAAGGTGGTGTTGCTGTTGTATTTGTGTAGTGTTCTGTATGTTTTTTCGGAAATGCCTCTAACATATGGTATAGCAATAGCATTCTTGAATTTTTTTTGTTATTAATGATATCTTTGTGGAGGATCTTGTAAATGGTTTTTATACTGTATCCATTTTTTTATAAAGGTATGTTGGATGGTCTCATATTCATGGTTAAGAGCTTGTTCAGTTAAACAAATAGTTTGAGCTCTGTGTTTAAGAGTGCTTATGACCCCTAGTTTTTGTGTTGGGTGGTGATAAGAAGTTTTGTGTATGTACTGGCCTGTGTGTGTAAGTTTGCGATAAACTGAGAAGAAGAGAGACAGCCTGAAGGAAGATGTGTGACGAGTGTCTCTAGAAACGGAAGAGTTGTTTTTTTTTTTTTCACTGGTGAATTGGATGCGTTTGTGTTGTTTGTTCAGGTGGCTAAGGAACGTATTTAGCTTCGCGGCCATGGGGCCAAAATATCGTCGACGTATCTGAGCCAGATTTTGAGCTTTAGGCACGCCGACTCTAGAGCTCGTTGCTCAAAGTCTTCCATATAAAAGTTTGCTATTCGGGGGGAAAGTGGTGAGCCCATGGCTGTACCCTCTTTTTGCAGGTAAAAATTGTTTTGCCACACAAAATATCCGGAGCGGATTACGTGGGCAAAGAGGGCCATGATGTTGTGTGGAAATATGTTCTGTAAGAGCAAGAAGATAGTATCATTGATTGGAACATTGGTGAAAAGGTAAGTTATGTCAAAGCTGACTAATAGATCTTGGTCGTTGAGTGTAATGTTTTTAATTTTGTTTATGAACATGTGTATTTTTTATGTAGGAAGGGGAATGACCAACCAATTCCTTCATTGTGGCTGCTAATTTTTTGGCTAAGTGGTAATTCGGCCTGTCGATTCCTTCCACAATTGGACATAATGGTATGTCTGTTTTGTGTACTTTTGGCAGGCCATAAATGAATATGAGATCATCAAACATGCCTTTATAAAAAATGGATATGGTATAAAACCATTCACAAGATCCTCCACAAAGATACCACTAATAACAAAAAAGATTTCAGGAATGCTATTGCCATTCTTTATGTTAGAGACATTTCTGAAAAATTAGACAGAACACTATGCAAATACAACATTAAAACCACCTTTA
This sequence comes from Typopeltis vanoorti, assembly GCF_054136105.1. Classification (NCBI taxonomy): domain Eukaryota; kingdom Metazoa; phylum Arthropoda; class Arachnida; order Uropygi; family Thelyphonidae; genus Typopeltis; species Typopeltis vanoorti. The sequence goes on along the minus strand of NC_143553.1, from coordinate 69,084,055 downwards.
AACCCCCAAACAAGTTAAGACACCAACTCAGTTCTTCCAAGGATCCTCTGCCACACCTAGCCCACCCAGGGGTTTACAAAATACAATGCACATGTAACATACCATACATAGGAGAAACAGGACCCCTATGTACCATCCCAATCAGGAAGAATGAACACAAACGACACATAAAATACCTCCATTTTGGAAAAACCGACCTTTCTGACCACGCACTCCAAACATACCACAGAATTGATTGGAAAGGTACCAAGTCCCTACACCGCACCAAAACCTGGTTTGAGCGGAAATTCAAGGAAGCTTGTGAAATGCTCAAACATAATCTGAATAAGAATGATGGTGTAACCATTCCAAGAATGTGGAGGAACTGGGTATGAGGATGCAGGGTGTTCATTTTTTTGTGTGACTCCAAACTGCAAAGATGTCATCAACATAATGTAGCCAAATTGCAGTTTTGGGTCAAGAATAAAAATTCTATCTTCTAGGATCTCAAGAAAAAATTTGGCTTAGTTATGTGATAAGGGTGACCCCCATTGCTGTCCCTTCCTGTTGTTTATATATTTTATCTTTCCAGAGGAAAGAACAGCAATGGGCTGGTTGTTTTGAAATGGATACTAATTTAGGGTTTACAAAAACTAGCAATTTTTGTATTATCACGGCGAAATTGATTGCGGCAATTCCTTGATATACGCGCCTCTAAATTTAACACGCAAAATTGTGCTCATGCCAAGAGGCTGCTAGCCTCATGGTCATCCAAATTCTCTTAATGATCTGTTTGAGAATGTGAAAGTTTTATTTTTCCCAACAAATACAACATCATTGTTACAACCTATGGACATGGGAGTCATTGCAACTTTCAAAGCCTATTTTCTTAAAAAGACATTCTCAAAGGCTGTTGAAACAACAACGGGTGAAAATCATGAAAATCACGTCAAGAGGCTGGGAAAATCCTGAGAAAATCATGCCACAAGGCTGAGTGCCAGCCGGTTACTTCGCTGCTAGCATTAAGAGTGGGTTCATTACAAGCTCCAGTTGTTCTGTTGTTCGTATTTACAAATTATGTTTTTCGTAAATTTTATAGCCCATTGATCATGTCGAAGAATAAGAGCAATCCCACAACCTAGTCATTAAGTGAAAAAAAGAAGAGGACGGTACCTTAGATACAAAACTTGATATAATTAAAAGATTTAAATGTGGTGAAAGTAAAAATAAGATCGCATGCGAATTTGGTTTTAATGAGTTTACAATATGGACTATTTTATCCAAAGCTGATGAGCATTGCGAACAAGGTAAAGTGGCATCTACATCTGCAAGTATGCAATGCACACATAACCGGAGTGCTATAATGGTTGAAATGGAAGATCTGTTGATTATTTGGCTGGAAGACTGCAATCAAAAGAGAATTCCAGTTAGTGCCTATAATATCACGGCCAAGGCTCTAAGCCTGTTTTCACTTAAAGAGACTAAATATAAAGAAGACAATTCAAAATTTGCAGCTAGCAAAGGCTGGCTTGAAAATTTTAAATCTTGGGCTGGACTAAAGAATGTGAAAATAACAGGTGAAGATGCTGTATCCACATTTCCTGTTGAGCTGCAGAAAATTATCGAAGAAAATGATTACAATTACCGCCAAATTTTCAATGTAGATGAAACTGGATTCTATTGGGAAAAAAATACCATCTAGAACTTTTATATCAAAAAAAGAAGTAGCACAGCCTGGCTATAAAGTATCAAATGATCGCTTAACTGTTATGCTTGGAGGGAATGCTAATGTAGATTTTAAATTGAAGCCGTTGCTTGTCTATCGAACTCAGAACCCAAGGACTTTAAAAGGATGTAACAAGAACTCTTTACCTGTAATTTGGCAGGCGAATTAGAAGGCTTGGGTTAACCAAAGTCTATTTGAAGATTGGTTTAAGGCTTATTTTTGCCCGGCAATTGAAACTTATTGCAAGAGAAATAACTTAGCTTTCAAAGCTCTTTTGCTTTTAGGCAATGCACCTGGTCATCCAAATTCTCTTAATGATCTGTGTGAGAATGTGAAAGTTTTATTTTTCCCACCAAATATGACATCATTGCTACAACCCATGGACATGGGCTTCATTGTAATTTTCAAAGCCTATTTTCTTAAAAAGACATTCTCAAAAGCAGTAGAAACAACAATGGGAGAAAATGCAATTACGCTCCATGAATTTTGGAAAAAATTTAACATTAAACACTCAATTGAGAACATTCGTGACTCGTGGGAGCAAGTGTCTTCTAGTTGCATGAAAGCTGTTTGGAAAAACCTTCTGCCAGAATGCGCTAATGACTTAGGTTGTTTTCAAAATCCTGTGAACAACGTGGTCAAAGAAATCGTTGCAGTTGGTGAAGACTTTGGGTTTGATGGTGTTGATGCAGAAGATGTTAAACAATTATTGGATTCAAACTCAAAAGATTTCAGTGACAACGCTCTTCTTGAAATTGAACAACGCACATATGAAGACAACGAACAAATGGAATGTGAAGATGAGGTTCCAAAGGAAATAACAGTCAAAGAACTGGATGGAATATTTCGCAGTTTAGAATCGCTTAAGCAGCAAGTAATGGACATGGATCCAGATATTAATCGAAGAATGCTTGTTTGCCCAGGTCCGGAGAGTCATTTTGCTTGTTATCGTAAAATTTATGCCGATAAGAAAAAAAGCTAAAACTGTTCAAACAACTCTTTATAACTTCTTTTGATTAAAAAAATTGCAGTAACTAATGTAGGTACAAGTATTTATTAAACATTTACTTTGCATTCATTTTTTATCTTTCCTAAAAGAGTACCATATAAAACGAACTATTAGTACAATAATCGATCAGGGATGAATTGTACTTTTTACCATTGATTATTAGATTTGATTAACACGATTTTGGATATGCGCGGTAACATTGAGGGATTAATTAACCGCATTAATCGAGAGATACCTGTGTATATATATATAGGGAGAGAGAGAAAGAAATCTTTACTGATAGAAAATAATGATTTCTCAAAGTTTAATATTTTTGAGTTATTGGGAACATTAATTTCATAGTTACCATTGCCACCATAAAAACAATTCATCTGTATCATGCAAGTCTCATTCTTTATTTAATTCAGCTATTTTGTATTGTTCTAAGGATTCACTTGCTTATTATGTACAAAATACTAGTAAATATTGCATTATTAATTTCTTTTAGGAAGTATGTTTTAAATTTAGCATATAATAGATCATAAAATGTAAAATTATTTAATGGTGCCAATGATCCTCAAATAATTGTGTATGACCTACCATTTAAAAAATAAATAACATGTCTACCCAGTGATTTGTCATAAATAGCTTTGAAATAAGAGCTACTGAAAATATAATTTTTTTATGTAATAGTCACTTAATCTGATCTGATCTTATATTATTAACTGTTGGCTATTTAAAAACATTTTTAATATTTTTGTAGCCTGTAAACATAAGGCACTCATTCATTTTTCAGCTAGTAAAATATGGAGTCTTCTGTTTTAGTTTCAGGAAAGGATGCTGGTTGATTAAAGTAGTTAATGCTCTGGAGAGAAAGTGAATGATCAGAGATGATTTGCTTTATAATAGTATGATTTGTTATGTTATCATTAGTTCTTACTTTTTTTTTTATGCTGATTATTTAAATTTTCCATATTTAAATTTATAATCTCTAACATAACATACATTCTATAATTACAAAAGTGTTTGATTGCTGGTTATAATGTCTCACGTTATTATGTTTGTAAAATTAACACACACATTTGTATTATCGTTTTTATTTTATTTTATTTTATTTTTTAGTGGTGTTCACCATAGAGGTAAAGATTGTAGTAGTGACAAAGTAGTTCAACGAGTAGTTCAAATCTTGGCATCTGCTAGCCATCATCTTTTCCCTCCTCATCTTAATCTGCGCCAGAGTTTTCGTAAACCTTTTAAACCTCCAAAAGGCAATGGAGGATGGGGGGATATCCGAGATCATAAACTTTGCCTACATCAAGTGACTAATTTTACCAATTTTAGAGCTAAAAGTGTACAGAAGACCTCAAGCTCATCCTGGTGATATTAGAAAATCATAGCACATAAAGTATTACATGGTATCCAAGTCATGGAATTCACTTACATATACTACATTTTTCTTTTATTTCTTTCTTTCTCTCACATATGTATTCCTGGAGAGAAAGTGTGTGTATATGTGTCTTCCAGAAATTTAGCAGTGCATAATGAATATGAATTGAAGTAATTTGAATGTGTGAATGGAAAATTTTTTGAAATTTTTAAGTTACATCTATTAGATGTTGATCTTATTTTTCGTTATTCTTTGCATGTAAATATATAGTATATGGTTATAAGTGTTTCTGAAAGACATAATTTTGAAAAGAATTTTAAAGGAGTAACTTTTTCATATGTTTTCATCTTTATGAAAAGGGGAGGTAGGGAATTTTTAACCTTTTTTTTTAAAGTGCCATTACAGTGTGAAACTCTTTATACTGTGATATTAATAACTGATCTTGAGATAAGCATTGTTTTTAGAGTTTTAGAAATGTTGTAAAGTCAGGTGCATTCATCTTAATCAAAATTAATCATCATTTATGCAGAAGATCATCATTTAGGTTTTCAGAAACCTTTCAATATTTTATACCTTTATGCGAAATTTCTACCTCTAAAACTTTTGAAACTTTTCTTAACTATTTGTATACCAAATGTGCAAAAGTGAAACAAACACAGGTGAAAGTAAATATCCTTCACTGATTTTGTTACTTAATATTTCAATTATTTTTCAAATATTTTTGGAACTTGAGTTTGTAAAAGTGTGTTAGTCCAGTAATATTATATACATATTACATACATAATATACATCTTGAACAAAAACGGATCTCCCCAGATTAAACTTTAATTATATGTATATAAGAGCAAACTTTAGACCTATTGACAGATTTTTAATGTTTCTGTGAGAAAAAAGGATCAGTTTTATAAGAAATTTGTAGAGCAGATTCCATAACCCAAAATAAAATGTCATAGGGAAAGCCACACATCATGGAAAGCAATAAGCAGTATTTCTTCTTCTTTTTTTTTTTTTTTATCATCACTAATTATTCATATAGAATGAAACAAAAAGTAGAAAATGACATGTCTACGTGTTCAGTATTTTAAAGCATTTCATTTTAAGAGAGCCATAAAATGAAAACTCAGTAAAGCAGGCATTCAAATTTACAGAACTGTTAATATATCTTTTTCAGATGTTTATGGGTCAGTGATTTGTTAAACAAAGGAACCAAGTTTATAATAAAATGCCAAAAATCTTAACATGTATGATTAAGTTTCAGTTTGTAGTGGGTGTAACTGGGAATATTACTTATTCAAAGACTTGAAACTTGGTAGGAGTAAATAAAAAAATTGTATAAAATAGAATGCAATACTACATAATATGTTTAGAGGCTTCAATTTAGGCAGAACATCTATATTATAGGAAACTTAAGTAGTCATGTATATATTTCCCGTAGCCAAAGGAAGAAATGATTGTTTGCCTTCATGCATTGTTAATTCATCATATGACTGTTTTTTGAAATTTCTTGAATATTCACATCAGTAAGATTCATTGAATGTGACTATTAAAGATAACTTCTTGTCAAGAAGATGGTGCCTATAATTGTCTTTCATTATATCCTTTGGCTCACAGAGAGCTGTGCATTTTGAAATAGGATCTTGATGTTTATATACAAAAAATTATTTATAAATTAAATTACAGAAACCCATTTTCACTGGGCTTTTGAGATGAAATTTGATAGGTAAAAAGTTTTTGTAAAAGAAAAATAATTTTTTTTGTGTAGATTTTAATTTGACTGTCATTTATCTAATAACAAAAACAGAAGATTCAATGGATAATGCTTATTTACATAAAATATAAACAAGCTCAATCCACTCTGCATTTAAATTAAAAAAAAAAAATGTTACTATTTGTGGTAGCAAATAACTCTAAATAGCTGTTTGTTTCATGGATATGTGTTATTTCATCATTGAGCTGTATAATCCTTTGTTATATTCACCACTCTTAATTTCTATATGCTAATTACTTTTATAAGGAATTAATCAGTGTGTTTTTGTACTAGTCATACTAATTTGTATACCTACATAAACATTTAAGGAACTCTTTAAAAAATAAGGTACAGATTGGAAGTATTTATTAATCATATTCTTGAAATTCCAGTACATTACAGAATTGGTATAACATCGAATCTGTGCCGTCCTGGGTGCTGGTGATGGGCCAACACTCCATTCATGTATCCAGCCTTATTATGTATATTAATATTCAAACTACTTTGCTAGTGATCATTAAGTATTTGCTAAAGGATGTCCATATCTCATATGAATTATTTATCCTTTGAAGCAGAGGTTTAAAAAATATTGACATAGAAAATGTTAATGGTATATAAAATGGAATTCATTTTATTGTTCTACTTAGAAGTATCCTTCTGTTGAATCTGAATTATGAATAAGCAGGAATTTTTGTTTTGTCCTAGCCTGTGCTTATGCTGAATACTTACATCAGTTAAGCTGAGTTTAGCTTTGAGTTTCATATGTTTAAGAAATGGCTATACAGTCAACTCTCATTATAACAAATACCATTATATTACTTGCTTACTATAAAAAAAAACTAACTGAAAAGTCTCAGCTAATATCCAGTAACAGTATTGCTGTGGACTTTGGTTGGAATTTCCTTTTCCTTGGATTTTTGATGCTATGCCAAAGAAAATTAACTACAGCAAGCTCACCAATATAATAAACTTTTTTTTTTTCCCTGTAAATATGCTATAGTGAAAGGAAAGGAGACTAAAAATAAGCTAGATTTAGTTTCATCCTGCAAACTGGAAAGTATTTATGCTGAAATATCCTGTAAAATGATGTAGTTTAAGAAGAAAGTCGTAATTATTATTAACTTTTTATTATTCTTATTAACTTCTCAGTGTTATTAATATTTAATTTTTGGAATTTAATATTCATTATGGTGTAGTAAAACAAAATAGGGATGGGGAATGTATGAAATCAAGAAGCCAAATAACTTATTCAGACATGCCTTTCAAACATCAAAATTTACATGGAATTTGAACCTGCAGCCATTGAGGTAAACAAGCAGTGGCTTTATCGCCAGCCACTGAGAGCACTAGGGATTCCTTATAACATTCTAGACCATGCAAACGTGTCTTTTAAAATGATGACTATCATGCATATTATGAACACATAATCTTTACAAAAGATATGGATGATCTTGTTTTGAATTTCTGTTCCATCTTTGCCTGGATTATACTAGTCTGTAATTGCTGAGTTTAAGTGTTTTTAATGTGAATCCCATCACAAAAATTGTAATATAATACATTAGCACTATATATACTGAGAATTAGATAAGATGAAATCCTGTTTTACATAACAACCATGGAACTTTATCAATTCTCTCCAGTAAGCAGGGTAATGTTGGTTTCATAATGGGCATGAAATTCGCATAGCACCTTTTAGGTGATAAAACCTCTTACACTGATCCTATAACAACCCCCTTACCAACTTGTATGCCTCTATCACATCACCCCTCCCTCTTCCTCCTGTCCATTAAACGCTGTAAATTGATCTTCTCAACCTTTTCTCATATTCAACATTCCAGAGATCAGAAAAACTACTTTAGTCAATTGCCGTTAGACCCTTTCCAACATCTCTTCATCCTTTTGAAAATCAGGTGACCAAATCTGTATGCAGTAGTCCATGCATAGCCTAATCAGAGCCTTGTATAGTAGAACAAGAATCTCCTTACTTCTACAAGTCCGTGCTGCTCTCCGCATCATTCCCAGAATTCATTGTATTGTCTTCTCAGTTTTGGCAATGTATCCTCTAAATTTTAGATCCTTATCTACCATGACCCTAAGATCTCTTATTTCTTCCACCTCCAACAATATATCACCACCAAGCATAAATTCTACATCCCATCTTTGTTTCCCAAATCTTAAAACTTTACATTTTGCAACATTGAACTGATATGTTCAAGTCTTCTTATGAGGCCACAACATCTGCTCTACTCCTCATAGTTCATCCCAACTTTGCATCATCTGCAAACATCCCTGAATATCCTAACATACAAGTTAAACAACAGTTATGCTGATAAAAATACAAAACAAAAAACATCTCCATATAAAAGTGAATTAAGAGTCTTGAAGTATGAGTATTTAAAATTACATATTATTAGATAATAATTTTGTTTTACGGTTTGCAGTTTATCACTTATAATTGAATGATATTCTCAGGTAGATACTACAATTTTATGTTTATTTAACTGGATAAGCACATTGTCGTTTATGTGTTACTCAAAGCTGTAGATATTAGATGACAAAGAAGCCATGATATTTCTTAAATGAAAAGCCTATAAAATTGATTCTCTGGAAGTCATAGGTTTAATGTGTTACACTTAAGAACTTTTGCAAACTCCCAATGCAGTCTTTTATTTCTTTTATTATTTCAGAATTTAAATATTAAAACAAACAGGACACTATAAAAGCTAGAAGAATATAAAGTTATTAGATTAAAGAATGGAAGTGATGTGTGATGCTATTAATATATAAAATTATTATTGAAGAATAATAGCAGCACCAAACATCAAGAATTATAAATATATAAAAGACAAAAGACTAAAAGGATAATTACATTTCAAATTATAATTGAATAGATATACCATAAGCTTGTGCAAGAGCTGTACTCCCCTCCCCCTTTTTGATTTTTGTGAAAAATATTTGTAATAGATTTTTGACTCGGACTATGTTCTTAAACTGATCACATCATATTGTTAGTTCCTACAGCTGTACATGAAACTCTTAGAACTAAGAGTTTCACAGTTATTCTTGTGGTCCATACTAAATCTGAGAATGTTATGTAGCACTGTATCCAGTTAGGTATAACTTAAGGAAACAGTTATGGAAAATACTTCTTGCTAATTTTTAAGTTAGTTATTTTTGTATGTTAGAAATATTAGCTTCTTTGTTATGTTAATAATAATGAACAAATTAGATTAGCTGCTAAAAATGTTTTCTGTTTTATACAGTAGGAAAAAAATACGTTCCAGAATTCATCTTGTTTATAGGTTTATCACCAAACATGTGGCCATTTAAGGATTGAATTTTTTTGCAATATTGCATGTAAAATCACCTTATTTATTACATCATGCTTGGCACTTGAAACAGTTGGCCGTTGGTGCAGTTTGTTTACCGTGAAGATTATCAAAAAAATAATTTTAAAAAAAACTGCATGAATTGGACAAAAATAAAACTTTAGACACTTCTGAAATGTTAAAGTTAGCACATAATGAATGGGCCATATAAAACTAGAATTTATAAATAATAATGATGCAGAAATTTTAGGAATATAGTTCTTCCTAAAAAAATTTGGTACATCCTACAGATTAAGAATATTAATATGGAAGAGATAAGAATCACAAATTCTATCATTGATATCTTAAAGCAGCTGTTGAGATGTGAGATAAGTAACTATAGAAATGAACATTAATAACTGCCACAATGATGCACATTCTTACTTTCTTGCACAAAAACAAAACAGATGGCAAAGTTCCTTCCTTGTGTGTTAGATGTAAAACCTTCTGACAGTAAAAAAAGCATGCTAAATGTCTTTTGTCTTAATATATAAATCCAATTGGAAACATTCATTACTGAAAGATGTTCTCATTTGGAGTTTCAGCACTACTTTCAGGCATAGGGATGGTGCTTGGTTTTTTTGGTTTAATGGATGAAGTCAGCACTAGGGATGAATTAAACATTAATTAATTAATTTACATCTTTGTCATCATAAGACATTATTAGGAATACAGTTCTTATGATGTAGCATAATGTAAAAAGTAAAGCCACCAACACAAAACAAGTTCCACTTGTAACAGCACACAAACAGCATAAAAATAATTCTTATATTGTATCCTTAATGTCTCTATGACAGAGACCAAATATTGGAGTAATTAACTTTTAATTCACTTCACTCCTAGTGCTACCTTCTTTCCATTAAACAACATCTTGTCCATTTTATTTAATGAAAAGAAGTCAATGGTTTCTAAATAAACTCACAGACAAAACTTTTGGATTCCACCAAAATTGTTTCAATTTAATACCATCTACAATGAAAATATAACACTCATTTTACAGAACGTCCTCTCTCTTGGCCAACATTATATCCATTTTCTCAGGTACATACTTCTCATTTGTACCTGAGAAACTGGCTTGAGTATAGAAGAATAACTAAAATCACCATACCCCATACATTACTGGCATTCCTTTATTGGAAAGACTCAGGCTTGATTCCTGTCGGACACTTGAAGAATATAAGGACCTTTCGGTTGAAAGTGAATGAGTTAGTCTCATGCAGAAATGACAGGACTTTTATTTCTCCAGAAACTCAGATATTCATCCTGCAATCAAACCATGTGAATATGCAGTTTAATATTTGCTGTCATTATGGCAAATGACTGCTAGACGACGCCTTGTATTCCACTCAGGATTAAATGAAAGAACTACAGTGGTACTGCATAGAAGTTTTTACAAGTTTTACATTTTTAGTCAGAAGTAGCAGTGAAGTACTTCCCCATCCTCAACAAATGTAACCACATTAATTTAGCAAAAAGGTGGAGACATTGTTTTTAGTCTAATTTCAAATTTCAACCAAACAGCTGCAATATTAGAGAAATATGAAAAGAGGAAACTGACAGTATAACTGCAAAAGGTAGAAAGCAGATGACCATAAAATGGTAGTTCAGTAAATGAGCCTTGAGTTTAGACCTGATGAGATATCCTGTAAATGTAAAGAGTGACAAGTTTCTCTAAACCTTTCCATGGGCTTCTATCCACAGGGCAGGTGATGAAAGCTAGGCTGGATTGTTGTGGATCAGGAGTGCTGGAATCCATATTGCTGACCACCAGTTAATTGGTGGGCCTCCATGTGATGAAGTAGATTGTTGACCTTCTCCCTGATTTTTGGGAGAACTGATGCAAGTGATATCATAGTAGCCAGAACACCCCTTGATATGATGATAGTTTAATGGCTGACTTTTATTACTGCTTTTTTGGAATGTACTGTATATTATCTGACTTCCATGCTCTTTGGTAGATGCTGGATTGAGTAGGAAAGAGTGACAAGATGGTGTTAATGTTGGCATATGAGCCTTGAGTGCAATTAGAGGAATATTTTCAGGGTCAGAAGACTACTTTGTGTCTAAGCTGTTCAGGATACTTCTGATTTCTTTCTGATGAAATGCTAGTAGAGGCATATGTTTCATTTTTCTGAGTATTAGAGGTAATTGCACGCGGTATGGCAGAAAATTAGGTGAATAAATTTAGTATACTAACAGTGTTCAAACTTTTGAGTTATGGATCTGAGAGTTGGAGTACTTGATCAAAGGGACTAGAGACCACAGATACGAGAGTTCTGAGAAAAATTAGGACAGTGAACAGATAGCATCAGTGGCAGAATCATATAAAAAATGAAGATATTAGAAATGAATTTGACATCGTATGCATCCAAGAATGTGTGAGTAGAGCTAATCTAAGGCAATATAGCCACTTAAATAGAATGGATGAAGAAAGATGAGCAAAGCAGGTGTTTGATAACAAGATGCCAGGAAAGAGACCCAGAGGAAGACCAAAGTCTAGACAGATAGATTCAATCAGAAGTACCTTAGAAGCACAAAATGTTGGGTACAACAATATTGGAGTGCTGCTGACAAGTAATAGAACTAATTCGAAGGAAAACTATTGATAGGAGATTAATAATCATGTAGTGATATCATAGTAGCCTGAACACCCCTTGAAAATACATATGGTTATTATCATTATATGCAGACTTCCATGGAGTCAAGAGGCTCGTTGTGGGAGGTCTCACTCTCACAGAACTTGGTTCTATTGCTCTTAGTAGACAGAAAGAAAAAAATAATTCCTTTAATCATCGTTGAGAATGAAAGGAAACATATATGAAATCTGTTGAGTTAATTTTCTGGTATGACATTGTCTAAAATGTACTGCTTGGAAAAATGTTTAAGAAAAGTTTGAAATAAATTTTTTGTTTTGCATATCTTCATGGGCAAAAGCTATATGAATAGGTTTTTATAATATGTCCTTGAAGAGTTTTTTTTTTTTTTATGAAATTGTCTGTTTGCAAATGTATGTAATGATCAAATTATAAGAGTTTATTAAAACAAACAAACAAAAAAAGGCATGTGGCCTCTGATCCATATTATTATCATCATCAGTGGTAATCCTGGCAGCATAAATAATCTTCTCATTTTTACAGATATGCATTATTCTAAATGTGAGTTATATATTTTTAACAAATTTTAGAGGCATATAAAAGTCTAGTGGCATGAGGTGGGAAAGGAGATGATTCTCAATGAAGTGTATTTTATTATAGGAAATGGTCTTAGAAACAGCACAATTGTTTTAATAGTTCATTGGAATTTTCATTAATATTGATTATAAAAAAAAATTTTTTTTTTTATTATTATTCTTTTGAAATGACAAGGATTAGGATTATTTCAGAAAGTGGTTTTCACCAGCAAGGTGAAATAATTCAGACTGATTACTTAGGTGTTCTGTTGTCTGAATGTATGTACTATAGAATTTTCTAGACTGCTACCATATATGTAACTATTTCATAGGAGTAGAAGCATGCAAAAATAAAAAAATAAAAAACGAGTGATTAATTTAGAATGCTGTTGGCTTATAAATGTCCTGCTTTTTTAATACAGAAATTTCCTGAAACTTGGTTTCATGTTGCTTCTGATTAAAAAAAAAACAATAACAGAAATAGCAAAAGTAGAATTACATCTAATATAAAATTTTCATTGCATTAAAAAGACCTGGTTGTGTCATTTTTATAAGAGAGGATGACAAGATATTAGCAGCTAAACTTAATGAGCCAAAACATAAGTGTTGAGGATGAAGCTCATTATGTGAAATTAAATATGTTTGTTCAAAAAATAAAACATGAAAATATAATCGGTAAACAAAGAGTGTGATGAGTGGAATGGACTATAGATTTTGAATTAAAATAATTAAAACTAAAAATTAAAGAACAAAAAAGAAACAAGAAGTAGTAAAGTATATGCAGGACTGGCAACATAAGTGTGTTAGCCTGTTTTGCAAAAAAATGTCATCAGATGGCAAACAGCATGGAAAATAATTTTATTTTTTATAATTTTAATTAAAAACATATAGGCCATTCCATTTATCATCTTCTTTGTTTACCAATTATATTCATGTTTTATTTTCTGTGGTTGAATTGTGTATATATTTAAGTTCACATATTTCAGCTTCATTCTTAACACCTTATTGTACAATTTGGCTCCAAATATTTTGTCATTACTACTTACTAAAATTACGCAACCAGGTATGTTTTTTAATTGAACTTTATATTAGATGTAATTTTGCATTTGGTTAGAGAGCACAGTAATGCCATAACCCAGTAAGCCTAATTTCTGTTATTGTCTTTTAATTTTTGCAATGTCTTTTCTCATCTGAATTTGACTTTAGTATTGAAAGTTTATTTTTCACTTGGTTAGAGTATAATAAAATTAGTTTAATCCTTTATCCAAGTGTGAGCAAACAAAGTTTGCGCCTGAAAGTATCTTCAGGACTGGGGTAAGAACACCACCTTACCCCAGTCCTGAAGATACTTTCAGGTGCAAACTTTGTTTGCTCACACTTGGATAAAGGATTAAACTAATTTTATTATGACTAAGTATTTAAATTCTGTTCCATAGGTCACTTGATTAGTTTACAGCATTCATGGTGCATAATTCATAATTTTTTCCATGTGAATTCCACCCACCAAAAGTTGTAAGCCAGTAGTACTTAGTAATACTTTGGATAAATAGTTTAGAGACACTGCTCTAGAGGCAGCAAACTCACAGTGGACTGAAAATAAATACCACCTATTGACATTCATAAACATCTCTACCACAGTGTGATTCTAAACCATAGCCTGCAGATTGTAATGGCATTTACTATTTGCTTAGCTAACTAGACTAGCATATATTTTTAATATATATACCACCCTGATTTGAATAATGAACAATATTTGGGAAAGATTAATATCCTATTGCTCTATCAGCTTTATTTTTGTAACTTCATCCAAATTATTTTTGACTTGCATATTGGTATTTTAAATTCTAGAAGACTTAATTTTGTCTATTCACTCAATCTTTTATTTTTTTTTTTGCCATAGTAAAATTAAAGTTCATTTTTTTATTTCATCTTTCTTTAATATATTAGTATGTATTTCGCAAAATCTTCCATTAGTTATTGTAGTCATAGGGATTTTCTTTTTTGAATTTGTTCATTATATTTGTTTCCATTTATCTTAGAAAAAGTAATCTTTCCTTATATTTTTTGAACTGTATTTACATAATTATCCATTAATCCTTTCTATCTACACTAGTTAACTTTTTTTATATGTGCTTAAAGGGTTTTTTTTTCTCTCTCTCTCTCTTCAAGAAATATTATTTGAAACAAAGTCTTCAAAAAAAATGTGAAGACTTTGTTTATGTTTTTTAAGATTATCGAAAACATGGATATATGTTCAAGAGATAATGGAATTATATAATTTTAAGTTGGCTCTGAGAAAGTGGATATTATCAGGCATTTTCTGTTAAAGGGACAATCTATAATGCAAACTGATTTTTGGTAGTTTTTGGCTTTGCCATTTGTTTTACTGGTTATTTGGGATAACTGTAATAATATAATAACTTGATGAACAAGGGATTCTTTAACTGGGATTTTCTGGAAGTTGCAGTCTTTTTAAGAACTATTTAAAATATTAAAGCTGCACATTTGAGTCTTATAAAATAAAATTTAGTTACAATTTTATTAGTTAATAATTATATTGTTACATGACACCTCCAAGGACGCATTGTGGGAGAGCACACCACCTCTCCTGGAAAGTGAGAGTTTCTTCAAAGGACACAATTTATATTTTTTAACAAGTCATATTATTTTAGGAAGATTTGACTTTTAAATTATTCAGGTAAAGTATTTAGGCTTGACTGTTATCTTCTAGGAATTTTTCTCTTACATCTGCAAAACCATTCACTTAATTTGTAAACCAAGTATCTCATAATGAGAAATGGGATACATATCATATTTTTTATCATTTAGTATCAATACCATCCACTTAAA
Source organism: Typopeltis vanoorti (assembly GCF_054136105.1). NCBI lineage: Eukaryota > Metazoa > Arthropoda > Arachnida > Uropygi > Thelyphonidae > Typopeltis > Typopeltis vanoorti. Next base: position 69,068,841 of record NC_143553.1, on the reverse strand, counting down.
CTGAATAGAAAAATACTTGTTAAGTCAGACAATACAAAAAGAAAAACTAGTCATAAATGTGTGTGTGTCCCTGTGCATATTTACTTGGCTATTTGTCTACCTTGCTTATTCTGTACATCTGTGTTTATATCAACAGCTCAAACCAAAGCTGGTCCTCTGTTGATACAGTCTGTGTCCAAATCAGTATTGGATATGGATCTCCAACTTGCACATCATATATAGCCCTCCACTGATTTTTGTACAATCTTTCATCTCATTCTACTTGTTAAATGACATAATTCTCTGATATACTATGTATATTAAGAGGGGGGGGGGATTATGTGATCCTCAGGCATGTGCAGAACAACATTTGAGCTCTGTGACTAAACTGATTTTGAGATCCTTGGTATAGGCCATCAAAGTTTCTCTTCTGGTGCTGTAGCACTGTATTGTAATGGATATCCTATTTTTTTTTTTATGTAACAAAAAAAGCAATTGAATGACATAAGTATACAGCTGTAGTATATAGTTAGTTCATTACTGTAACTCAAAAAAATATTTTAAAAAAGTCAGACTGTTTAGAAGATTTTTGATGTAAACAATTTGGGATCTTTAATTTTGCATTTTATGTGTCTGTGTATTTGTATGAGATTGCCAACTGTTAAAAATGTTTCTGTTTTGTTTTGTGATTATTAAGTAACAAAAGAAGGAAAACAAAGTTCCTTCCAGCAGGACTCATAATTCCAATCTGATGCATGATGATCAGATTGTCAGGTGCTAGTCTTAAGTCCAAGCCTGGTTGGGAGATCTGCATTACTACATACATCCTTTGACATAATTTTTTGTAGATGCGATATTTAAATAGGAGTGCATTTTGATGTTTAAAAAAAAGTAAACTATTCAAAATCCGAAAAAATAATGTAAGTTTATAAAAATTATCTTTAATAACCTTAAAATTCATTACTTTTCATAAAATATCATTCCTTCCCTTGTCCCTCCATTACTAATGTACAAAGTATTGAATCAGTAGCAAAAGCCTAATAGTCAAAAATCTAGTCGGAAATTGCCATATTTGCATGTGTAGTGTGTGTGGTACGAAATTAAAGTTTTGTATGTGTTTACAACACATGTAATAAGAAAGTGGTTTGTTTTTATTGAAAAAAAAAATAGCTACTTGTATTGGGCATATTTTAGTTGACATAAATATGCTTTTCAAAATCAAATGTAAGCTCCTGAATAAATGCCCAATGTTTAGCATCCCATTCAAACCAAAGCCTTTACTAGCATGTGTGTTGGAATAATAGCTCATTAAAAATATTTATAGATTTTTTTTTTTAATGTTTGAATATCATGTACTAATTTAGCAGGATAATTGTTATAGATTGTGCCATTCAATTTCTGTTAGGCAGTACATAATGCATTGTATAATTAATTTCTACATTGCAATAAACTGGGAGCTGTGTTTACTTGTGAAGGAACGTATTTGGTGGTTACTGATGTGATAAATTTTCTGTAGTAAATAAATTGCAGTTCAAAAATTGTCATCACTTTTTTTTGTTGTTTAGAATCACTGCCTATATTCACTGTACAGAAAGTATATACTTTATATTCTTCAAAGGTTAGAGTATTTTCTTCTTCTTTCAGGATCTGTTTTACAAAACCCTTTAGTAATTTGTTATTATCGTAGAACCCTTGGTTCTACCTATCAACTAAAGTCTGTCACCCAAATTTGTGTATCCCCTTAGGGAGAATTCCATAGACCTATCAGTATCTTCTGTCTCTGATTTAATGATCATGGGAAAGTGAAAAATCACTGGCTCATTAATTCTTTAAATGATTTCTTGCCAAGGGCACTTTTTTCCCAAAGTTAACATGATAATACCCATGTTAACTTTGCTTGTTAAAATGGGTATTATCATAAAAATACACTGAGTGTTAAGTACTACAAAGAGGAAAGGAGTTTATCTTCTGAATAACGAGGATGTTGCCAATTGATTTCTTATTTAACTGGTTGCCTTGGCTGTTTTGGGCTCTCAGATAAGATGTCCTTGAGCCATAATGTTTTTTTTAAAAAAAAAAAATCTCCTATGGACCAACTGCTTCCAAGCCAATTGGTCAAGCAGAGGGCTAGATAAATGATTTAGTGAAGAATTAATTGGCTAGATTGGTGTGTAGATATTTAGAGATTACCCTCATCACTGAGGGAGCGGTATAGCAATCACTGAACATGGTGACTTTGGTATTCACTACTAAAACCAGTATTTTAATATTGTAGTATTAATGAATGTTTTCACTGGTTGATATTGATGTTCACCCTATGATGGTCATATCTTGGGCATCTGACAATAGAATGTAAAATGTTAGCATTACTCTAGAATGACTTTTAATGGGATTATATTGATCAAGTGCATATAATAAACAACTATGTTATACCAACTAGTTTGTTTATTCAATCAAATTCACTCTAGAACTTGAAAAAGATAACCAGTTAGCATTTCTGGACGCTTTAATTAAGAAGCTTCCGAATGGCGATATCAACCTCTCAGTTTACCGCAAACCTACCAATACAGGACTTTATTTACATTTCGCTTCCTGCCACCACATTTCTCAGAAACTTAGTATTGTACACATGTTGAAGAACTGTGCCTCTCTCCTTACAACAGATCAACAAGACCTACAGGATGAACTATCCCTGATATCCACCAACCTTACCATGAATGGATTTCCTCGAAGACTCGTCCACAAGATACTTTTCTCTGAACTCCGACAAAGACAAAAAGATGATATACGTTATATTTCTACCATTGTCATTCCATACTTAGGGACAGTTTCCAATAAGATTGTTAGACTCCTTAGACCACATAAAATAAGAGTGGCCTTTAAACCTACAGAAACGATTAGACAATTCTTAAGATCTCCAAAAGATAGCCATCCTTTCTCCAAATATGCTGGAGTTTATAACATACCCTGCTCGTGCAGCTTGAATTACATCGGCCAAACTTCAAGGAGCTTCGAAATTAGGCAAAAAGAACACATAGGTGACGTCATTAATAACAGAGAAGAAAAATCGGGGTTAGCTTTTCATTTCTCAAGAACGAACTATACCATAGAGTGGGATAGAAGCACAATTCCTTACATGGAGGAGGACTTCCACTTCTGAATTTTTAACGAGGCCACAACAGTTGCCCGCTGTATACAAAACCTTAACAGGAACCAAGGACTAATCTTACCTGCGATCTGGAAGACCCTTATCAGATCCTTCAACTCTCCAGAACTGAATTATAGTGCCAACTATAGAACGTTCCTAAATAACAAGTGAGATTATGCATGTATTGTATGCGCTCTGTTCTTTGTTTAATATAATTGGAATCGGTTGATTATAGTTTGTAACAGTTTTTTACTTTTTAGTGCCTTACATCAGTTATGTACCCTGAAGATGCCAACAGCCTTAGTTGGTATAACATAGTTGTTTATTATATGCACTTGATCAATATAATCCCATTAAAAGTCTTTCCAGAGCTTTTTGGTCAAGAAAATTAAACGTTTTTTAACATGTTAGCATTACTATTAAATGGTAAATCATAAAAGAGAATTTGATAGTAAATTACAAAAGAACTTTAAAAAAAAAACAACAATAGAAGAATAACTATTACAATCTTTCCATTAAACAGCATGGAAAAATTTGATTCGCAAATTAGTCATAGTAAGTCTTCTGTGAAAATGTCTTAACAAAAAAATATATAATATGCATTTCATGTATACTTAACTATTTTTACCTCTCTTCATTCCCAGCAGTTAAATGTGTAGCTACCAAGCATATTGACATGTTTATGTATAAACATTGTTATTTGGACAGCCAATCTTCATGGAGTCCCGTGATTTGCTGTGGCCATCCTGCACAATACTTATACTTCTCCTTTAAAACTCAACTCGAGCGCTGATGACTGACTGACAAGCATTCACTCAATCACTATTTTTCAAGCAAAAAAAAATTTGTCATTAGCCTTTGTTTAACTAACTACACCTTTACACATGCAATGACCCCTTGTTCTTCCCTGTCCTGGACAAAAATATCTTCAAGGTGTGTATTACAAAACCCTTCAGTAATTTGTTATTATCATATCCCCTTGGTTCTACCTATCAATTAAACCCTGTCACCCAAACTTTATCCTTTATTTGGCCATATCAAAGCCTTATAAAGGATGATAACACATCTGCTTGTAGTGTGCTGTTAATGAACCAACATCTTATTGGATTTTTATATCTGCAAAATATTAAAAAAAAAAAAAAAAAAGTTGCAATATACTGAACTACACTGGTGACTAACACTATTTCTAAAGATTACAACTGCAACTTTAGTCTTTCCTCTAATTCTAGATGACACTTGATCTGGTGTGAAAGTGGTACTGCTTACCATTGTGAGAATGTTCTTGAAAGGGATAGATAAGGTGGTGTGGGGAGGCATTATGCTCAATGGATTCACCAAACAAGTTCTGCAAAAGGGGACAGTGACTTGTGAATGATATTGCAATGAAGTTCTTCAATGTCATCATGTCTGATTGTTCCATGGTGCTGTAGGCAAGGAATTCATTTTTATGGAAGACATTGCCATATCACATCATACACAAGCAGTGGCGATACTTCTCGGGACCAAGGATATTAATTGTATTGCATGGCCAGCATGTTCCCCAGATCTCACCTCCATATAACATGCTTAGGATTCAATAGGGAGATACATTCCTGCTTGAAATTCCTCTCCAGAAAACAAAGCCTTATCTTTGTTGTGGAATAGTGGGCCAGTTTGCCTCATAAACTGAATCACTTGGTTCTAAACATGGTATGACATAAGAGCTTCATTGCAGTCTCTCTCTGCATAAATTTCTGTAAGCTCTGCATTAATTCCTTAAGTATGTCCTTAGGAAATATCTAATTTTTGCCAAAAACGTATTGTAATTTAATTTGTACGAAATTTAACATTTTTGTGCAATGTAATAAAAAAAATTAATTTATTTGCATGTTAGCATAAATTTGTCCACATCAGCCTGTAGTCATGAAAATTTTTTCATATACAAGTAAAAATGTAGATATAACTTTTGTATGCCAGTCAGTGGCATATTTAGGTATAGGCAAATTTTGAGGGGCAGCGGAAATTTCCAGGCTCTCATTTTTGTAATTATATTTATATTATGAATTTACGATATAAATAGGTTATGCATGTAAATCAGCATGTGCATTAAATATGGGAGGGGGGGCAGCACTTTCTGCGGGCCTAGGGGTGGGAAATACCTAAATACGCCACTGATGCCAGTGCATATTAAATTGTCATACTTTCTTGTGCTCTTGACAAATTTTCTATTCATTTGGGCCTTTCAGCTGAAGGTGAGTTAGGCTCACTTTCAGTTGAAAGACCCAAATGAAGGGAAAGTAGAGGTGTCAGGGGAAAATGAACAACTGAAATAAATGAAAGAGAGAGAGAAAGGGTGGACTTGAACAACTCAAGTTTCAGGGTTTTTTTTTATGTGGATGTGATTGATGTAAAAAAAAATTGCAGATATCTTCATTCTCAATGGAGAAGCACATAGAAGATATAATATTATTATGAGATCTTTAGGCACAGACTGAAGGACTCATTGATAAAAGCCATACATCACCCACACCAGCTGTCATACCTTTTTTCTACACTCATTTACACTAGATGCACACTTACCTCAACAAGCAAATTTCCATTTGCTTGCTATTCTGTGAGAAAAATTTAGTTATCATTCCTTAACTGCACACACAAATTTAACTGGATGTCATCTCCCCACCTTCCATATAATGTATGTTTTCATCAATCAATAACACTTTTTAGTAGTTTATACATCTCTATTGTATCATACTCTATTTCTTAAGTATAAAGAGCTAATAAGCTTCATTTCGGCAATGAAAACATTACTTAAATTAAGGGGATATTAAATCCCACATAGTTTTTTAAAACCGAATAAGAAACTCAAAGATTGGAATCAGAGAGTTTCTTGCTGAATATAGTAAACTATAAAGTATCGGCGATCCCATAGCGTGAGCTAATGCAAGTGACTCGTTGCAAAGGTGGGGAAAATTCAGATCGCTATTCTTAGGTATTTTCCATAATGTAAAAACACGTTTCCTAGGAAATGTATGCTGTTATTACATTATGGAGGGAGGTCACTACCCAGACCGGTTTCAGCCTTTTTTGAGGCTTCATCAGTGAGTAGCTAGACCTAATACCAAAGTGTATATAGCGAAAAGAACTTATATACTCTGCGATACGAGTTTCCAAAATACCTAAGAATACCGATCTGAACTTTCCCCACCTTTGCAACGAGTCGTCCGGTATTGTACTACGTACTAGGGTCACTTGCATTAGCTCACGCTATGTGATCGCCGATACTTTACAGTTTACTATATTCGGCAAGAAACTCTAATTCCAATCTTTGAGTTTCTTATTCGGTTTTAAAACTATGTGGGATTTAATATCCCCTTAATTTAAGTAATACTCTCTTTCTACTGTGGACTGATCCCTCACTGGGACCAGTCTGGCTTACAAGGCCCTGTTGGTAGCAGGATATAGTTCGCCCACCACTTCTAGGTCCCTTCTTGGCTTTGTGCCAAGAATAGTCGATTCATGCTGAAGGGGAGAAAGAAATGAAGGATGTACGAATTGGTCGCCAACATGCGAAATCACGTGCTTTCTTGTCTGTCGCTGTACTAGTACTAGCTTGATTTTTGTTGTTCTCTTTTTGCATTATTTTTTTTATTATTAATTTGTATGATGGATCCAGTACAGTCGACAAGTTCTGTTGTTAAACGTTTCAGTAGCTCTTGCAAAAGAATATTGAATAATGTGCTGACATTCTGCGAAAAAGAATCGTCAGAAGGCCGTCTTCTTGTTCCCCTTTCTCAAGTCATAAAACGTGCAAGTGCAATTGCTGGTATCGGGGTCGACTGTTAAAAGAATTCGTAGGGAATCAAAAGGTGAAGGTAAGCCAAAATTTAAATCTCCTAAAAAAAAAAAAAAAAAAAAAAAAAAAAAAGCGCCAGAGAAAGAAAACCATGGAAACCGTAGCTTTGAATGATTTTGATGTAGACGTTATAAGAAGAGCTATTCACGAATTTTACGTATTCGAGAAAAGAGTGCCAACTGTTCCGAAATTGATTCCTATGCTTAAAGAAAAAATTAATTTTCCTTGGAAAAGAGAAACTTTAAGGAAAATACTTCACGAAATCGGATTTTGTTTTAAAAAGTCCCGAAATAAAAGGAAACTTATCATGGAGCGAAGTGACATTGTTTTATGTAGAACGCAGTATTTGCACGTATTAACACTCTACGTACATTTTTCCAACTGTTATACAAGCAAAATAGTTACACTTTAAAAACAGCAATGTTCGTAAAAGAAAAGCTAAATTTTCCGACCTGTAATAATAAACAAACTCAGTTTGTTTATTATTACAGGTCGGAAATAAACAATAAATATTTATTTATTTATTAATATTAATAAATATATTAATAATTAAATATTTATTTATTATTACATCCCAGAAGACAGACTGATTACCCTATTATCGGAATGGATTCTCCTTTTTCTGACATGCGCAGTAGTTTCGAGGGACCTCAAATCGGTGGGCGAACTATATATATATATATATAATATGCTACCGCCGATATAGCCCACAACATCATTGGAATGAGAATGATTGCATAAATAATACAATAAGATAAAAAAATAATTACACAATGAAATAAAAAAAATTAACCAAGTAAGTACATTGTAATAAATTTAGCTTAATCCTTGATTCAAGTGTGAACAAAGTTTGTACCTGAAAGTATCTTCAGGACTGTGGTAAGGTAGTACAACACCGGGAAACTCGTAGCAAAGATGGACCAAGCTAACATCACTCCTATCTCACTATCTCCCATAATGCAAAACACATCTCCTTGCAGATATGTATAATGTTATGCATTAAGGGAAGGGCCACTACCCAGACTAGTTTCGACACCTCAACAAAGGTCGAAACTAGTCGAAACAAAATATATGTTTTTATTTTTAAGTCATTTTGAATTATACTAAAATATAATTTTATCAATAATAAACAATTTTTTTTCATGTTTACCACAATTTTGATATTTTATCAAAACACTGTGTAGCTGCCACTGTGTAGCACTCGCATAATCTTGAAGAATTTAGTTTTTAAAGTAAACAAAGATAAATAATATAAAATAGAATAAATAATACAATAAAATGAAAATAACAAAATAAAACAAGACGCATCATAAATGAAGTAAATACATGTGGTACTCACATAATCTGCAAGAATTTACAGTTTTAAAGTAAACCGAGATATAATATGATAAAATAAAATAAAGCAAATAACTGGAGGACCCATCATCTTGACGAATTTAGACTTCCTTAAACCTGTAAGTAAAATGAAATAAATAAATAGCAGAATTCTCGTGGTTGAATGCCGTCATTTCGGCAGTAATTGAAAACAGAGATTGTTGATGCATCTGAAATCGTATAAACATATTCTTAACGACATTATAATATATTAATTTATAACAACCGCAAGAAGCAATATGGAGATTGGTACTGTGCATGGGCTAATTTTATTTATTTACTTTTTTTAATTGTTTCTTTAAAATAAATCAGGAAACCCTCTTCTAGAGACTAAACATGGATGATTTTCAAACTGCTTCAGACTTCCAATATGTAGGGGGTGGTCCCACACAGACGATAAAATTCACTCACCCCGCCTAAAGGCAATCAAAAACATCTGGATCTGTAACCTTTTTTTGGAGAGTGAGTATGAGGCTGGTTGGTTACCTTAGTATTTCACTACATTAGAAACCGAAGATGCAGAGTGATAATAAGCTTTATCTTTTGTTCACTATGGCTGAGAATCTGAGATTATTTTTTAACACGTTTTTGCGGCTACCATATTGCGATCTACTGAGACATCCTCTAATATACATACACTAACGATCTACTCTCAATCATCACCACCAATCCTATCCATACCTTTTCCAATTATAGTACGCTATACTCATCCTACTGCTTCGACAAACTATGTAGTACAGAGACATCCCTAGCATCGAGAACATCTGCGACCAGTACCTTAACACTGATCTCCATATCATCCATCTTCAGTTTCATTAAGACGTGGTCCTGCCTTTTTTTCTAACAACACGGATCTTAGCTCACCTCCCCTCATTCTAATTAATACACACATCACCAGACATAATGAACTTTCTCTTCTTGGACTAATATTTACTCCCATCCTCTCTTGGCACAAATATATCACATCAAATGAAATAGTAGTGGAAAGGTGTGCCAAAAATGCTATGAAAGCGAGAGTCAAAAGTGAGGGAAAGTCGCAAGAATGAAGTGGTGTACAGGACAGAATACACATGAAAACGTGCGTGATGTAGAATACACGTGAAAACGGTGGATAGGACTGAAAGAGAGGTTAAAAGTGACACGATTGAGAGAGAGAGTAAAAGTGTTGATCGAAAGAATAATAATATGACGGACGTAAAGAATAAAGTGTTGGTTGTAATAGGGGAGATAACTCGGCTACGCGGACTGATATATACAGGACGAAGCCGTAGCTGCAACAAATGTAGAAATGCCTGGCGAGCGGGTCAACTGATATCAGAAAGAAAGAAGTGCGAGATGAGAGAAATGGATGCTTGACTAAGCGAGAAAGAAAAATCAAGGAGCGAGTCTTGTACGGCGATTCTATTATTAAGAGGTGTGATTGGCAAGAGACTGAAAAAATCTTGCTTCCCGGGTGCAAAAATTAATGATATAAGTGAGGCTGAGCACTAAAGGGTAAAGTGAAAGAGTTGATTGTTTTGGCTGGAACGATTGATTTGGAATGAGAAAAGTATGGCATGAGCGAGGACATGAATGAATTACTGAAAGTGGCAAAATAAAAGAGTGAAAGTGTTGCCATGGTATCTGTTCTTCTCAGTGGCGCATCCAGAGGTGGGGGGAGGGCAAGGGACTCGAGCACTCCCCATAGAAAAGGAAAAAAACACTAGAAAATTTTCCAAAAATCTTTTCCTAACTAAAATTCATTTTTTTTTTTATTTATGTTGTGTCGTGTCTTCTATTTCTATACTATTTATGAATTAGCGATCACTGCAGATGCTCAGTCATAGGTCGTATGCGATGCGTAGTGTGTATTCGCAAATCGTCTACTCAACTCGTCCCCCCCCCCCCCAAGGTTAAATCTTGAGCGCTTGGCCCCATCCAAGATTAATTCCTGAGTGTGCCACTGGTTCCCCTATAATTCGGGTTAGAGGAGGTCCAACACGCTATTAAATAAAAGTTTCTAATTCAATGGCTGGTATATACGTACATCAGCAGTTTTATTGAACAAGGAAAGTGCTTTCTATATTATTAGAAATACTCGGTGCCATTTTCATAATTTTGAATATTCCGGAGCTCGGTGTGATTTAGTATTTCGAATACACTAAAAACTACCTTTTACTTGGGAATATTCCTCTGGTGGGTTTTGGCGTTTAGCTGTATGGACTCGATTTTCGTATGAGACTAACTCAGCATTAGGTGGATGTGCGGTGTGACCAGAAAGGATCATCTGAGAAATGACTATGTCAGGGGAACAGTGAAAGTTACGAACTTAGGAGCGAAAATACAGGAGGCAAGGTTGAGATGGTTTGGTCATGTGATGAGGAGGGAGGACGAATATGTGGGAAGAAGGGTCATGCAGATGGATGTGCAAGGAAGGCGGAAGCGTGGGTGGCCAAAGAAGAGATGGAGGGAGCTGGTAGAAGAGGACTTGAAGATGAAGAACTTGGATGTGGTGACAGCCCAAGACAGGAAGGTGTGGAGGAGACTCATAATAAACAGTGACCCCACTTAAGTGGGAGAAGCTGCAGAAGAAGAAGAAGACTAACTCAGCATTTTAAACGTGAAAAACCGGATGCATACGGAATTCGAACTCACGTCTTTACATCCAAAAGCATCGTCATTGCCCACTGCTATGAACGCGCTCTGAGAGCACACACGTTACAAATATAGCATACTCGTTCAAATAATAATAATAATAAATAGCCGTTACAGTAATCATCTGCATATTTATTCGATGGAAACTGTTGGACAAAGAAAACTGAAATTTCTTTTTTGAGATTACTACTAATTTCCAGTGCATTACACAATGTGTTCAGAAAATAATAAGTACTTAAAAAATCTTAAATAATAAAATGTAATTTTGTTCGTCCAACAGTCTAAATGTCTACATACAGCATATTAATCTAACATATTTCTCATACAAAAGGTCTCAGAACTGAACAACAAAACACGTATAAACGCCAGTGTTGTGTAGGCAGACAGTCTAATACTTCATTGAGTATTAATTTTATTTAATAGACACATAACTCATCATTCTTCAATTTTAGCCTTTAACGTATACATTATTGCAGAGGTGGAGTTATTTAAAGTGCATTAACTTGGATTTATTAACTATGAATTTTTAGCAGTGATTAATATCCATTTCAAAAGGAGTAGTATTCTAGTGATTCTGCTTCAAAGTGGATCATGGATTCAGTCCATGATTTAAAAGTAGTTCGGTCACGTTACTCCCATTATTAATTACAGTTAGGTGATAGAGGGTACTGTCCTGATTCCCATTTTCGTCTCTGCTTTCTTCCCATAGGGTGAAAAGAGTGGAAAAGTCCTGCTAGGACATAAATACACGAAAAAGGAATTCTTAGAAGATAAAAGGACAATAAACTTAAAAATCTATCATTCAATATGAATAAATGTCAAAAAAAAAATCAAAAAGAGTAGGCGAGGCCGTTTTAGCCCAAAGTATTTGACATGTTAACTGATAGCTGGCACAAGATTATCAATGGTCTAGTGCATCTAGGAAGGAAAATACGGCAGAACAACTATCGTCATCTTGTGCTCTCTAACACTATACATTATTGTCTGAAATAGTGTGAGCTTTACGGTTGATTTTGTCTTTTTGTGGAATTAACATCCAGGTTTCTGAGGGAAAAAAACCGACCGAAACCGGTTGAAAATCCTATCAAAAGTTCCTCTCGTTGGTGACTAGAATCGAACTTAGAATTGTTCTATCTTTGGCTTAGAGCTATCAAAGCAAACGCTGTTTCTAAGGTACTAAACAGAAAAGTTTTAAGTTTAAGTTTTAAGGCTACAAAATATATTAAGACAAGAAGCCATCCAAATACAATTGCAACTTCTACATACTTCGACATTGAGTTAGGCACAGAAGCCAACAAATCTCTGCAAACAAACAATGAACCTGTTCTTTCATATTTGCGAAATCTAAAGGTAATTCCATTTTCCTTTTTGTTTTATGCAGGAGAAAAATGGCCGCCAGAGGGCATTGCTTATATCCATACTATTTGTGTGAAATAAAACAGTAGCATATTTACTATGAAAAAGAGCCACGTCTGCTGACGAAAGTTAGGCTTTCGAGTGAAGGTTAGCTTCAATAAATGTGAGAGATTTTTCTGATTTGTAACAATATGCATAATTAAATGTAACAAGATAAATGGACCCGTTATTGTCTTAAACTAGATTAAAACTGTGAACGAAGCTTTTGTTTCACCCTAGCATTGGAAAATATGATACATACTGTTATCTGAAAGTTACGTAAACCTATAAGCCCATTGGCCATGATCAAATGTGTTTCTCTACTACATTAAATATACTTTAAGCTAATTGTTGATAATGGGTAGTATTTGGCATATTCGTCCACCAAAACTGGAGTCAGTTTCTGTAATGAACTTGGACATGTTAGTTTGCCATATCAAAGTTCAATTCCTGCTGTAGAGGACAGAAATCAAGTTTCTGTGCAGGTCAGTCAAATGTTTGCATTTCATACACATTGAATTCTTTAGGATTAATGTCTAATGGACGTCAAGTAGGTGCTCACTGGTATGCTGCATTCACCCCAATAAGTTTTGCAACACAGTTTATCTTATTCCATAATATTCATAAAGCATGCTGGGATCTCTGTTAAAGCAATCAGTCTTGTATTTTGTCCAAATACAGCACTTCAAATTAATGTCTAAAATAGTGTAGGTTCTGTGGGGATTTTCTTGAGTTTGCGGGACGAAAAACTAGAGTTTTCTGGAGAAAAAAATCCCGTTTGCAGGCGCGGCACTTAAGAATAAATAAATAAAAATCTTATAACGTCTTTCTTTCCCAACTGGAGTAGGCGACGCCATTTAGCCCTGACATTTGGGATTAGAGGGAGCCAGCATCCACTCTTAGCCAATCACGGAATAGCTATTAGTAATATTAACTAGTACCTAGAGTACAACATAGGAGAATACAGCAACTAACTGCCGCCATCGCGTGGTCCCTGACCCTAACAATATACATGATTATCTGAATGCGGGTCCTACTTTCAATTTTTTTTTTTCAGTTTTCGCCATGACCCCCCCCCCCCCCAGCTTTAGGAGAAAAACTCACTTGTCTATGGCAGAATCGACGAAATCTGGAATCAGTTGAATGAAGGCTCGGAAAAATTTCTCTTGTCGGCGACTAGAATATAACTTAAAATGGTCTTCCTTCCGGCGCCTTAGCGCTATGAATGTAAATGTGTTTCCACAGGGCTACTCGAGACTGTATCTTAGAATTGAGGGCTTATATAAAAGCTTTAAATATGTTGATTTTGCACTTCTGCTATGTGTGTATCTTGAAGAAGGATCATTGTGAATCAATAGTGATAATAAATCCTAATGTAACCAATAAAGCTTCCTAGAAAAAGTATAACCCAGTATTAATTAGCAACTTCAATGTGAGATGCAGACAGCTCTGATGACTATGAAAACACATGCAATGCACAGACTAACAAATACTGCATAAAACCCTAATGTAACCAATAAAGCTTCCTAGAAAAAGTATAACCCAGTATTAATTAGCAACTTCAATGTGAGATGCAGACAGCTCTGATGACTATGAAAACACATGCAATGCACAGACTAACAAATACTGCTCTTAGTGGTGATGAGCGGTAAAAACTCATTGATGGTAGTTGTGTATAGCAGGAGAATTAAGTAGTAGGGGGGAGACAGCAGAGTGGGGTAGAATCACCTCCCGCGGTGAGTCCTTGGATGTGTCACACAATAATAATAATAATAATAATAATAATAATAATCATTTAGAGAGATTTTGGCAAATTTCAGAAACTATCCTTAAAACTATTTATTTATCATTTTTACTTTTTTATTTCCTCCTTAGATTCTCGTTGGAATAAATGCATAATCTAATCGGGACATTTCAGGAAAATTTTTGAAAAATCAAACATTTTATTTATCCAAATCACATACTATCTGTTAAGTATAAAACCTTGGCCTTGTATATGCAGGAGCTTATGCCGACCTTCAGTTGCTTGAAATAATTTTCCAACCTAAGTTTTGAACAAACCTTTTATATCTAAAAACAACTCATATTTTATCCATCCCAAAACAACTCCTATCCAGTCGTCGAGCCACCAAGTTCTTGGTCAAATTCCTAAAAGCTTATTCTGTCATTTGTTCCTTATGTGGCTTTGTTATTCATTCAAGGTATGGATTTTGTGTCTGTCTGCTTGAACGAATAAAGAGGTTTGATTTTAGGATATCTTGTTTAATGTAACTTGACGAAGTAAGTAGAGCTTGCATAAAACGTGGTAGGAACACCTTCACGTTATGTATTAGATTTCTGCCATAATTCACTAAAAATAATGAATAAATCGCTAATATTTAAGCATGGATAAATACATACCTCATCAGATATAGTAGTAAAAGTGCTCTCATGTGACATAGGTTCGTTATTTAGCAAGGCTTCTAACGACTGAATCAGTAATGACGCAGCCTGTCTACTATCTAAGAGACTATCACGATTTTTATGAGCCATTGCAATTTGTATATTTTGTAGTTTCAGGGAATCATCAATTGTTTCTGCAACAACAAGAACACTTTCAAGTCCGTCACTGATATCCAAAATGGTATTTTTGATATCCTTCAACTTGACACAAGTGTCTTTTCTAACGTCATGTAAACGTAAGATGTCATCATTTGTACCTTCTTCATTGTTGTCTGTTTGGGCAGCGTGTTGCAGCTGTTCGCAAACAGCATCGCCCGTTGCTTGTAAAAATGTCATCATGTTCATCACGTTCTGCAAAGTGTGAATGAAATCGAAATTAGATCTGTCCGTCCGAGAATTCACAACTTGTGGAAGAAATAAATGTTCTTCGTTGGTGGCATAATCGAAGAAGAAGAAGAAGAGCTGTGTGTCCTCATCTTCGAACATGGAAGGCATCTCTGTAGATATCCGGGAAATTCTCTTTGATGGAATGATTTCTTTCTGTTTGGCCGTTTGCATTTCAGGTACCTCCATCTCATTCTGAAATTTAAAAAAAAAATCACTTTACTTAATATTGTTAATTCATAAAATAAAAAAATAATGATAAGGAGGTATGTGAAGAGCTCTATTCTGTGAAGAGACAAGCTTGAACAGGTTTGTCTATTACATAGTGTTTAAAAGTTTTAAAAAGAAGTTAGATTTCGTGGCTTGAACAGAAAAATATACCAAGTTTTTGGAGGGTGAGGACAAGTACGCCACCAATTTTCCGGAAATTAATGGTCAGGTACCTCCTTTAGCTCGAACAAAACTACGAGAGCTTAATTGAAATTCTCGCTATCACCTGACTATTTCACTTGCACGTTGTAAGTGCGCATGCTCGTTTAATTATTTGCATCTGCACTTAATGGTGATTTCTTGATTTTGAGTGATTCTAAGTTTATTTTACTTACTCTTAATCCTAAGGCTTCCAAACAAGGACTAGTTTACAGTGAGTGGTGATGTAAAGAGTAGGTACAAGTCCATATCCACTTACATTGTCAAATCACTTAAGTCACATTTAATATTTATGTTTCTAGCAGTGCGTGCGGTTTTAGAGATATGAGAGAGGTATAATTATCTGGTCAGTGATGTAGACAGGGGTGTAGTCGGGCCAGGCTCGGCAGGGCGACGCCCTGGTACTTTTTTAAAACTATCAAAATTTTAAAATTTATTATAATAAATTATAAGAATTATAATAATGAGACTTATAATGCATTTCCAACTTTCGGTCAAAAAATACAGCTTCCTGCTCTTGTCATTTACGTTTCAAAAAACAAGGCAATCTCTCTGCCATATAGCCGTCGCAATAATAATAATAATACTGCCACACTTCGTGTTCTGGATTTTTGTTTCCAAGGTAGCCCTGGCACTATTTCTTTTTAGGTTTACACCCCTGAGTGATGAATTATTACTATATGACCTCTTCTGATTTGTCAAAATGGAGAAATCCAGCAAAGGCTCTAAAACTAAGAGTGTCTGAAAATCGTGGTGTACTTGCACGATGTCTTTCTGCCAAATATAAAGTATACACGAAAGGTAAACTCAGAGAAATGTGATGATCATGTAAAAGTGCTGTGTATCATCAAAAGTAAGAGAAGTTTTCAAATAAAATCTCTCTTTAAAAAAAAAGTATCCTAAAAACGAAATTCATTGACTTTGTTTAGTGGATATGAATGACTTTGTAAACTCCACTTCTGGCCTGGTTATGGCAGATCTTGAAGTTTGGATAGTTTTGCTGATAGTACGTTTTCTTTCATTGATAGAACTTGTAGCTTAAATGAGCCAAACTTCAAAATCTGCCATAACCAGACCAGAAGTGGAGTTTACAAAGTCATTCATATCCACTAAATATTATTTGAACTTCTCTTACTTTTGATGATACACAGCACTTTTACAAGATCACATATCTCTGAGTATACCATCTTTCGTGTACACTTTATATTTGGCAGAAAGAATCGTGTGAAGAGATCATTTATGAATATGAAAAAATGTATGGATGAAAATATGGAGTCCTGGGATATCTGGTATTAGAGAACAAATCTGGGAAGAGTAACCCATCTACTAAGAAAAGCAGTGAACCACAGGAGAGGAAATTATCACCCAAATAACACAGAAAGTAGATGATATAATGGTTGATAAGTAGGTCCCTATTCCAGCCCTAACTCAGAAAATGTCAATAGAGTCGCCACAGTTTTCTAAACCATTCCGTAGCTTATATCAAAAGACCATTTTTATCAAGAGATGCACTGTGGAACTAGAATGAAGTAAAAATCCATGTTGGCTGTCAAGTCTTAATTGGCGGAGAAAAAAATTAATAGTAAGGACAAGAAAACGGTAATGAGATGGCTAGATTTTAATCCTTATCTTTATTTATTTATTTTCAGACTATATACTGACATTCTTCTATAGATACTGAATATAGAATATATAGAAAATGCTTCTATATTCAGAAGCAAAAGTGAACATAGGCTTTCTTTGCTGTTTTCGAGAAGATGCAGGAATCAGTATGATAGATTGTAAAGAAAATATAAATCAAGAACACAAATTGTGTATCTCGGTGCCAGAAGCAGTCAGTATCGAAGATATTTAGGTTTCTTTTGTCTTTCTTCCAAAAAAAAAAAAAGGAGACATGGAACAAGTTATTCCAGGTGTGGGTGAAGGATAATAATTTGGCAAAATCTAATACTCTTATTAATTAAGCAAAGGTCCAGAAGGCATTTGGTTGAACATGAAACAAGCTTTCTATGAAATTTTTGATATTTTGAAGTTATTGCCAGCTGTAATGCAGCTCAATGCTGGATTGTTTTGCCTCGAATTGCTACTCGAATTGAATTTTATCTGGGTTCCTTACTCATTGTAGTCAGTCGCAAGATTGGTAGATTATGTTCAATATTAAACGTACAATATGATATAGTGAACAGGGATTTTGTGTATAATGGCGGTGAAGACCTTCATTTCAGGAAGAATTAAATAGTTTATTTAGTCAGAGTAGTTGCTTGAATCAAGAGAGTTAAAACAGTTATCAGGAAATCGGAAGAGTGGAGATCAGACAGATTATTCTGACTTGGCGCCATTGTAGTGCCAATGGACAGCAGAGTGAAAATGAAAAGTAAACCCGGAGTTTAGATTTACCAAGGAGAGAATTGTTGGTGAAGATTTCGAAAGAAGTGCTCAGAAAATTTAAAAAGTAAGAACTATCCGTTGTTTTGCTGTATAGGTGATATTTATATTTTTATATTAAATCTTTTTGATAATTAACATATTGACATTTTTAGCAGCTTGATCACTGAAATTCAAAGCGAAGCCAATTTGAGTTTGAAGACATCAAAACACCTATGTCAGCATCATTGTTTGCATAATTAGACTGCAAAAAATCGTGCTTCAGAGATGAATATTGAAAAAGGTCGGAGTGAATATCTGAATTTGCTGCAAAAATATGGAGATTGTAAATAATCTAGCAATCGGATCTTTAACAGGCATGTCTAACAGATATCATTGTTATATTAACTTTCGAGAGATTCACTTAACAATCCTATTCAGCTGTTCACAGGTTGCTGATCAACTGGGGGAATATTCACTTTTTTTTTTATCATTGGATCATCGCAATAATCATTCAGATAATAAACCCATTGACGCATTTTATTTCTTAACATGTTCATTGCCAATCAAGCGATATCGCGTGATGCGAGTTCTCACCAAACGGCCGATCACGCGTTATCGCGTGGACGTCGCTAACTAATTAAAAAAATTTGGCCACCACACGAAATTCCAATTTTCAGCTTGGCAATGAAAGTGTTAAAGCGAGAAGACAGAATTCTTTTGCCCTTGCTAACTTTTAAAAGAAGGTATCTAGTCTCCATACTTATTACACATCGATAGTTAAATTAATGGCTACCGATTATTTTGCAAATATTCGAGAGTGAATACATTAGACAACTGTGACCACTTGTGTTCCTAAACCTTAATCGGTATTATTGTTTCTATTCTCGATTTTTCTAAACTGCGGGAGAAAATAAGTATTACACCTGGTGTATTTTCCTGCGTTAATGATGGGTAGCTCAAAGAACTCTCAGAAAAAAGAAAAGCCTGGAAAAGACGACGATTGGAATCAAATCTATAATCTATTTTTCTATCTTTCTTCTAGTAGTCTGTTATTATTGAACGAGATTTTGTGACACAAGCTTTCCATCATTGTATATTATAATTCAATTTCAACACAACTGTTGGATGAAAAACATTGAAAATTATAACGATACAATAAAATATAAATTAATTTTTATAATTATTTACTTTTTCACCCATTTGGTTGACACTTGTTGTCTTCGTAACTTCCTGGACACAGTAGACAGGTCGAGATTGTTTAGGTGTTGCATGTTTTGATTTCCTCTTGCATCTTCTGACTACCACCACTGTAAATAAAGCCGTCACAATCACAGAACCTGAAAGTATATTTCGTTTATTATTTCGAAAGAAGGTAGTCTAGTTTCCATACTTATTACACATTGTTATTATTTATTCATCACATGATAGAGAGAGAGATACCGAAAATGTTTTCAAACTTTATTATTGCATATTCGTGGGGGAATGTAATCCAAAGGGGAATGGTTCGTTTGCTTCACAATTCCAGTGAGTGGAACAAAAATAACATTGTGAAATCTCATTTTATCTAATAAAACTCTGCTGTTTATTTGATGTTTTGATTTTATTTAAACTTTCATTCGAATAAATTAATTGCCAGCAAAGTTTGGTAGATTGGTAGAGCCTCTGCTACTAATGGCTCACGAAAAAAGTTAAGTAAGTTTGAGCACAGTTAGTAGTTGGAAGGGCTACAATCGTTTGATGCTGTTGGCACACACTCTCCTTGGATGAGTCTTTGGACTACCTGGAGGTGTCACATAATAATAATAAAATCAGCTTACAGATTCTCGCAGGTGAAGTAATGTACTTAAAATATAATAATATATTATAATACTAAGTAATGTACTTAAAAAAGTAACTGATCAATCACAAGTTGTTTTTTTTAATTTATTTCATTTTTATCCAATAGATGGCTCTGTCGATAAACACGAGTTCTAGCTATATGGTAAACTTCAGTGTTTAAAAAACAAAATGTCGTGATTCCGTTTTAATAAAAAAATCCTCTAAAGTATTTTAATGCCAATTAGGCAGAACTTTTTTTAGCCCTAACTTTTTTTTGGTAATCTGTCAATTCATAATTAAATGAAAAGGTAAATAATAACGAGACTAGCTCTATCTCCAAAAATTGAGAGAAATTACTAATTGCTTACTGCTTTTTGTTCATTTGAATTGATGATCGTTTTAATTATTATTATTATTCCTCACCTCCAGGGAGTCCTAGACACATCGCGGAAGGGTGCCTACTCTCCAACTCTCCAATTCCACCACTCAATCCGTCAACTACAGCGAACCGCATCATCTGCACGATCGCCATCTACTGTCCACCACTGGAATTTTTCACAGATAATCACAAACATCCATGCCCACGGAGGGATTCGAATCCGCAGCCTTTTGTGTGGAGAGCGGATACCCTATCCACTCGACCAACGACATATAAAGACTTTCAATATCCGAAAAATAATTATGAATAATAATTACTCCACTAGCACTTTGAACATTTATTATAAGATCTAATGAGACGTACTATAATTAATGGCAGCCATTTGCAAACCGCGTTTTATGTATATTGTTTAACGATTGACTTCAACTTGAAGAGTAGAAATTTTT